>NC_089145.1:51317769-51629164 GCF_009819655.1 Sylvia atricapilla
TACTAATGACTTTTATTAAACAATTAAGCCTTAGCATTCAAGAGATTCGTATTTGTTACTAAAAAGCTGTCCCGTTAGCACAAAGTATAAGCTGAAATAAAGCTAATGAGCCTTAATACTTGCAAGATAATTCAAAGTTTAAAGAGGGTATTAACAAAAATAAAATAAGGAAGAGTGGAAAACTCCAGTTTCATTGTCCACTAGAGAACCTGAGTTTTTTCCTTTTGGCTCATAAAATTAAATCTATTGCTCAACTCTCACACTATTACAAAGGTAGTGCAAAAACACATATATGTGCATAATTAAGTACCCCTATGTGACCATAAAGGTCTCACTGGCTGTTCAAGGGGAAGGCGAATGGGACTTGATTCAGCAGCATAAAAGAGGGAATGGCATTATTGTAATTTCCCTGTATTTCTTTATTTTGATGGGGCTCAGCTTTATGTGGTAGAGTGATGGGGTCTACAGCAGTGGCAACTGTGTTCCAGTGAAGAGTCTGGGCTGTGTGCCCTGTGCACACATCTGAGACACAACAGCAAACTGACCTGGAACTGCACAGGTATTTATCCCATGGAAATCATACCTCAAATCAGACACGCAAAAAAACTGAGAAACTGGGTATATTAGACACACCTGAAAAGTTAGGTGATTTTTAAAATTTGTTTGCTTTCTGGTTTTGCAATGTCAAATATGAATGGAAAATAGGTAAGTGGAAAAAAGTCACTGAGCCCTGCCCTTGAAAACGTGATCTAGCTTAAAGCACTGGCATTTCAATCTTTGTGTTCAAATGAAGAGACCAAACAAGTGCAAGAAACAAACAGGGTAAACAGCACAGCTGTAAAATGGCATTCTGGAAGTGAGGAGTGAGCAGTTGTATGGTGACCAAATCCTACCACAGTTATGGTCAATTTGATGTGGCCCCTATTAGCCACTCCACGTGTCCTGGGAGCTCCCCACATATCCCAGCATTGACAAAATTTTAGAAGTAAAAAAAGGGAATGGGTATCAACATAACACAATGGAGCTGTGGGGCAGGACACACACAGGAGCACTGTTCACATCTCATGCAACACCTAGCTCCACTCTTTGATAAATAATCACATCTTGCTGCAGCAAGACCTTGAAGGGGTTTTATAGATGGACTTAGAGCTACTCAGTAGATGCAATCAAGCTTCTTTTGAGCTGCCTCCCGTGTGAGACTGGAGCCCTTCCCAAGAGGGATCCCTGTGGCAAAGGGCCTCTCATCTGTTTGACCCTGGAGCAAGCACCACATTGTGCCAGCAGCAGAGAGGAGGCAGCAGTGACTTTTTTCCTGAGGTAGGAGAAGAGTCACCTGTGCCCTGGGGCTGCTCTGGGGGCTGCAAACTTGGGCCAAGAGACAGAAATAACCCAGTAGTTGTTAGCTGGAGAGCTTGGATTTACAGACTCTCCAGGAGGATAAGGCTTAATGAAAACTCCAAGGAAAGTTAGATAAAATGAACTGATGTGGACATCAGAAAACTTCTACAGCATAAATCATAAATTCTCCCCAGTTTGGAGAGAGGTAAGAATTTCATCTCCATTAATTTAATTTGGCAGATAGAGGTAACAAAGCAGCCTCTACATGGGAGAGTTAACGTTGCTTGGATTGATACAGAGAGACAAGATGCACTTGCAGGCATAGGAAAAATGCATCTCTGAGAAAATTTCCACTATTAATATTTTTCCCTTGCAAATGTGGGTCTTCTAAAACTCTCTTTTCTTTTGGAAGGATCTAAATGAGGAGGAGGTGGGAAGTAGAGCTACAAAGCATGTAAGAAAGCCTCAAATACATGAGTGGGAGGAAGGAGGAAGAAATGAAAGAATAATGAAGCTTGCATCACTGAAAGCAAACAACAGAAGAAGGGAAATGCATGTATTTGTGGCTAAATTTTGAAGGAACTTAGGCTGAGGTTTCAAACGGCTGTGGTTAGCATAGATGCAGGCACAGAGTAATTCAGATAATCTGATCAAAGAACAAAGAAATGTTAAAACTGATTTCATTAGGAAAAATATGTGTCTTAGAGTTAATGGGTAAGGACAGGAAAAGATGCCTTGTTTGTATTGCTGATACAAAGTAGCCCTGAGAGGATTATCAGCACCTGCAGTATCCAGGTATCTATATTAAAACAAAACAAAACGAAACAAGAAATAGAAATTTTGTTATTAACATGGTGCCCAGGGTCCCCAGCTCTAGCTGCATCAGTAGCTGAGCCCAAATGTTCAGCTTGGAGTGATGTCACTAAAACTAAATCAGGCATTTCTACTTTGAGAGCTTCTCCAGTGGCCATTACTCCAGGGTTTATCCCTCTGAACCAGGAAACAAACCTGGAAGAGGAACCTGGGGTTGGGTTCATTCCACACCTTCTGATTTTTGTCAGTGCTTTGCTGTAAGGGCACTCACCAAGCCAGGCTGATCTATCCTGACACAGTTTTTGAAAACTTTGCAGTTTTTGCAGAGCAGTCAGTAGAAAACTTTCAACTGCACTGAACAAGGAATCTGTGTCTTACACAGGAATCCTGTGGGATGGGATTGTCTCTGTGTCACCAAAACCACCTACAAAATGAAAACTGTAACTTTGCTGAGGAAACCCCAAGGTTTTATATTCACTTTGGAATAAACTGAGCCCATCCATCCATTGAAGAGGCAAGCATCAGGGAATCAACAGGAAGTTTTGCCATCTGCACAGACAGGCAATGCTCAGGGACCAAGATGGGGGCAGGGAGAAGTTTCATGCCAGCAAGTTTCATTCCAGCAAATGGCAAGACTATGCTGCTACTCCAACCTATACTGGCTTTTCAAAATCAGCTTGGGGACAGCAAGAAAAAAGGGCAGAGGAACAATTTTCCATTTCCTAGCAAAGCTATGTTCAATACAGATAGAAAACTCCATTCCTTTTCTTTTTTCAAATCTTGGCATCAAAATTCAGAGTTGATACTTTCTGTACATTGTAGTGCAATATTAGTGCAAAATCTGGGTCTCCACAGCAAAGCATGTTGATCTGGGGTTGGCAGTCCTGTAGAGTAGTGGAGTTTGGATAGGCAAGAAAAAGAATTGGGATGATGTGCTGTCATTCCGTCCTATGTCCAAGCAAGAATGTATCCCTTAGGGAAAAAGAAAAAAATCTCATCCCATCCTGAACCAGCCATTCCCACATTATGATAAATTAAATCTAAAAGGATAAGATAGGCTTTCCCTGTGATCACTTCAGCAATCACATATACCTCGAGCTGTCATTCTACAGGGTTGATTAGAGAAAGCTAACTCAAAATTAATAATTAAATGCCCATTATAGGCTTGACGGTCTCCCGGTGTGTGACAGCGCTGATGGCACCAGCTCCCTCTGAGATCCTGCCAGCCTCTGCACTTGCAGACGGGCCCGAAGCTCCCCATCAGCTGCTTTGGCGGCAGCAAGGCAGGACAAGCAGCAGGAGACTGGGGGGAGAGCTGCAAAGGGGCAGAGGAGCGGGCAGCAGGAGGCCAGGGGCACCCCTGGCATTGCAGGCTTCTTCTGGCATGGGGAGGCTTCTCTCTTTTCAGCCCTGAATACGATGCAAGGAGGTGTCAGGCTGAGGCTCCCGGCAAGTCAGATGGTAAAAAACAACAGTTCTAGTTCTGGTTTTTCACCCGGCACGTCTGGTGGTTTTTCACCCGGCTCCGGTGGCACGAAGGCCGCTCCCAGTCGCAACACGACGGCCAGAGAAGGCAGCCGAGGCGTGCGGACACCCACCGGGGACCGTGCCGCGACGGGCCGGGCAGGGCCCGGGGGGACAGCGGGCCCGGGAGGGTTCTCCTGACGGCAAAGGGACAGAAAGCCTGGGACCCGCATCCTCCGCTCGAGCTGCCGCATCCCCGCACACCGGCAGGAAAACCCCCCCGAGCGAGCAGCACCTCTCACCTCGCCTCCGCCGGCTTCCCGCTCCCGAAGTTTCCTTCGGGGAAGCCCTGCGCGGGCACGGAGCGCCGGCTCCGGGAGGCGGCTCGGCGGGGCGGGGCGGGCGGGCGGCGCTAGGGCCCGGCGGGGCGCGGCGCCGCCGCCGGGGGCGGGGTGGGGGCGGCAGCGGCGGCGCGGGCTGCGGCTGCCTCCGGCTGCCTCCCGCCGCGGGGCGCGGAGCGGGGCGGCCGCGGGGAGCGCCCACCACCCCGCGGCGGCGGGGAGCGCGGGACGCGGACGCAGGTAAGGCGGGGGCGTTTCGCGGTGTCATCGGGAAACGCGGGTGCCCGCCCGCCCGGGCTCGCCGCCGTCGCCGCGCCCCGTCCCTCCCGGGCCGGGGAGCCGCGGCCAAACTTTTGGGGCCGTTGGGCCGGCGGCCGCCGCGGGCGAGCAGCGGCGCCGCCCCGGGGCGTTAGTGGGGGCTGCCCCGCGCCGCTGCCGCCGTCCCGCCGCCGAGAGCCTCGCCTCGCCGGGCCGTGGGGAAGGGAAGGGAAGGGGAAGGGAAGGGAAGGGCGCCCGGGGGCGAGCCGGAGCCGCGTGCGGGGCGGCTGCCGGTGACATCCCGGGCGGGCTGTGCCCCGACAGCGCGGCCCCGGGGCTCCGGCCCCGCCTGCGCGGGCGCTGGTGGGGCAGCGGCGCGGCCGGCGGCGGGCAGCCCCCCCACCGCTCCCTTTTGTTCCTGCCTGCCGCCGGCGCTTGGATCCCCGCCCGCGAGAAGCCGCTCGGTACTTCCCGGGCTCCGTCTGTGCCTGCACACCCGCCTGAAGGGCATCCTTCTCCGGTAGCGTTGGTCTGTCGGAGCCTCCGGGAAAGGGATTTTCCCCTTCCCACAGCAGCTCCCCGGTGCTTGTCGGTCTTCAGTGCCGGCTCGTCACTTAACCGGAGTTGCCGTGCGTTAATTCCTTCACGATGTATGCGGGCGTCCCTGCGCCCTGGAGAAGGATTTCCTTATTGACTTGCCGACTGCGATGCGGCCAGGTATTATTTACATCATCAGAAATACGCCCGTGTGAATCTGCTCGCGCGGTTGCAGTTCGGCTGCTCTCGGAGCCCAGTTTGCCGAAACTTTAATTGCAGCAGGCGATGTTGTACCGTGGATCAGTTCCCGTCAGCGCGGACCGGGGCCGGTGGGATAACGCTGGGATAACGGTGGGATAACGGTGGGATAACGGCCTCGCCGAGGCGATCGCGTGTCACGCAGGGACAAATCCTGCTGTTTCACGGGATCAGGCAGAGACAAAAATCAGCGAACGATGAAAACGAGTTTGTGTGGTTTTTAAAACAATCTGACATGGTAGCGTCTGTGAAGGGCGCAGTGAATCGGGCAGCAGAGCCCCGGGTTTCCCTGGCACAGCCCGTGAATCAGCCCGTAAACAGCACTGACTGTGATCACTTGGCAGCCGAAAATGTAAGGCCTCGCTGTAAGCCAGGGCTGCCGGAGCGTTACGTGTCATTAAAGTAGCTCTCTTGGAGGAGAGGGACTGTCCCAGGAGCTACAAAATCTATAAACACTTTTCTGATTGGTTTAAAAATTTAGACACAGGAAGCGGATGGTATCTAATAACAGACAAGTGGAGACACTGTTGTCATGGAAACTGAGAAGACTCCCCCCCCTTCCCCCCCCCAATGTATTTTAAAAAAAAAAAAATAGGCAGAAGCAAAAAAGTCTGCATATCATCAGAAATGCCTGCAGACCGCCTTGGCTGCTGTTGCCTTTCCCACAGCATCTGTTGAAACCTGAGAACATGCCTGTCAAATCAAGGTCATTTTACAATAAAACCCTGCGCCGCCGCCTCCCTCTCTCCTCCCTGGACGCTGTCCCACACTTTCCGTCCGAGGAGGAGCTGCGGAGGTGCAGCCACCTGCCCCGTGCCCACTGGTGTCCTGCCCAGCCTGGGGAGCCTGAGAAGAGCCTCAAAGCAGGAGGATCGTGGGGCTTAAAAGGCAAGAGTAACAAGGGATGACTTTTTATAATCGATCAGGCCGTGTTTCTTTCCGCGGGCATCTGCGGACCTGGGAAATAAAGTTGAGGTTGACCTCTCTCCGTTCCTTTCTATTGTGAAGTTATATTAAAATGTAATGATTTGGACTTGCATATTAAGGCCGTTTCGCACATCTGCCTCACCTATTAAAAAAAAAAAAAAAAAGGTGGTGAATGACTCTGGGAAGCTCTTTGCAATGCTTTTAAGAAAAAAAAGAACACACAGTTCTGTTGTAGCATGGTATGAGGAGAAAAGCAGAGATATGAGAATAAAATATACTTCATTGCTGCTGAATGCAGCATGAGAAAATCAGACTATTTTTGTCGTAAATTGAAGTTTTACTTCGCTGGACTATTGAAAGTTTATTGTGTGTGAAAGGAGGGAGCTATTTTGCTTTTGAAGCAGGAGAGAGCTATTTCACAGCAAACTCACAGGAAAGGTGTTAATGTTTTTGCTTATTTTCTTGGGCAGCATTCGTTGATTTTAGATGTTTGTGATAGAGAGATGCCTTTGAGTATTCACTGCATTTTCTCCAAAACGTTTCCTTTTGTTGCTCTCTTTAATCTTCATTTTGTAGTGTCCAAGCTGAGAAATAGCACTTTATTGGTTCACCCACTGTATAAATCATCACTTTGAAACCTTCAATGACTGGTTTGCTTGCATATTACACTTTTTGCATTATTATTTCTGAAGAGAACCAAAGACTGGTTATCAGGTCTTGCAAATCAGGAGGTAAATCTTGCAGGGGACCGAGGTGAAGATGATCAGTAACCTTTTTACACACACCCTTGGATCTTGCTGTCCAAAAAACCCAAGGCCTGACTTTAAAACTTGGCTGCAGGCAGAGCAGACTGAAGGGATGCTGAAGGGATGCTGAAGGGATGCTAGAGCCAGAGGGAGCAGTGCCTGCTTCTGATTGAGGAATCCTGGTCCCTGTTGGCAACTGGGCTGGCCCCTGGGTGCAGGAGGTGGGACACCACTCCCTGTGTAGGGGAGAGGCTTAGGGAGTCAGGCAGTTGTTTAATCCAGCTCACTTCTGATTAGACAAATGCTGCTTTTAGTTGCTGTGGAGTCCAGATGCAGAAAGTTTGGCTTGGTAGTGAAAGTGTGCTTTTGCTTCTAGAGGCGAATTTCCTGTTGTTGGGAGCACCCTTATCGGCAGGAAGGTTCATGGGCAGGAAACGTGTCGGTTACTTGTTTTTACACATTGAAGGAAATGAGCTGGATTAGGTATCTTCTAGGTTGACCCTTCATCAGCCTCCGTGTCTGTGCTACTTTATTTATCTCTAATGATTTTAGTTTGTGAAAGTTTTATGATGTCAGGCACTCCCAAGGGAAATGCAAGAAGTTAAATGCTTGTGTTGTCCTGTCATTTTTTTGCTGTTATAAAAAACCCCACCCCAGCAGCCTCTCTGGGCTATGTTTTCAGATGTGTCCAATTTGCAATTTTTACCTTTTGAGCCTCATTGCTGATACTCAGCTAAGCTTTTCTTTTTTTTTTCCCCATTAAAATGAAAGATCAAAAAATGCACCAGCTATTTTACTAATAGGAGCAGTTCTTACAGCTCTGAACTGCCTTTCATCGTGGATCATAAATCACTTTACAGGAATTAATGTTCTAATATCCACAGAAGTTGTGGGAGCATAGGAGGCTGAAACTCTGCATTTCACGTGGACTGCACAAAGTTGCAAGGCAAATTAGGAGCAGAGCTAGGAGTCAAATTAATTGCCCCTTAATTAGCGATTGCTAATGGATTAAAACTTTGAAAATATGTTTGCGTTTCCCAAGCGTACTCATGCTAATGCACCAGGGCTGTGTGCCTGTGGTTTGGGATGTGGGGCTGGCGGTGAGAATATCAGCAGTGGTTCCAGAAAATGCCAGTCGTTTTCTGCTCTGTGCCCAGCGTGGCTGGGATGCCAGGTCGGAGGCTTGTAAGATTAGACACGGGTTTGGATGGAGGTCCAGAGCAAAGGTGAGGGCTGTGGTTTAGGTCTGTGTGCTCGCGTAAGCAGGGAGGCTCAGAGAAATAAACATTTCTCTGATGTCAGCTCACAACAGGGTTTTCATGGTGTTAAGCTTTGCAGAGGGTTTTGAGGGGGAGACATGGAAAAGTTACATACATTTGTGAGAAGCTGCCTGACATGCTGAATAGGTTTAAGTGGTGGGTTTTGGTTGTAGGAGATGTCTTGATGTTAGGAGCTGTTCCTGGCAGGAGGAGCTACGAGGGCTGTCCAGGAGCCTAAACTGGACTGAACTGGGACTCTGGTGGTTGATCTCTGGAATTTGCCAGTTCATGACTTCAGATGTAACACAGTGCAGTATGACTTTGGCCAAAGTTTTGACATATTTGTAATGAAACTGCATTTGCCTTGTTACCTTCCTTCATGACCAAGCCAAAGTAAAATCGTTAAATTGTTACAAAACAATGGAAAAAAAAAAAAAAAAAAAAAAAAAAAAAAAAAAAAAAAAAAGGGATTCCAACAGAGCAGTGTTTCAGTTAAGTGTAAAATTACAGCTGTGTATTTTCAGAAGTGATCAGCTGATTCTGGGAAACCGGCCTGAAGCTCTGCAAGTCAGGGCACTTTTTGGGAAGTGATTCTCTCCTAGAGTTTTGGAAATTCTGCTCCATTTAAAATGCCTCAAGTTGAGCTGCCAAGCATGACAGCAACTCAAGCCCTCCCTAAATTCACTGTGAGACTTTAGGTGCCTTTAGCATCCTTGAGGCTTACAACTGTTGTGAACTGAAGCTGGTTGTCAAGCCAAAGGTTTATACCTTGGTGTCAGTGCAGCCCAGGAAAGAGCGAGGCTCCCTGTGTCCTGTTTGGTCCCCATGAAGATGGACACAGAGCAGTGGGATAGCCCTGCTCTGGAGGTGGTTGGTGAAGGGGGCCTGGGGAATGGCTGAAACTCACCATGGCTGGACACACAACTTTTGGGTGGGTTGTGTAGGACCACCCTCATGTTATCCCAGGCACTGGTGACCACTTGCTTTGCTGGTGATCAGTTTCTTCCCACCACTCTTAGGGAGGTATATAAGGGACACATTCTCCTCTTAGAAAACTCTTCATAAAGTGCATCTATTCTATAATGTCTGTGAAAATTGGGCAGACTAAGTCTACTGGAGGCAAAGCTTCTACTTATTATGTTAGACAGTATTTTGTTACTCTTTTATGTCTCTTCTCTCTAGTCTAAGAGTCTCTGGTGGAGATGATTTTCTCTGTGTCCACACTGACTGCAGGACAGGCAGATGGCAAGGCTGTGACCTCTGATCAGGCTTGGTAGGTGCCACTGAATGGAAAGACCTGCCTAGATGTTTGACACTGGGATTTTTTTCACAACATTAGCAGGAATTTATACCAATGTTAGCTGATACAATGAAATTTCCAGCACTGAATGTTTTACCTTTTACTGAAAATAGATTAAAGCCGAATAAAGAGAGGTGTTATTCCAGGGGTGGGATGCATTTGGCCTACACCGGTTTCTTCCTTTGCCCACCTCCCGTATTCTGAGTTGTGGTGAGACCCTGCACTGAACTGTTTGCTCAGGCAAAGTGTGAGATTCCCTAGTGGGATCTGGTGGCAAACAGCTTACCTGCCTGCTTGCTGATAGAGCCCGCTCACCATGGCTGGGCGTATTTACTTTTGTTGCAAGGAGAACACTCCAGACTTCCTAACAGACAGGACTTGATGTACAAGGCAATCCAAGCTAGACCCTGGAAAGCATTTTACAGAACGGCAGCTTTGATGGGTATTTCTTATATACTATGTGGCAAAGCCTTTGTTCTTTTTCGTGTAGCTCTTCCAGACCTCTGCTTGCTCCGCTGAAGGCAGTGTTCTCACATCTCCTGGCACTGCCTCTGGTCCCAGGCTCACCAGGACTCACCTCTGCAGCACCCTGCTACAGAGCTGCTTTCTGCCTTATTCTCAGGCTTCACAGTGAGGCTAAACTTTTCCTTGGGCAAAACTTCTGGCATAGCACATGGACAGGAACTCCCCAGCTCAGCCCTTCCACAGAGAGCCCTGCTCACGGTTACTTCTCTCACTAAGATCTTCTTGTGGGCAATTTAATTGCTGGTTGGGCTTGCTGTGGAGAGGAGCAGAGGCATTAGAGGGGTTATGGGAGGTTATTAGAGGTGAGAGGAAGCTGTAGGTCAGACCCATCTAGATTTAACTGAATTATGTCTCATTTTACCCCCAACTCCAGCTTGTTTTGAACTGGGTTTTACAGTAGATCGTTTGTAGAAGCTACTCAATTAATATGTTAATTTTAGCACCAGATTTTGTAAAGCTTTTATGTTGGAGGTGGTGAAGGGATCCAAATGTTTTGATCCTATTTTTATCATTATCTTCACTGTGTTTTTCTTACTCTGTGCTTTGCAGAGAGGAATGAAATTTTAATAATTCACTAATATACTTTCACTTCATTAACATTTTATCATTTTGGCATGGTGCATATGGTGAAGTCCTTAGTACTCTCATTAAAGACCTGATCTTGCCTCGACGTTCTTGCAGCCCTCCAGCTGTGGAAAACCCTAAATGCAGATGCTATTCCAATTTTTGGAAAATGCTTCTTTTTTTTTTTTTTTTTTAAATAGATACTAATCTGAACAAGACATGTAAGGTGTTTTTTGGTGTGGTTTTTTTTTTTCTCTTTTTTCTCTCTTTTTTCTTTTTTAATAAACTGGAAACATTTATACAAGGATAGCTGCAGTGGTTAGGTCAGATCCACTAAGTGCCAAGTCTCCAGCCATTGCATAACTTCACTATGTGGTCTAGAGAGTGTGAAGACACAGGGTGTTACAGTAGTGTCCATTGCATCATTTTATACTGTGGCATGTTTGGCTTAAGCAGAGATTTATGTTGGTGTTAAAATGGTTATGAAATGTTCAGCTCACCTGAGATAGCACAGTGCTTGGTGTTAGGGGGCGCAAATAACATGTAACACTTCATGTAGTCCTGGTGATTCAGTACTTACATTTGCAGGGGTGCCCACCTTGTTTTGAACATGTGCTTTTTAATTGTGTCTGAATTTGAAATTGGTGTTCAGCTTTCATGGTGGCTCTCCTTTCTTTTTTTTTAATTCTTTTTTTTAAATTCTCTTTTTTCTTCTATTTTATCATAAAATATATCTGTGAATTTGTGAATTATTTTTTACTGTAAATTAAATATTGTTAGCACACCAGATTATTTCAGGTGTATTCAGAAGGTTTACGAAGCCAAGCACTGGCTTAGGCGTGGGCAGTGGATAGATACACAAGGCTGGGCAGTGGAAGGGAGTGTTCTGGGTTGGGAGCAGTGGAGAGCTAAGGGACATGTGAGAATTGCAGGAGAAGTCATGTTTTGAAAAGAATGTGGCTGTTGGGAGTCCAGAGGGCAGGAGATCACAGTAATAAATACAGGAGATGTTGAGGGAACTGGCTGAAGGTTTTTACTTGTCAAATAGAATATATTTGCTTTTAGAGGCACCAGGACAGAAACTCATGTGTTGTAAATTGGTATAATGGCATTTGAGTTAGTGGAATGACACTGACTTACACCACTGATGGTGTGTCTGGTGGTGTTACAAGAAGAATGAGCCTGTGAAGAGTGGTGGAACTGGAAGAGGTTATAGGCCTGGGCAACAGGGAGGGTGGAAGTTTGTTCAGAAGGGACAGAGAGGCTGGGCAAGCAAAGGAAGATCACAAGGTCCATTACAGCTATATTGGGTTTGATTTGATGATGGGATGCCCAGCAAGAGATGTCAGCAATGGAGGCTGAGAGATGGGCTTGGCTGGAGAGGAGAGTCAGTGACAGAAAGTACATTTCGCACTGGCACAGTAGGAATTGATGTCAGAGTGAATAAGATGATGCCCAGGGTGTGGAGGGTATAGAGAGCACACCAAGTCTAAGGCCACTGCAGGAGCTGGGGGAGAGGACACGGAGGTACAGAACAATCACTAGACGAGGATGAAGAGGGCCAGAAGACAGTATCTTCCAAAGCCAAGATTGGACAAAGGTGTTTCAGTCTGAAAGGAAGAACAGCAGAACCATAAAATATTACTTTGGTTTAAGAACAGAAAGGAAGTGACACTGACTTCTTTAAAGACATGAACCACGAATATAATCTCTATTAGTAAACTTTGAAAAGCTGAACCATAAATAGGTACGTCTAATTTTTCCCCTCCTCACTTCTATTACTGCTAAGTAGTCTCATGTGGTGGTGCAGCAGACCTTAATGTCCTGGGGGTGGTCACAGCAGCGTCACTAATGGGCGCAGCGCCGTGGTGCTGCCGCAGCTGCGCCGTGCCGAGCTCTGCGCCAGGCTCTTCTGGGGTGACGTGGCCCTGTCAGCCCCGGCTGGCCCTGGGGACCCCCAGCTGGGCACTGTGCCCGGGGCAGGCTGCTCTCATGTAGCTCAGGAAATTCAAAGAGGTGCTGGGAAGTCGCGGTGTTCTGATTAAACGCGCCGGCGTTGGAGCTGCGGTTGCTGCACCCCAGATATTGGACCCCAGGTCAGGGAGTGGTGCAGTGCTGAGCCACCTGTGGGTACAGGGGAGGCAGCAGATGGATTCCTGCTCATCTGCCCTGTCTTGCAAGAGCACAGGGCTGGGTGGTGATGAAGGTCTCAGAAACATTGCAGCTTCAGCTTGTGTTGTGGCCGAACAGGAGATCTCACTTGGGATGTGGTAGCTTTGTGCAAGGAGGAAGAAAACACAGACTGAAAGAAATGAGGTAAAATGTGGGAAAAATGAGGAAAAAAGGAAAAATGTAGAAATTAGGCATATGGATTAGGATGGTCACCCTTGTTCTTGAGCCCGTCTCATTACTGGAGGAACTGTAAGCCATTCACAGTCCTGGGGCCCAGTGCAATAGACTGACTGGAAATGGGACTGACCTAATTGTACCAAAATAAGAAAAAAAGGCCCTGAACACTCCAGCACGAATTGTGAAAAGTTAAGTGTGTTTTAAAAATCCTTTGGTTTTGTTAAGCCGGGGCACTATTTCTGACAGGCGAGGAAATCCCCATTCTCTGTTGGTGACTCTGGTGATCTCCCAGCGCCTCAGAAGCAGCCAGCCTCAGTGCAAAAGTCAGTGTCTTTAGAAACAGAAAGCATTTTGGCTTTCCAAGTGGAATGATTTCTTTGTTTCCTAGTTGTATGGAAAGCTGCCATTGCAGCGGTTTGAGAAAAAAGGCTGAGCATCTTGAAGCCAAACTGGTTGAGAGTCGGCTTTGTGGAAAGGAAAGGTGTGGTGGGCTTAGAGGCACAGTAACGCATGTGAAGCCTTTCACCATGGGTCACTCATGGGTTCTCCCCAGAAAGCAGTAGTTGCCCTGTTGCAGTGCGTGTCTGAGGTTGGGAATGTGAGGGCCTGCCCCTGTTCCAGCACAATTTGCAGGAAATAAATATACAGGAGATGGAGGACTGGTGTGTGCTCCTGCAGCAGCTCCTGTTCCTAGAGGTTCCTCCTGGCAGGGAGGCCGTGCACCCTCGGCTGTCACCCAGGCTGATTGGAGATGGTGGCTGTAGGATCAGATTGTCTGGTGGTTGGTGCCTGGTCCATTGAGGGAATAGAGCAGATGAGAGGGCCTGGCACAACAAGTATGTAGCCCCTGAGCCCCTTTTCAAGGGTATAATTTTACAATGCTAGTGGCAAAGGCTTTTTTTAACCAGAAAAGCAGTGCTATCTTTCCTCAAAGGGCTGCACGAAACAGCCTTTGCTATGCTGATGTTGAGAATAGTAGTAGTCTTGCCCACTTGCCCTTTCTCCCTTTGAGGGTTATGTCCCCAAGCCAGTGGACTCTGCCCACTCCCTGTATGGTCTGTATTTGGTTTATTTGATCCAGGCTTCCTCCTGTCTTGCTTTTTTTTTGCTCTCTGCTCAAATGAGGATGCCCGATCATGGTGTGATGTGGGCAGGTCAGGAAATGCTTTGAAATCTGGAGCAGAATTTTTTTGTAGTAATTCTTATTCCGAGTTTGTGTTCAGTCTTGCTTGCTGCTGTTAGCTACTGCTAGTTCTGTGGGGATACAAGCTGGGACCACAGAGCAGCAGGGATTCCAAGAACCCTGCTCTCACAAAGACATAGCGTGGAAAAACAATTTTCTTTCTGACCCCAAAAACTTACGGTTGATACAAGGTATTTGGAGCAAAAATCACTCCAGTATAGAAGTCTCTATACCAATATAATTATTTGTCCTGCTTTTATGTTTCACATGCTTTATTTAAGCTCCTGTCATCCACTGATAACATAGGGACATTGGGGAAATTCGGAAGGTATACACAGTATTATTGGCATTTCTCAAGCAGCTGCTACTGGCCTGCTTATGTTCAGTGGATTTCTTACTGTCAAAAACACTTCTAGCACATGAATGAATGGGCAGGAAACCACCTAAATATTGATTAATGTTGACGGAAACTTCCCTCCCACCTTTCACTCATTCAAAACAATGATGATGAAGGCAGCAGAATTCACCTCTTGGGCTATTAGAAAGAGATGGGTTTATTTCAAAAGTAGAGCTCTGCTTTGATGGGGGTCTCTTGAGTGCTAGTGCTGGGAATCATAGGACATTCTGAGTGAGAAGTGACCCACAAGGATCATTGGAGTCCAGCTCCTGACAGTGCACAGAATAGCCCCAAGGGTCACTCCATGTACTTGAGTGTGTTGTCCAAACTCTTCTTGAACTCTCTTGGGCCTGGGGCTGTGAACACTTCCCTGGGGACCCTGTTCCAGTTCTCAGCCACCTCTGGGTGAAGAACCTGTTTTTTATATCCAACCTGAACCTCCGCTGACACAACTTCAGGCCATTCCCTCAGTCCTGTCGCTGTCACCAAAGAGGAGAGAGTCTGCCCCTCCTCTTCCCCTCTCAGGAAGTTGTGACTGCGTCGAGGTCTCCCCTCAGTCTCCTCCAGGCTGAACTAGCTGAAATCACCTCATAAGCTCGTACGACTTCCCCTCAAGGCCCTTCACCATTTTTGTGGCCCTCCTTTGAATGCTCTCTAACAGTTTGATGGCCTTTTGATATTGTGGCACCCAAACCTGTGCACAGCACTCCAGGTGAGGCTGCCCCAGCCCAGAGCAGAGCAGGACCATCCCCTCCCTTGCCCGGCTGCCCATCTGTGTCTGGTGCCCCCAGGACATCCTTGGCCCTCCTGGCTTCCAGGGCACTGCAGATTCAGGCTTAGCTTCCCATTAAACAGGGCCCCCATGTCCCTTCTCACAGTGCTGCTCCCCAGCCTCACATTCCCCATCCATCCAGGGTTGCCCCATCCCAGGTGCAGAATCTGACATGGATTGATGGTTTCCAAATGCAAGGGCAAAGAGGCTCAGCCTCGGTGGGACATCTGTAGGCAAGGAAGTGCCTTGTCTTCTACAAGTTTTGAAGTAAGCAGCATGGCACTTAGGAAAATCATCTGTCCTGGTGCCAGTTTGGGCACCAACACTGGCAAACATTGAAGCTTGTCCCTTTTCGTGCCAAAATCTATTGATTGTGATAGACTTAGCTGATTTCAGCAAAGATTTTGCCTCAGCAAATAGCTTGGCATTTGTTCATATAAATAGTTTCTATTTCAACTCCACCTTCGTGTATTCAGGGGAAGCTCCCTAGGGATGCAGTGGCAGTGGTTTTATGGATGCAGAATTTGATGCTCCATTGCCATTGCTGATACAGTGATGATGATAATGGTTATCACTAACTTGTATCCCAGTGGTAAGGTGTTAGCATTTGGCTGTTCCTCAGACATTTTGCTGTCAGGTGCGTCTTCCATTGATACCAAAGGTGATTTATGTGAATATTCCCATTTTGGCAGTGTGAGTGATGCACGTATGGCTCTTTGGAGCCAGTGGATGAGAAGATCTTGTAATACATAGGTGTGCTGCAACATAGATTTTTGTTGTTGTAACTGTGATATCTTTACTTTGTTCTGTACGACACACAATCCATTACTTGTTTGTGCAAAATTCAGCGTTCTACTGGCCAATGAAATGAAGAGCAGAGGGCCAGACTCGGGTCCCTGGGAGCATTGTATTTATCTTTATTGACTTGCTGTCTCTTAAGCTTATGGACTGATCTCAAAGTCTTGTGACACTACAGGAGTAAGTGGAGATGGGCTGTCAACACACTTGTCTGGTGGTGGAGTAATCTGATGTGTAGTGACTGAACCCAGGTAGCTGCCCTTCCCCAAGTCCCTGTCATTGGGTTTCTGTTTTGGCCACCATGCTGTACAGAACTGCAAGAACATAGTTGTCTTTATATTGGGTTGGCTAAACTTTTTAAGGAGGCAACAGACAGACAGATGTGGACAGCAGGATCAGTGAAGGCTATTTAAAATAGCTAGTAAAGCTAGCTCCCCTAAAATGTCTAAGTGCCAGTCTGAAGAACTGCTTTGTCTATGAGCTTCAGAGGAGGGAAACATGCTTAAGCTATAGAAATGCATATAAGGCATTTAGTACAATATGTTAATTGCCACTGCCTTTAGTTATCCATTATTGATAAAATGATTTCCTTCATGATAATGACATGTACATTTTCATGTATCTTTGTCAGTCAGAAGCACAAGAAGATATTCCTGTTCTGCTTGTATCTTGTGGTATAAGATAATGTGACTCCATTGAAGTCAGAGGTGGATAGAAGGCAGCTTCCTTTTTTTGCTAGAGAGCTTTAATACAACGTTGTTTTATTTCTGCATATTAAAGTTAATAACACAGCAAATGTATTTTGAAGTTAAGTCTTTCTAGGATCTCTATATGTTGAATATCTGTGAACAAACTTTATAGTTGCTCTATAGGCCCTCACGATATATTATTTTGTGCTGCCTTCTATCTGTTACATTTTATCTGCCTGCAAAATCCATTTCTAATTCTGGCCATATCTCCTTTGCGATCACTTGCCAGAAATCTATTCCCAGGATTCTCCTTATTTTAGTGAAATATCTCTGCTTCAGCACCTTTCCCAAGGTGGCTGATCTAATCAGGGCACTATCAGTTATCATTTCTCATTTCCTTTGCTAGCTCTGTCAAATGCAATGCGCTGCCTAACAGAGTGACATTCAAATACTCTCAGTGACCAAGGCTGTTTCCCTTTCTTTTACCCTGCAAAACTTGGTTTGTATGTGGCTTCTTAAACATATGCCCTTTGCTCTCTGCATGTCACTTATAAAATGCATTCTGGGAAGAGTTAATGTTAAGCAGATGAAATAGCTGCCTCTTTATTCATCACAGTTAAATTCCATTGATGGTGACCATCTGGATTTAAAATCCCATATCCACAACTTTTCTCTTTTTAGGTAGAGAAGAGCAATGCTTCATTCCTGCCAACTGTGTAAGAGAGCTCTGCTTTGCCATCAGAGAATGAAATTTTTTACCTCCCTGTTGCAGAAATTTGTTACCCCCCTGTTGCTAACCTCTCTTCTTGTCTTTTTTCATATACATGTTTCTCTTTTAAATAGGAGTGTGACTATGTGCAGAGGTCAGCATACACAAAACAGGGTGCTTGTGTTTCTCAAATGAGGAGTCACCTGTGTAGCTGGATCCTCTGCTAAGGTTAAATGTGGTTTCTATAGACACAGGTCCAGCAATAGCATCCAGTTTTGGCCTCTATTTTTGTCTTTACCTTGGGTGACAAAGCTCTTAGTGTTATCTTAGATTGCTATCACAGACTAATGCTTGTTTTAATAAGTGTGTGGCTGACTATTCCATCAGCTCTGGAAGATGGAGTTATCCATGTGTGTCCTCACAGCCCTTCCTTCTTTGCACCATTTAATACTTGCTATCACAAGCCCTGCTTTGCTGCAGCCTTCATTTCTCCAATGTTTTTAGTGAGGGCCAAAGCCTAAATCCTGCTTTTCAGGAGAACAGGGAACAGGCATTCACCAGACTGGCTGGGAGTGGGAAGGGAACTCTCCATGCACCTGTCCTGTCTGCAAAACACCATGCAGTGCAACTCATACATGATGCTGGGAGCTCACTGTGAGCTCAGCTCTTGATTTCTTTTGAAACTCATAGAACCAGTATTTTTGGGGTTTTTCCCCCACTGTGTGAATGAAACAAACCTGTCTTGCAGTCTGCAGCAAAACAACACATATATTTCCCCTGTAACCTGTTGCAGGCTACGGATTTTTTTTTTTCAGGCATGGAGAGGAAAAATTAGGAAAATGGCTTTTAAGCTGACAAAAAGAAACAGTGTGATTTGTTATTTATGGCCCAAGATACAACATCAACCAGGTGCTCTGTGTTCCAGCTCTTTGGCACATCTTTTGGTGAGCCATATCCCAGATTGGTGAGCTTCTGGGGTAGGGTATTTACAGTCCCCCCAGGCTGTCCCTTGGATGGTGTCCCTTGGACACTGTCCCTCTGGTCTGCTGGGGGGTTGCAGACTGGGGAGCATCTGCCCTAGCAGGGGATGGCAGAGTGAGCATCTGGGTGTCCTTGAATGGTAGTTTCCAGTGTGGCTAAATAACACGGATGGTGTCTAATGGCTTGAAAAACTGCTCATAGCAGCGTTTTTTCTAGCTGTTTCTTCACTGTAGGAAGGTAGAGAAATCTGTGTTAAAATAATAATTAAATGCTGACAGTACTAAATTTCTACCCAGCGTGAGTTGGCAGCAGTTGCAAACCAAAACATTAGGTCATTAAAGAGAAAAGAAAAATCTGATTAAATACCTCTGAATGTTTTTCTGATTAGGCATTCTTAAACAGAACATGTGGCTGTAAGAGAAGGGTGTACTTGACAGCAGCAATTGCTTTGGAGAGGAAAGGTAAAATACTCAAGTTTTAATGTGTATATATATGTGTATTTCAAAGGATTTCTTGCTGATCTTAGCTATGAGCCGCCACAAAATCTCCCTGCCAGGAAATATGTGAAATTGCTTCAATGTTTTATTTCTGGAAATAACAGTTAACAAAGACTAATGTGCTCAGGGTTTTGTTTTGGTCTCTTTTTCTTCTTCTCTGGCTAGACAGAGTTGATTTCACACTTGAGATTCCAAGAGCCATGGTGGACCTTGCCATAGCATTGGTGGGGTTGAAGCACTGTGAGGCTCGGGCTGGCTGCAGTGTGCATCCTGCAGACACACACAGAGGAGGGTTTCTGCCCCAAGGAGCTTGCTGCCGTGGGATGGTATGTGAAATCAGTGAGGATTCAGAGGGGAGAAAGAGTGATTTTGGGTACAGAAACCCCTCTTTACTTCATGGCCACCTCATGGCCAAAGGTCCACTGCTCTTAGAGGTGAGCTGAAGGCTTTTTTGTCAAAAAAGCACTTTTATTTCAAGGGCTGTTATCTGAGGAGACTGCAAAGTAAAACTTGTCAAAAGGTGCATTTATAAGCTGCCACTTTTTACCTCCTGTATCTTCTGTTGATGTACTCTATTATATATTTGCTCCAGTGTCCTCTGTAGCAATGTTTTAGGAACTGATACCTACAGCACGTGCCTGGCACTCCTTTCAGGTCCTCTTTAAGGAGTGTTGATGGAGATTGAAAGGAGGGGAGTAATCGGAGTTGCTGGGGAGCTTTGGTCACTGTAGCAGAGTTGTGGCTGCTGGTCCTGGGGAAGCCCTAGAGCTTGGGAGGAGTTGGTGGGATGCTGAACATCCCCTCTCCAAGTGCCAGGAGCATCTCTGAAAACTGTATGACCTCTGTGGCCACAACACACTTCCCAAGCATATGCTGAGTGTGAAGGATGTTCTTGCTCTTGTGGTTCCATCTCCCATTGTGTCAGAGCAACTCATTGTCTGTATGTGTGTGCATTAAGGCTCCAGCCCTGTGAGACACCTCAGGGTTATCCTTCCCTCTCCCTGCCTTCTGGTCTTTCTTTGCACACTTATATTTGAGAAACTGAGGAGCACGGGGTAAGAGGGAGGATTGACAGAATTTTTGAAACTGTTCTGTTGTTCAAAGATTTAGCATAGGGTAATGCAACCTTTTCCTCTATTATTGTACTCTTTCCTGCACCCAGAATATGCATATGAACAATGGTCTCTCAAACATAATTTCTGCTACCTCCAGGAGGCAGGGCAAAGGTTCCTCTGAAGGAGTTTGAAGAAGGCTCAGCATCCTGTGCTTAAAATTTTACTCAGCATTTCTATTGGACTCTTTTAAGGTCAACTGGCATATTCATTTTTCCCTTGGGAGCTATATAAGTTACACACTTTTTTTTTTTTTTTCTTCACTGTGCATTCCAGAAAGCAATTTCTCAGGAAGAGTGGTTCTAGTTTAATCTCCAGATTATCTGTGGGTATTTTTCCTCCTAGGTAAAGGGGCTAAATAATCTAGCTATAATTAAGGCAGAGCTGGTCTCTGTGGACATTTGTATGTCCAGATTCGAGAAGTACCACTCCTAGTTGCAGTGTTGCAGCTGTATGGCCTGAGCACATCAGTTATTTGGAGGTGAGCACAGGTGCTCCAGTGAGCCTGGCCTCTGCTCAGGGTCAGGTCCTGAGCCCCCTGGAAATACCCTGGATTTGAACAGCAGAGCAAAGGGCATATTTCTGCAAATGTTAGAGCAGTGATTTTTTTTTTGCCATTAAATGCAGTGACCAAGAACAGAAGATTTTTGGCTGTATTTCTCTCCTGTGAAAGGAAAATGTGCCAAGCAAAGAACAAATGGGGTCAGGGGACTGCCTGGGGTTGTCTGGGTCTTGGGCTGCCTCCTTGGCTGCCCTGGTGGGAGCAGAGTGACCTGCTCTCGTGGCTGCTGCCTTTGCTGTCCTGAAGTTCCTGTCACAGTCCTGCAGAGTGG
This sequence comes from Sylvia atricapilla, assembly GCF_009819655.1. Taxonomy (NCBI): domain Eukaryota; kingdom Metazoa; phylum Chordata; class Aves; order Passeriformes; family Sylviidae; genus Sylvia; species Sylvia atricapilla. Next base: position 51,338,420 of record NC_089145.1, read on the forward strand.
CACATGCCAGGATATCTATCCGTAATGTGCTGTGGGGAAATTAAACTCCCCCTGCATGAGGACTCTTCCTCATGGGAATCAGCCACCAATAGACCTTAGTGGTAGAAAGTGGCTCTGAGAGCTTGGCCCTCATATCTCCACGTTCATGGGTCTTTGTAGTGCCAGCACTGGGTTGAGACAAACTATTTCTCTCCTGACATTAATGTACTTGACCCTATAGAGTGCAAGGTAGCCAAGCAGTTACAGGCCATTAATCTCCAATTACTCTTGTCAAGTGTTATATTCATTAATCTGGGGCCAAACAGCAGTTTAGTTGTGGGCATGGACCGTGGTAAGATTTTTATCTCTTGGTTAGTTAATATCTAGTTAGTGGCTTTTGCAACCCTATATACAGAGGCTGTGGAATTCCATCAGGCTCTGCACCGAAGCTAAAGCTCAGCATTGGTTCTTCTGCTAAATGTGCCTTCAGAAGCAGCTCCTTCTCCTTGGATGGCTGGCTCAGGGGATGATGCTGATGCACAGGTACCTGAGGACAGGGGCTGCCTGCTTTTAGATGTACATGGTGCATCACTTAGTCGGAGATGCCCAAGAGGCAGCTCCCAGATGGGCTGCTTTTTCACCCTCTGACCTCTTCAGGCATAGCTGGGAGGCAGGTGGGTTGTGTCCTTTCTGTGCACATTCACACGCTGATTTTATTGCCTCACTTAGCAGAGGAGGAGCACTCCAGGCATCCCGCAGCAGAAATTCCCCTTATTCTTGGACACTGCCCAAGGGTTACTCGTCAGAACAATGATTGCTAAAAAATAAGGATGCTGAGCAGCAAGACTTGTGAAGTGCTTTGATAAGCCAGGCTGTGATGATTGTGTATAGAGGGGTGTCCTTTTGTTGCTTGAATGGCTATAAAAGGCTTCAATAGCCTTTCTCTGGCAAACTGCTGGTGCACGTAGTCAGGAGTTCGTCTGAACAAGTTTTTCAAGCCCAGTGCTACCATACACATACTGATCTGTGGCTGCTACTGAGGTAAAAACTGTTTGTGCTTTAATGTATTAAGTTCTGCCTGCACCCTTCTGTATAGAAGTCTTGTTTTGAAAGTATAAGAAAAACAAGGAGGAAGAATGTGGAGATGTTTTAACATAGCAAAAAGCATTTTCTTCCTACACGGTGCCATTTCAGAGGGGGAACAGCTTCTCCTACAGTTCTGTTTTGGTCTAGGTCTCTCTCTTCAGACATTTAAACATATGCTTGTATCAGTTCCTCAGCTGGTGTGTATCTGTTGACATAGTGTATATATACTGACATAAAGTGTGGTCTGCATTTACACCTGATGTGTTTGCCATGTATCTTCAAATTTAGCAGAGACCTCAGGTTTTAAACATGGTCCTTTAACAAAGCTGTAACATGAGGGCTTTGGGATTTTTTTGTTTTGTGAGAAGAACATTGACATTATTCTCAATAGTAAGGGAAGAAGATTGGGAAGTTGCTTTTTATCCTGACATCTATAGGATTTTTTTTTTTGGTTCCACGAAGTGTGCCCTTATGCAGCAGATGGGGATCATAATGCTCCAGGTGGAACAGGCTGTGACACATCTGGAGCAAAATCTACATGTGCTGGGTGTTGTCGCTGCAAGACTTGTCCTTCCCTTGGGAAGCTGCATGCAGCTGGAGGCAGGTCCATGCTGGGGGGGACCATTCACATGCTCTGGTTTTGCAGCTACTGCTGCTTCAGGTCTGGGTTAAAGCAGGGATTTCCAGAAGTCAGTGAGTAAAGTTGGAGCTCAAACCCACTGAAAATCCATGTGTGTCCAGGTAAGTGGCTGTGATCACTCACAGGCCATCACTCCAGTCAAAAGAAATGGAAAGGAGCAAATTTGGGAACTGTTGGGATTGCTGTGCCTGGCCATGGGAGGTTTTGCTTTCAGGTTTGATTTGTCTGTGGATTTTTTTCTAGCTGAAGTAGCCTTTGAGAAGATAGGGTAACACCTTTAACCTCTGTTCAGGCCATCTGTAAAGAACATGGTAATTATCAGAGCAGTGGGATAAAGTCCTGGTCCTAATGAAGGATGTCAATGACTTGAAGATGCTGAGATCATCTGTAGCAGATTGGCCTCATCATCTCTGTTAGATAATCTGTAAAAGACTCTGTCAGGCCACAGGAATGCAATTCTCTAATTTTTGTTCCTTTGATTTCTCCTGTTGCCCTGGTTTTATTTCGTGTTTTCTCCGCAAATCTAAGCATTTTTATGTTTTCGTCCCATGTCCCACACCTACATTCTTTTGCTAATGAAAGAAGGAAAATGATCATGTTCAGATTTCAGTCTTTTTAAAACAAGAGCATCAGTTTGATTCTGTTTTATTTTTGATCAAGTTACAAGGCATAAAGTTGGCCTTGTGTGAAGATAAAGGATACTATTATACTTAAAGTTTACTAAGTGCAGAGTGATTCGGAAATAAGCTTGGATGTTTTTCCTGTAAAATTTAAAGGCATCAAATAAGATGAAGTGATTTTGGACGTGGTGTTTGGGACCCTTTTCCCTTCAGTTCTTCGAATTTGTGCCACAAGAAGAACAGGTTTTTGAAATTGTTTAGTAGAAATAAGTAATGTCTGGACTGTGTTGTTTGGGTGTAAGACTCCAAGCTGGTTCAGCTGCTAGTAGGACCACTCTTAAATAAGTCCTTTAGGCTGATATAGGGTGACTTCCTGCCATAAATACCATGAAATTTCTATTTTATGTAGTTTGATTTTGTTAAAAAATTCCCGTTGTTCATCTGCTTTGCTATGATTTGTTTGTGTATTTTGAAAGCAACATTTGTCACAGAGTTTTCATGGGCCCACGTGTTATGAACTTGCTCCTTGAGACCTGCCCTCATGCCACAGTTGTTCCCAGTCACAGGATAAGGCAATCACAAAGTATTCCCATCTCATGGATGCATCCTTTGCTTCTCCAGCGTGGAGACTGGAGTCAAACAAGGTGATTTTGCCTGCCTTGGTCTACAAGAGTCAATGCATTTTGCTTGCAGCACTGAGAACTGTGTAATTGGCAGTTGTGGTGATGAGACACAGACTTCAGGTGTTCTGTCAAATCTGACAGGAGTTGCCTGCTTGGGTTTTGTTTGGCAATTCATTGTAAAACTGCAGCTACAAGAGGATGTTTCCTTTCCTTTTTTTTTTTTTTTTTTTTTTTTTTTTTTTTTTTTTTTTTTTTTTGCCTCTTCTAGACAACCTAGGGAGAACCTGTTAGAGTGTGTCTGTGGCTCGTATCTGTCATCATGCTGTAGACAACATCCTCTTTTCTTCCAAAATATGGAAGATTTCCAGTTAGTTGTGTGGAAACTGGGCTGGGGCACCCAGGTTTTTTTCCTAGAGTTTTCTTGTTATTCTCTCATTGAATAGGTTGTTCATTGTTTTATGTTTGCTGTTCATGCTTGAAAATTTTTAAGAGGAGAATTGATACTTTGAATCCTTACAGAACAAAATTAGGCAAAGTGGAAATGGCTTTGATTGCCGATTTGGTCTGTGATGCTGTGTTCTTTTCACTGCACCACAGATGAAAGCCTATATTTATTCCTAAAAAAGAAAATCTGATGCTCACCTGAGTTCAGTTATTTACTTGGAGGAAAAAAGTTTCCTTGTACATGAGAAGGCTATTTAAAAACCTGTGTTGGATGTTTTAATTGCAGCGAGTGATGAATCCTTTGAAGTTTTATTACCTATTATATACTTGATTCAAAAGTTACCTTTTGCAATAGCTTAAGGTTTTTTATTTGCCTGAGATTATTAACATTTCTGTTTCAAGCTTTCAAAGAGAAACTTTCTGAGCATGATTATGAACATTAGGTTAATGCATAATCCCCACTCAAAGGTTCTCCTAGATTTCCATGTGCTTGTTTAGAGGCCATTCAAAGGTGCTTAGCTTTAATTGCCATTATGCGAGCACACAGAAATAAGGACTCAAGAGTCTTATCAATTATTCTGTTCACAAATTGGTTTTTAGATCGTCTCAGAGCTGTTCTAAGTTAAATTTGCATTGAAGTTACTGGGACTTTTAAAGGTATTTATCCTATTGGGCTGAAGATTGTATTGTCTCCTTATTTAAATGCTCAGTGGTTATACCTTTCTTGGTCTTCACGTAATTGCTAAGGATTTATTTTTTGTGACATTTTAGTTTTTGGAGGTATTTTGCCTGCATGCAAACTTTTAGCTGCTGACATCGGAATAATGCAAGCCTGTTTAGAAATGGCACAAGTGTTTGAGTTTTTGTGGCTTTCAATGAGCTGCAAGATCTTACATACTTGAGTTGGAAAGGAAAAAGGAACCTTGTCTTTTAATAGCCTTCTCAAATATTACTTGGAGGACTGTAAATGGGAAATGAAACTGAAAGGTAGCTGGGCCTACATCTTCCACCATCCAGGAAAAGCCTTTTCTGTAGTCACAGCTCCTACTTTAGTGTCTTATCTAAAGATCTGTGAGGTTCACAGGGGGAATTCAGAGCGAGTTATTGTCAAGTAGAACACTGGAAATGCATTTCTGGAGTGCAGAAAGGACTCCTGTGTGAGGAAGTTTTTTTGGTGCAGCCTGTCCAATACCAGAAGGTCACAATAAGGCTGAGAGAAAAAAAAAAAAAATCAAGCATTCCTTACAGTCCAAAACAGAAAGAAAAAATATTTTTATGTGCTTATACTGCAAAATCAAGAATAGGCTTGTAGAAATCATACAGAAATACCCTGTACTTCATGCAGTGTGCTACCCAAATTGTGAACAGCTTTCTAGCTCTGGAGATACTAACACCAGTGTCAGTAGCAGTAAAACACAACCAGCTGAATTCTGTCACATCAGAAGATTTCAAGCCATCCCTGACCTTGCTTGTCGCCCCAATGTGCATCACTGGCCGTGGGGCACTCCAGAAGTTGGGCTCTGTGGGTTTGTGTTTATCCATCTTATATCCATATTGAAATCAATAACACGGGCTGGCGAGGAGTACAGCAATGTTGTTTTGAGCCCTGTCTCAGCCAGATGTTAGGAGCACAGGGAATGCCCCCGTTAATTGGAATTAGTTAGCTGAGCTCAACACCCTGCTGTCAGGCAGGCAGTGGGAGATGCCACCCAGCAGCCTCCATCCCTGTCCCCTGGTGGTCCTAGCCTGGGTGGTGGGTGTTGGTGTCACAGCAGTGCTGTCCCTCTGCTGCCTGGGGGGAGCTTGAGAGGTGCTGATCTTAGAGAAATAAATAATGCGTGAAGGGGTATCTTCATCAGCTTCCTTCACTGGCCTTGCAGGTCTGAGTTTCTTGTCCTTAAAGCTACCATGTTGTGCCAGCTCTTTATTTGTTCCTGCCCAAAGCCTTGTATGTCACTGTGTGCTCGGCGTGGCATTCACCCAATGGCATGGCCTGACACCTTAACCTCTGATTCCCGTTCAGCTTGTCAGTTGTTTTCCGTTTTGCCTTTTCATATTTTTTAAAGAACGTTTTTAAACTCAGGGGTTACTAAAACATTTTATGTTTTGCCTTTTTAACAGTAGTGTTTTTGTTTATTTAAAATTCTCCTCTTTCTGACGGATCACCCTCTGTGTGTTTGTGAAAGAAGGTTGATCAGTTTTATGGGCAAAAACAATTCTGTTAGATTAAAGCTTCTCATTTGCAAAAAATACTGAGGTTATGATTTTTTGGATCTCAAGCCCAGTACACTTTTCCAGGTTATCATGGAGAGCAGTCTCCCTCAAATTTTCTCCAGGAAAAGCAAGAGCAGTTTGTCATGAATCCCAGCTAATTTATTCCCTTTTCCATAAATGTTATCCCCTACCAGTCCAAAGGCTGTCATTACGCTGCTGTCATTAACCATCTGTTTAGCATGTAAAACTCCTCGGGGCAGGGATCACATCTTTGCTTTGTACTGTGTAAAGCTGAGCCTGTGGCTAACACTTGAGAAACAATTAATGATAATGCAGCTCAGTAGGGTACTGGGATACCAAGCTAATAAGAGTGGTATAAATGCCTGGCTGGATGGGATTAGAGGGAACTTCTGTGTCCCAGTGGTGTCTCCAGCAGGTGAAGGGAAATAATCTTAAAACATCCTATGACAAGGAGCAGTGAAAAAATAAACAGCATTTCTGAAGGATGTAAAAGAAAAAAGAATGCAAGAGAATCACAGTTTGGGCATGTGTTGTGCTTTATTATTATTATTCTTCAAGTGAGATTTTTATTAAATAAATACATTTTTCTCTGCCATAAATTAAGGGATCACTTCAGAACATTGGTACCGTTAGTGCCTGCATTGTCCTTTGCATGGTCGTCTGCACGCCTTATAAGTCGATGCTTTATTGTATTTTCCTTTGTATCTTAATGAACCCCGCGTGTCGAGGGGAGAGAGAGAGAGAGACAGAGAAGCTCGGTAGATTTTCATCTTGGGTTAATCCATCAAAATCAAGTTAGTTGCGAGAGATGGAGGAGGCGTGTGTGCGCGCAGACGTCAGCGCCCAGCCCAAAGCTTGCCAGTTGCCCGGCAACCTTCCCGGAGGAAGATGGATGTCCTGCCACCCGCGCCGCCCTGGGCTGAGCTGCCGTGTGTTCACCTCATCCTCTGCACGCCGGGGATGGGCACGGCCCCAGCTGTTGGGGGGATGTTGCTGCTCTCGCTGCTTGGCTCTCCTGCCGGGGCTGGAGAAAATGCATTTCATGCCATCCTCCTTAAAACTATTAATTCGGTTGACTACATCACGATGGTTTGGGAGCAGGTGCTGTGAGCTCGTTCACGCTCGTGGTATTGCTGTTCCCCTCTGTTGGGGTCTTAAAGCCGTATTGCCAGCAGAATGTCTTTCTCCTTTCCAGAAAGGTCCTTATCTGTAGTAACAAATCAAACCATGGGCTGTAGGAGCTCAGCAAATGCTGAATGTGTCCATGGCCTCTCTCGCTTTGGTAGCTTGTTTTGTTCCTAAACTGGGGTCAGCTGGCATGGCCAGGTCTGACCTCCACATGGGCTGTGCTCTCCTGTCCTGTGGTTGACCAGCATTAGGACACTCGGCCCCAAACACAGTGGAACAGGCACAAGCTGGGTTGCAGCCTAAAAAGCCCTTGGAGGAATCAGAGGGCTCTTTCTGTTGAAGAGTGTTTCGCAAAGCCAACGCTTTAATGCCAAATAGGACTTGATGGTGTCTCCTTAATTCTGTGGAATATTTCATTATTATCGGATGCATTTGTTCGCTATTTGGATTCCTTCACAAGATGTGTCAATCTTGTTCTCAAGGATAAATTTTAAACCCTTGCACTTTTACAATGGTTGGACTAAATCCTGCTGGAAACCTCACACAAAATCCTACCTGAGTAATTGCAGATATCTTTCATGGTCTGCCTCTGGTGCCTTTATTTATGTTGACAAGCTTTTTACTTAGGGTTTGAGTCAGGAAAGCAGTTACGAATGTACTTGACTTTAAATCTTTTTATAGGCCTATTAAAACTAATGAACTTCTCAATAGGTTAAAACTTGAACGTGTGCTTTGCTGGATCTGGATATGTGTGAGTGATGTTGAGAAAGCAGGACCTGGGAATCTGAGGAAGGCAAAAAGGGCTATGCTGGCATCAGTACTGTTGTATCAGGTTCTTCCACCACTGCAAAATAGGGTAGAGAAACATAAAAGGGGTATCAGGGAAAATACCAATTCTCCTAAAGCAAAACCATTTTATAGCCCCTTATGCAGAGAAAAATCTGCCCCAACCCAAGAAACATTGCTCTGCTGCATCTGTGTTGCTCCCTCTGTCACCCCCCCGGAGCAGCTGTTGGTGGGCATGCAGCTGCTGTGAAGCTGTTTGTTGCACCTGTGTCCTGGGGTGACTTGGTCCATGTGCCTGTGGCCTTAGGGGAGCAGGGACTGCCCTGGGAGATGGTGTGTGTATGGGCAGGCAGGGATAACTCAGCAGCACTGAGCTGCATGTGGGAGGGTAACATGGCTCTTGCTTACTCTGGGCTTATAGTTATGTGTCATTTCAAATGCACTTTCTGGTGGCAAGCTATTTATCAACCGGCTATTGAACTTGTTATTTCCTAAAGCATATAGTGTATGGCTCTTGATTGATTGAAAAGCTGTTCTGTCTCTTTGTTCTTCCACCTTGCAAGGATTCTTTCTTATTCATTTTGTTAAAGTCTTTCAACTCTAGATTGGTAACTTCTGTCACCTGGATGGCAGAGCTTTGTTCAGTGATTTTGGTTGGTTTTGTCTGTGCTGTTTTTAAAATTGCTGTGTGCAGGGTGGCAGAGGAAGGTACCTGGAAGTGGGGCATTGGATGGCTGAAGTTCAAAAGAAGGAACATTTTCCAAATGCTGGTTGCTTATTCGTTGGGAAACAAATAGGGAGTATGAAAAACTAACATCATGTTTACCAGACAGAAGCTTGAATAACAGCAAAATGTGATGTATTAAGATTTTAATTGAGTGATTCATGGGTGGTTGGGGAGAAACATTTCTTGCAGTTGAAAGTGTAATCAGAGAACAAGTGGTTCATGTCCCAGTCTGAGCACAACTCTTGTCATATTCATTCCTAATGATGAGATTTGTGTCTTGTCATCTCTTTAGCCAAGTACAGCAGTGGGTCCTACTCCTTTTGACAGAGATAATGGTTTGCTGCTTATGGGTTCCCATTTCAGGAAGGTCAAAGACTTTCATTCTCATGGTTAGATAACTTCCTTTTTCTACCTTCACTGAGGATTCAAATGGGAATGTGCTGTAAGCTGCACACTGAAAAGAGTGGCAGCTGGGCTCTGGCAGGGAAGTACACTCACCCTTACTAGTGCTGGTCCTAATGTCTACATCATTAATCTGTACTGTGAAGACTCCTGGTGAACCTGGTTATGACCTGTGATCCTGCCCTTACTCCATGTTCTACAAACACAAACCAAAAAGGACTGTTTCCAGTCTTAAATGGATTTATGGTATAAGAAACTACCTTAAACTGTTAGCTTAGAGCCTTTATTACAGATGCTGGAAGTTTTCCAGCCTGGCTGTCTGACCCGTGCAGTGGGACTCACCTGGCTGGTGGCTGTGGGTGCACACACCCGTGCAGGCAGCACCCCTTCACAGTCCCCAGAAAGAAATGAGCACGCAGGGTGCTGACTGGCTCAGCCAAAGGACTGCTTCTGATGAGATCATTGCCTCTGGAATGCTGCTCTGCCTCTCCCCTGGAGCCCAGGTGATAGGCAGTGGTCAGCATTTTGCAGCATCTTGGTTATGTGATGCAGATCACAGGTGTAACACCAAAACAGGCTCACAGTGTCCTGTTACTTAGCCAGGGTATCTTCAGAGCTTGATTCTGCTCGATGCTGGGTGTTTCTACTGTCCCTTAGGATGGAAGGGAATTGGGAGCACCCAGTACAATCCATGATGTCCTAGAGAAGTGTAGGAGGGTAGAGAAGCAAGGTAGCTGATCACAAAGAGCCACTAAAGCAGCAACAAGAATATCTTCTCTTTTTTGAGACCATTTAATCTTTTTGAATGAGTAATACAATATTTATAATATTATAGTAGCTCTAATAACTTGCTTAAAAATTAAAAATAGTTAATGGGTGAAGTGGAATAAGCATGGTTAATGCTTCTCCCTGATCTGCTGCTGTACTTCCTGCTAGAACAGTTTTATTTAAATGTGTCATTTTCTCCCATTTTAACAACACTGACTGGAGCATTCCTTAAAATAAAGAGACCATTTTCCACCCAACTCATCTCAGTCTTTGACTCAGTCTCTGTCCGTGGTGTGACCCTGCTGTGCGTGGTGAAGTCCAGGGAGGGCCACGTGTTGTGTCACAGCCCCCAGAGCTCAGCCTGGGCAATATGGTGAAGTGAGGCACTGCTTGAACATCTTCTGCTGAGTGACTGTAGATACGTTATGGTCAAAAATTCTGAAAGAAGTTGATGCAGAAGATCTCTGGTCTGTTTCTATTAACTTCTTAAGCCTCTTGGAAATTCACAATGAGCAAACATGTGCAAGAGGAAGATCCCGGGTAACTGCCAGCAGCTTAGCCTGACATCAATCCCAGGCAAAAGAATAGAACTGAGAGAGGATTTAGAGAATTAAAGGTAGGGAATATAATTAATGCCATTCAACATTCTTTTTTGGAGAATATGTCTTGTCAAACAAACCTGATTTATCTGATAAGATTGCAAGTTTGGGGGATAAGATAACTGTGTAGATATAATATACTTAAACTTCTGTAAGGTGTTTGATTTTATTCCACATGACATTATTATTAAAATATTAGTACTATATACTTTACTGAAGCATATCTTAAATCTATTAAGAACAAGATAACTGACAGAGCTCAAAAAGTAGTTGTCAATAGGGAATCTTTACTGAATGTGAACATTTTTTAATGTAACTCTGCAGGGATCAGTCAGAACCCTCATGCTATTCATCATTTTTGGCAGTGATATGGAAGTAAATATAAAATTATTTCTGATAAAATTTCTGGGTGACACAAAGATTGATGAAGTAAGAAGGAGGGCAGTAGGATACAGTGCTCTTGCTTAATTGTCCCTACTAAAACAAAATTCCTTTAAATCTAATTAAGTAAGAAAGTTGTTTGTGCATCTGGAGAGGAATGTAGCACAGTTGTTGCCCAAGCTGGAAAGCAGAGGATTTATGAGAAGCCTTTCCATGTGCTGGCCTCTGGAGAAATGGGGCTTTCCTAGCGAAGATGCCTGCAGGATCCCATGGCCTCCATCTGATGGTTGTGGTCCATGACTTGGCAGAGCTACTGTTAGAGGAACCTCACTGGGGATGCCCCTGACAGGAAACCTCTCTTCATCCTCGGTGCTGGGAAAGGAATAAGAGAAATGTGGGTTGAACACTAGTTAAATTTCTGTCTTTGGTTGTGTATCTCTGAGGTCTCCAGTGTGTTTTCTCATTAACCTTTGTCCACTGGAGGTTTTTGAAGGTGCCCTGCATTTACATCACAGGAGCCAGACTTGGCAGTAGAGTTTAGCCTGAATATAGAGCAGGGTCCATGCTAGTGAGAGTGGCTTGCAATTCTGTGTTAGCACCTCCAGACGTGAAGTAGGCTGCAGCAGCAAAGGGCAGACAGCACTGAAATGAGAACACAGAGGTGTCACATACCCATATCATGGCTGTATTACTCTAGAGGCTCTTCTTGACTGCACAGGCTCCTTGTACTCACATTACTCGCTCACTATAGGGGCACAAGGGTGCCATCTGTGTCATGCCAAGGCTTTTCCCGCAGATGAAAAGAGAAGTTGTGTACCCAGGTGTCGTGCAGTGACCCCATTGGCAACAGGGGCATAAGGTACCCCATTTTGAGGGCCATACTGGTGCCAAGAGTCTTCAACAGTGGCTAAGTATAAGTTCACAGGGATAAGATTTTGTAAACATCTTCAGGTTTGTTGTATTTTGAGGAGAGAGATTTTGAAAAGGCAGAGGAGGTAACTACTCTTTGGCTACTGTTTTTATCTTTGATTGAGCCAGATCTGCTTGTGCCTGCTGTGTTTCCAAACCGTCCTTGTTTCCAAAACCTGACCACGGCATCACAGAGTAATAATTTACACTGGAAAGGAGTGCTGGTGGTTGTCTGGTCCAATGCCTGCTGAGGGCCAACAAAAACCAGCTGCTCCCAGATGGAGCTTTCACAGCCTTTCTGGCTCATCTGCTCAAGCACTCTGCTACTCTCATTGTAGTTTTTGTGGATTTTTTGTTGTTTGTAATCCAGCTGGAACTTTCTGCGCTCGGCTTGTGTCTGTTGTCTCTTGCCCTGTTCCTGTAGTCCTCCAAAGGAAATCCACTCAGCCTCATACACCCTCCCATACCTGGGTGGTTGTAACCAGCTCTCCCTGGAGCCTTGTTTTATTTTGACTGAAGAAGCCCAGCCTCTCCATACCTGTCCTGTCCTGCAGCTCCCTGACCACAGCAGTGTTCCACAGGTCTTGCTCCAGTACTTCACTGTCTCTGCGCCCAGTGCTCTGAGGTTGTCCCCAGCACTGAGCAGAGGCGAATGGCCGTTTCTGTCAGCCTGCTTTAAAAGGAGAGAAATTAAGGGCAAGAAATTTGTTTTATTGCTGTAGAGCTTAGCTTTTCTCAGCAAGATCCCAGCATAGTTTTACCACCCATACAGGGAAAGTGGGGGGCAGTCAGACCAGAAGAAGGTGCCCTTGAGGCAAACCAACCAGCAGTGAAGTGTGTGCTGGGAGCGTCCACCTCCGAGTTAGCTCTGGGATCCTCGGCTGCGTGACTGCCTGCTACCAGAGGTACAGTGAAGATGGAAAACCCTGTGATGAGACTGACAGGACCTTCAGGTCCCAACAGCAAAGTGCACCAGGCCGTGGTCTGTCCTTCCCTGTGCTGCATCGCTGCTTGATGTCCAGTGCACGCAAACAGCTGCTCCATCACCGTGTGAAGGACCAGGGCCATTCATAAACAGACCAACTTCCAGCGCAGCTTTCCAGCCACAAGTTTCCCTAAGCTAAAAGAAAACAGTGTATCTTACTAAATAAATGATTAGACGTCAATGATTTTCTGCCTCCTAGAGCAGAGTTATTTGGAAGCGTGAAAGGAAATAGCTGCTGCAGTATAAAACTGCTGCCCTTTGCACTTGCATCTTTCCCACAGAGTAATCCTTCATTCATTGTTTACTTAATGAGAAAAGAAAGAGGTTAATTTATAAAACCAAATAAAAACCAGACAGAGGACTTTATTTGTGGAACAAAAAACTGAATTAAATGAACAGTCTGTCCATTAATGCTGGTAATTGTGCCATGCTCCACTGTGGAAAATACACAGGTCTGCTAGGACTCTGCTCTTGCTGGTGGAGCCCACAGTCTGTCTCCACTGAGGGTTCAAGCCAGCACTTTGTGCCAAGAGTCTCCTAAAAACTTTTCTTACTTGGTGAATTAATTTCATATCCCAGTCTGTGACAGGCTCAGCCTCTCAGGGGTTTCTTAAATTTAATAGATAAGTATAGGAATAAGTGGCAGAGCTGATCTTGTTGGTGAATGCTGCTGTCTGAATCATTTGCAGATTCTCATGAACATCCGTAGAGAGCTGCAGCAAGGAAGAGAAAGACTGCTTAATTCATTTCCCCTGCTACAGAGAAGTCTGTGGTACCTATGCTACAATTTTGCAGTTTCTAGGTTATTTCTGTTGGCTGTAGGATGTTGCAGAGGTTGGAATTAAACTGAGGTGGGGAGAAGTTTTGCATTTCATCTGTGTGTTTCCTGGTGGCCATCCCTCTTTGCTGGTTAGCATATGTCTGAAATCTCCACCATCCCTGCTGGGCGTGGATGCTCTGCCCTGATGTAGGTGGGAGTGTGTCAGATCTGCATGGGTTAAGGTTCCTCGATGCTGGGACTGGCTGGAGGCTGAAGCTGCCCAATCTTTCCTCAGTCAGCCTACAGAGGACAGAAAGAACAGGGAGAACTTGGCCGGAGTGGGTGTGTGATGGAAAGAGGGATCAGTTTGTGAAGGCATCTACAAGGAGTTCATGAAAACTCCTAAGAATGATGCTTGATTCTCTTCGGGAAGCTGAGTATACTGTGAAGTGTAGACGAGGAAAAGCATGTTTGGGGAAAAAAAAAAAAAAAGAAGCTGATTTGCTGGAATACCCTCTGGTGATTTAGAAGATTTTGTGTTGGAAAAGACGCTTTCTTCTGGGCTGTACTTGAAACAAAAGGAAATACATAAAGAAGGCTAATCTTTCAGCTGAGCTGTACCAGCTGCCCTGTGAATGTTGAGGCTTCATGGAGCTTTGAAGTCTCCACCACCACCCTGCCAAAAGGAGCTTGGGGCAGTTGGTTCTTCACTAACTTCTCATCACCTTTGTCAGCCAGCCTGATCTCCAGATTGTGATAGCAGCAGTGAAATGCTGCTTGTGAAGACAATTAGTGAAAATTTAAACCAAACTGATGCCACGGATCATGTGTAGATTTTAATGCAAAAGAAAGGCCTGGAGCAGAAGTATTGCCCATTCTTACATCAGGCAGATTTCATGACTTTTAAATTTAATCTGCAGGGGTTTTTTTATTTCTGACATTGTAGAATTCTGCTTCTTAACTTTAAATAAAACTTGTTTCTATATACATGTATTTTATGTGTATCTAAAATACATGTATAAAGTGTATGTATTTATGAATATAAATTAATACATACTTATTGTAAGTGTATGTATATGAAGAACTATGTAGCTGTTGCTCCAACATATCTTACTGGCACAAAGATTTATATGCAGTCTTTGGACAGTGAAATTTTTGAAATGCTGCCATCTCTTTGTTGAGTATTCAAAGAACATTGTAATTATTGCTGTCAATATATTTTAAATGTTCAGTGGAAAAAGTTGCAAACATTTTTGTTAGAACATGTATTTGTAACCTGTTCAATACATCACCAATTTGTATGCCAACTGGCTTATTTTCAAAAACGTACTATTGAGAAGATAGATATGCTTTTTTTATCATTGTGATACATTTTTATGCAGCTGTCACACAATAATAAAGATCCAACCCCTCCATAATATCTTCTGGAAATATTTGGGAGACATAAGACTATCCCTTTCCTGGACATATTGGCAAAATGGCTCTTGGCTTCAGTTTGGGAATGCAAGTGATTTTTTTTCAGTTCAAAGTAAACCTAGTTGTGCTTGCCAATGGTTACATCAACATGGCAGTGTTCATTTTGTCTGGAACGCACTAAGCTGTGATGTCTTCATGTCTGAAACTGTGGCTCTGGAGCAGGTCTGTGTCCTGGGGATGAGCAGCTGGGCAGATGGAGTTCATGGCTGAGAGCAGCTCACACAGGGGAGCTTTGGGTCAAGGAGGTGCCTCCAGGCACCATGTGCTTGCTGGCTTCTTCTTGTCTTCCAGTGGAGCAACCTGGGGTCATGGTTCTTCATCTGATGCTGCTGAAGGCTGCTGGTGCCTTGCCTGAGGTTTTGAGCATCTCAGAGTGTTATTTTATGTTTGTGTTTCAACTCAGGGCTGCAAGTTGGGAGGATAGAGTAATTCTGAAGTTTAACCAATCTCTTTGTGTGAATGCCACCTCAAAGGAAGCCAAGGGTTGTGTTGCTGAGGCTGAGCCTTCCTGCTGGTTGGTGGCAGCTCCTTTAGGCTGCCTTCTGCAGCCTCTTCCTGCTGGGGCATAAGCCACTGCGGGAGCTGCCTGGGCAAGTCCTTCTTCTGATGAAGCCCAAATCAGAGTTAGGATCTGTAAGAAATCTCTTCTGGTTCTTAAGCTCTGGGTGCAGGCAATCAGGGAGTTTGTCCCCTCAGTTTTGTGGGTTTTTTTTCTGCTTCCTTTCTGGGAGGTGGTACATTTTTTTTTTTAGTGGAAGTGGGGGCAGTCCAGCACCAGAGGTTGTTTGGCTGATAGATTTTCCCTGCTCACTTAAAAAGTGAAGCTGGGACCTCTTGGAAAACATGTTTCCTATGCTGAAAATACTTACCTATGCCTTCATGCTTGTGTCCTTCACAGTTCTTCAGAGACATGTCTGAACAGGGATGAAAAACCCATCTCTGTGGTGGGCTCTTTCTCTACCAAACTCTCCTTAGACTCTGTTGTGGTCTCAAGGGGGAGGCTGTGGTATTTTATGGATGCATTAAAAGAAGCTAATTTTTTTTTTCTGTTCTGCTGAAATCTGGGGAAAGACTGCTGTAGGTTGAGATAGCTAAAGCTGGCTGTCTGTAGTTAGCATGGCAAGGGCTGTGGGCTGGATATCTGTGGCCCCTGCCAGCCAGGCTGCGTCATCCTGCCACAGCAAGCAGCCAGAGGGAGAGGAGAAACCTGAGATGCACAACATGTAAATACTCCAGAAATACTAGGAATTTGGCAAGAAGGCCAGCAGTGGCTTCCTCTCTCCCTGAAGATACTGCCATATGCCCCGAGATGAATCCAGTTATTTCAGCAGTGTTGGCAAAACTAGTTTTCGACTCCCCGCTGCTCCCAGACTGTCTCCTTGAGGCCAGGGGGCTGCAGGGTGAGACACAGGAGACCAGGGAAAAGCACTGCCTGGGAATAGCAGGACTGTGGAGTGGCAGCCAGGGTATGAGGCAGCTGCCTTGGGCAGAGGGCCTCACTTGGGCAGTGCATCTTCATGCCCACCATCCCCCTGACCTGGTTTTGGGGTGCAGGATTGAGGCTGGCACGGGGAATGAGCACTGGAGGCAGGACACACACCTCCTGCTTGTGTCCTGTGCTGTCTCCTTTGCATTTTGAGATCTGATGGGATTGTGCCACAATGTAGAATAGCTGCAGGCAGATCGCTTTTATGACATATTACTGCAATAAAATTCGAAATTTATGGCAGTCAGAGATCTAGGTATGTGCCCATAATTTTTCCTTGCTGCTGCATGTTGTCTGGTTAGTTGGGCCATGAACTCAGCTGATCTGTGAGAGAAGGAGACCATAGCAGGTGCGCTGCCCCTTCCTGCTTAGCACCTGGGGCATTCCAGCCTGGAGCCTGGCACAACACACCAGGGGCTTTTGGAGTGGGTCTGGACAGCAGGAGAGAATGAACCACTGCAGCACCTCCACTGAGAGATCTCCCTTGACAGCTTGTGGCTGACCTTGGGCTCCTGCTCATTAGTGACGCTTTTCTGGCCTTGTTACTGCTACAAATGGCAGGTGCTTGGTGGGTTTTGGTTTGGGGCTTTTTTGTGGGGTTTTTTTTTGTTTGTTCAGATTTTTACATTTTGGTGGGTTTTTTTGGTGGGCTGTGAGATTTGTTTTTGGTTTGGTTGTTTTGTTTTGTTTTCATGGGGTTTTTGTGGTTGGTTTGGTTTCTTTTTAAATTTTTATTTTATTTTATTTTTTAATGAGCGGGGGAGATACTTTGCCGTATGTGAATGCCAGGGTCAAGAATTCACATCCAGCCCCCAGTTCCACTCTTCTGTACATCTAGCCCTTCTTCTTCCATGCCATCTGTCTGTTGAAATTAATGCTTTAATACCCTCTGCAGGGTAGCATTGCTGTTTATTTATTCCAGTGTTTGTTTCTTTTTGACTTCTGGGATTAAGCTAGAGTGCCCAGGCATCATCGTGGACTGAAAATCCCAGGATAGCATATCTCTTGAAAAGGGGGAAAATATGTGAAATGCTGGTTTTGCTTGTGTTTTCCTTGGCTTGTTTTCCTAGCTGTGGCTCCTGAGGCAGGGAAGGGGACCAAGGCCTCAGCTCCTGTGGTGTGACCCAAAGCAAAGAACATTTGGTGTGCAGCTCCCCAGAGTCTCGATGGATACCACCTTGCTGCTCCTCTGCTCCTTGGAGCCCTTCCCTGCCGGCTGTACCCTGGAATTCAAGCACACTCTCCTCAGAATAGTCTTGGAACTAGAGCTAGATTTCTGACTTGTATGGCTTTTTTTCCTCTTCAGAGGTAGGCAAAGCCTGAGATCATCTCACAACAGTACTTCTTTTACAGAAGAAAGATTAGAAGTATCATAACATAATTAGCAATCCTGTGTTTCTCATCTTTATCTGCTACTGGAAGCATCTCCCAGGCTGGGCTCAGGGTTGTTTGGATCCCACCTGAACCTGCAGCACACCCTGGGAACCCTATTCCTTTCTATTGCCTTTCTTTGTTATATTCTATTTACTGTCTGTGCTTGGGGGGATGTTGTTTGGGTTCCAGTTCAGTGTGTGACTCAGCATTGCCGTACGTTTTGTTCTGCTGCTGGTTTCTGCATTCCCCAAAACCTCCTGTGCTGATAGTGTCTTACCCTAAATTTGTGGCTGTGGTCTCCTTACCATCCACCACCCTCCTTTGCCTACTGAGGTCTTCCCTTGGCCTGCCATCTTTGGTGGAGACCATGTTTCCCTGGAGTTAGCATGCACATTAGCCAGTAATTGTCACATTAATTGCTTTGTGATGACTCCATGGTATCAAGCAGGGTCTGTGCAGAAAGATCCCCCTGCTTACCCCACTGGCCTGGCTGCCCTGGCCCTCCGTGGGTGCTCACTCAGCTCCTGCCATCAGGATCTGGAGATGGTGCTTTCTTTCCCATGTGTGGGTAGGATATGTCCTTTTTATTTTGCATCCTGGAGCCTTTAATTACTCTCAACAAGTCCCTTTCACACTTCGAAAATCCTGTAGCAATTTCAGTTTGAATTACTTTCTCTGAGGCTTTGGTTTAGATGAGTGCACCTGCTCTGGGGTTCCAGTGGTAATTGGGCTGTAATAGTTATGATCCTTTAAATGCACTTAAGGTTCCATGAGCTTTAAGAACTGATAACGATGCAATCTGGCATCTCAGCACTGGTTTTGTCTAATCTCTGAGCATTTTGGTTTAAATTACATTGTTTGCCATTTGTGAAGATCGCAAATATTCACAGGTTTTGGAACTTGGATGTATTTAATCGAATGCTGCCCTGTGCTCCTGTACCCATCCTACAGATCTGGGTCCTGGGCTGCTCCTCATTTCCCACTCCTCCAAACCCCTGCTGAGCTCAGTGGGAGTTTTGCCAGAACAAGGCCCTAAAAAAGAAGTATGACTCATTTGAGCAGTTGTGCTCATTTGTGCACCAGTCCAGGCTCACGTTAAAAGGATATTAAACAAAAAATACTAAATAACCTACTTGTCTTGTCCTTGCCTAGAGCAAACATTTATCCTGAGATTGGTCCAGCAGGTTAAAGATGGCTTTTCCTCTGGTTTGTGGGTTACTTAGGATTTTGTGGTGTGGATACCGTCAGAGCTTTCACAGTTCTCTGCTGCCTTAATTCCTCTCTAAGGAGGCAGAGCAGGGAGGGGGACAGAGAAAAGCAAAAGACATCTCTCTCAGGCATGTACAGTAACAAGAGTGTGCAGTCTGTAGCCTGCTGCTGAACTCAGAATGCAAATTTTTCAAAATTACCAGTTGTGAGTGTGATAATGAACTGAAAGTAAATATGGTTCAGTTTGCTGTGAATCATTCTTGGGGGCTTTCATTGAACTTGGATGAGCTGGCATTGTTGCAGTGCAAGAATAGAATTGTTTCAGAATTAGACAGGCATATCTGCCTGGCAGTGCAGAGCTGCAGCATCCCATTGGTACTGGGGAAAATTTGCCCTTAAAGAGGCTTCCTAGGATGGCTTGAGGAAGTTGTGTGGGTGGGGAAGGAACCAACTGCTCCCACAGGGCTCTAGGACCTGGGAATTCACCTGCTGGTACTAAGTGTTGTCTCCTCTCTTCGAATTGCCCTCAGATGAACACTTTGAGTTAAGGTAGTCAGTGTGAGATGGGAGATTTTCCTTCTCCAAAAAAGCCTTCTAAGCTCTCCTGGCAGGGAAAAGGGGCCATGAAATTATGATAATGGTAACTGCTATAATGAGGTGTTACTGTAAACAAAAATAAGTATTTTTGTACTCTTCCTTCCAGCAGGAATTTAAATTCCCAAAGCAGAACCACCTGTTCAGAATGGCTCAGACAATGTTACGTATCCAGGCAAGGAAAATACTTTCCTTAGGAAAGTGATTGCAGTTTAGCTCCATGAGAGGTAAAGGTGTGGGGTGATGCCCTAACTTGGTGTTTGACTGGTGTAGCTTGACTAACCTGTGATGTACAGAGAACTTGAAAATGAGAACTGCCCTGTCCTGTAGTGGGGAGACACAGAAATTGTGTATTGCCCTCTTTAAAGCCATGATCGTGATTGTGGGATGAGGCAAAGAGATTTATATAAGCCATTCTCATTAATGCCACTGGGAATTACTCAGAGCTATACAAGTGCATCACAGTAAGAAATGTGCCTTGGCAGTTCACTATTAATATTTGAAGATAGTGCAAGCAAAGTCTCCTTCTCTGAGTCAAGTGGGCAAAAATCAGAGATTTGGCAGGGGCCAAAGGGGAAATTCTGTTATTTTAGTCTTTGGAGAGGTTATAGAAAGGTTAACTATTCATACATACAGATCCTCATATACAAGGAGTTGCACATGTATATGGCATGTTCACTGTTCCCATGATTATAACTGCAGGTATTTAGCTACTGTCTGCTGGTTACTGATGGGCAAGAGACCATCTCTCTTTTTAGGAGCTGCTCACCATCTTTGTTGACCTACTCAGTGCTGGTGCTTACCATGGGGCAAGAAAGTGCTGCCATTCTGCTTGCAGTTACATGCTGTACTTAAAATGGGGAGACTTTAGGCAGCAGAAGCAATACATAAGCAAAATCGGAATTTGTGATTTTAGTCTAGTGAAATATCTCAAAGAGCTTGATTTGTTTGAAGCAGCCATCGAAGTGGGTAGAAAGAACTGTGTATTTATGTGAAGTACAGTGAAAGGCAAACATTGACCTCTACTTGATGTTTGTGAGTTAGTCATTATTCCTCTGGTTTGTACCAGTAACAAACTTTCAAGTTGGTTTCTTCATATTTTGCCCTTTTTCTTTTTTTTCTTTTTGGCTCGAGTAGGCGTGTAGTTTCAGTCTTAAAATGTGAGTTCCAGTAGGAAGTGTTACTGTATTTATGGGCCCTGTCCTGCAGTTTACCCAGTACAGCCATGCAGCCTTGTTCTCCAGGTGACCCTCCTTCCATGGATGGCAGAGCTGGGGCTGCAGCTGGTAGCAGTGTGGTGCTGTGGTGCTTCTCCAGTCCCTGTAAGAGCTGTGGCTAATTGCTGCCATGCTGTTTAAACTAATTTTCTTTATTATTCTTAGCATTGTTTACATTTTTTTTTTTTAATGGAAACCCATTCCACCCAAACAATATAAAGTAAAATTTACTATTCCTGACAGATGTTGACAGCTTTGAAACAATGCAGGACACGCTGATTGCATCCGTGCAGTGCCACTGGCTTGGAAGAAGGTTCACCAAAGCAGATGAGCCCTGCCTCTCTCCCTGTGGACAGTAAATGCCAGAGGTAACCTTTATAGCAGCACCTTTCAGGTGGCAGTCCAGCCCCAAGCCTGAGGTTTCCTACTGACAAGTCCTTGCTCATGGCTGCACAGGTTGAAGTGCATCAGTTTTCACATTCCCAGCAAATGAACCAGTGAGGTAGAAGTTGGTGCTATGGATGCTTGGTGCAAATCACCTTCAGGACTTTTAGTAAAAAGTCCAGGGTCTTGGAGATCATCACATAAATACATATTTATCACATAAATATATATATAACTACACATAAATACATACATAACTGCTACACATAACACTGAGGATGGTTGTGTGTACCCTCAAGTGGAAAGCAGAGAATTTAACAAGAGGACAGGCACAGAGAAAGCACATTTCTCTCTCTCAGCTGAGCAGTGGCCAGATCCTGACCCAGATCCTGACCTCTTATCACCCCTATACGACAGGAACTCTGATAGGGTTTAGCAGCATAATGATATGTGCTGTTTTGATACTTCAACAGAGATAACAGAATGCCTAAATAGATCCTGTTTGACGCTTTAATAAGGATTTCATCCTGCTATGTCTGTAGGCAGATACTAAACAGAGTTTATGATTCACTGTCCAAGAATTTGATCCTTTCTTTCATTTTTTTTGCATTCCAACTTGGAGTATTTTAACTAGGTTTAGTAATTATGGAAAGGAAATAAAGAACGTAGTCACATAATAGTCTTATGGAATAAAGTTAGCAGATAATTAGGTGTTGGAAACTGTGGTCCAGTTACTTCCTTAGTACTGATATTTAATTGGACATTAAAAAGTAGAAATTCTTGAATGTTCACTGCTTTCCTTTTATCAAAATACCATCAGACATGTGAGGGTGCATGTCTCCCATGCCTTACTATGTGGCAACAGTCACAGGGTAAAACTGCTTGAACACCCTGCCACTGTTACCATGTCTGCTGCTTAAGAACTGTGAGCACCAGATGGGCCCAACCAGTAGCACCACACTTGTAAGGCCAGAGCAGCTTTTAGACTACAGCTAAAACTTCTTCTACTATTCTTTTACTATCCCTCCTCCTCCTAGTTTGAGTGACTGAAGCTGAGCCTAGCTGTAGGAGGTTGGCTGAAGTGTGGTTCCCTCCTGAGTGCAGGCATGGGAGCTGGGGACAGCTGTGAGCACCAGGGAGAGAGCCCAGGTGAGGGCAGCTTGGTGGTTGTTGGAAAGGGAAAAACATATTTTTATTCCAGCAGCTAAAACCCTTTTGTATTTTGGTTTCTTTTAGCAGCTATTTATCCAAAACATTTGGGAGAAAAGCTGTCTCTTTATTAAATATTTAACACCCTTGCCTTCAGCTGTGGGCTGAGAAAGCTCCCAATCCACATGTGAGTCACCAAGAACTCCTCTGACAGAAGCAGAGGAATTCCAGACTGGAGATTGCTAGAGGAAAAAAAAAAAAAAAAAAGTTTACTGATTTGGAAAAAGTCCAAAGTGGTTCACATCTCTTATATATCATAAAAGGAGCACTGCAGTCAGTCTGCTGGGTTTGTGGACAAGGAGTCACAGAGTCCCAGATCTGAAGTGGAGAAGCTCTCATAATGCTAGGGAGCATCACACCCTATATAATACAAATGAGAAGTACAGCCAGTAACTGGTCTTTTGTTAAGTGCTGTCTGCATTTGGATCCTGACATGTCAGAGGTGACAAGGTGTAGATCACTTTTTCCTGTAGTAGTTTATTGCACTGGTGAATTAGTGCTAGTTTTAATCCGTGCAGCGTTCACCTCCAGCCATCAGTTAGCAGGCATCTCTCAACAAAGCCAGGAGATCCATGATTTGGAGATGCCCCACTCTCTCAGGACGACCCTCTGGGATTCATGTTCAGAGAGCAGGAGTGCAGGCTCATGCAAAGAGAGCGTATGGTAACAAATGGTGCGATAAGAATGAGTTGTGATAACAAAAAAGGTCATGGCTGTCCTAGCACTGCTGGTGGTGAGCACTGTGCTTACATGTGCTGTGCAGGCATGGAGCGTGTGATCCACTCTTTATTTCTATTAAAGTGACGGGAACTGAATGAATAAAATGAGATGAAACTTTTTTTGGCACGTTTCTCCCTTGGGACAAATTATTTTGTCAACATCCCAATGAATTTTTCAGCTGCAGAGGTGTATGTCAATCTCTGTCCTATAGCAAATTACAGGAGCATCTCCAGCAGTGGTTTTGCAGCTCTTTCCATTGCAGACCACTTAAAAATTTTTATTGGTGATGGGGGTTCCTCGTATAGCAAACTTACACCTCCTGACAAGAGGTTTACTCTTCCCATTACTACTTGTAGATACTTAAATGGGGTTCACGGTATATAACAATATTTTAACTGGTTGAAAACCATTGGTCTGTGACACAGGTAGTTTCTGTACACTCTGAGATCACTCCTACAGGGAAGACGTGGCCATTAAACATTTTTTTAGGCCATGTGCTCTGAGTACTTCAAAGGAACTTCTTGTAGCTAATGTGCCTGATTCTGATTTCTAAATAACGTTTCTATATTGCCTTGCTTTGAGCTTATTCCTGATTTAAGATTATGAAAGAAAGATCCTTTTTCTTCTGGCTCTTGAGTTTAGAAGGGCAAACCTTACAGTGTCACCACCTAGCCCTAGGTGGTGCCTGTTGGAAGGTGAGGGGTGACAGCAGTAGCACTTGTTAATAACATGTCCTCAGTTGGGCAGCACTCCCTGGCATATTTTGTTACAGGTCACTTGGCTCCCTTGACCAGGACCTTTGCCTTGTGCAGGTGGGACATGCACAGCTACCTCTTGTGTGTGCCTGCCTTTTGGCTAGAAAGGGTTAACAGATATGGCTGTTTCTTGCCTTGCTGTGTCAGCCTATCTGGGAGGAGTGAACAAGGATGTCAAAAGTCAGTTTGAACGTTAAAGACTGAAAATGGCCAGATTTGATGGGCATTCTGCAAATAACTGGAGACAAGATGACCAGGAGGTGGTTTGTACCAGCCCTATGGAAAAGGTTAAGACCCTTTTAAAAACTCATTGAGCAGATGTGCTGCCATGTGTACCTGGATGAACACGTGTGTAAGGCCTCCTGACCAGGAGGAGCTGGTGTGGCCATCCAGCTGTGCCTGAGCTGGCTGACACAGCTGGCAGCCCCATTCCCTACCCATTGTTCACACTGCCCAACACTGCAATCACCAGCTCTTTGATGAAAGGCGGGTTCATGGATCAGATTGTTGAGCCTTAGGGATAGGGGATTAGGTTTGCAGTGTAATCTTTCTGTAACATGCCTCTTGATCCAGAGACTGTGCTTTATAAAAGAGCTCTTTTCTCTCTGACACTGGGGAGGCCTGCTCAGGGACAACTATCTTCTACCTTCATTTGGAGATAGTAAGGCTGCTACTGACCTGATGTTTGTGAAGGTCACAGCTGCACCAGGCAAAATTAGTTCTGTGCAGGACAGTTAAGTAGATTGGATTTTCTCTGTTGTAGCTGATTTGCTTTCATCTGGGTTCCTCTTGCAAA
Source organism: Sylvia atricapilla (assembly GCF_009819655.1). Classification (NCBI taxonomy): domain Eukaryota; kingdom Metazoa; phylum Chordata; class Aves; order Passeriformes; family Sylviidae; genus Sylvia; species Sylvia atricapilla. The sequence continues at coordinate 51,362,712 of NC_089145.1, forward strand.
ACCATTTGAAGTTCATTCCCCTCTGCCCCCCACTGCCTATTTATGGGAAAAGACTGGAAGGGGGATATTCCTGCCTGGGGTCCAATTCTGCTTCAAGCCCTATTCTTATATCTTTCCAGGAAAGTGCCTACAGAGGCTGGGGCAGGCTGTGTAATCACTCTGGAGCCTTGGGTTGTATTTCATCCCATCGTGAATGTTGTAGGGCCAGTCGGGCTGGTCCTCCCCTGTGCCAGCTGACTGCAGCCTTGCACTGTGTGCTTTGGATCCAAAACCCTTCTGGGACCCTTCTGCAGATTCCTGGTAATGTTGCTGCAATTTTAACTTTCCTATCCAGCTTTGTTTCTGGAGCCTGATGAAGCCAGTTAATCTGAGTCAAAACACATCAAAGCCCATGTCTTCTAATCAAGAAAAAAACTTCTGATTTGAGTACCAGCTTTGGCTGATTATGTTCTGGCCACTAGGAAACCTGTCAGCTACCTGGCCGTGCTGGCAAAACATGACATATGGCTGTGCGTGGGAAGCCTGTTCCTTGTGAGCATGGTGAGGTACAAGAGGGAAAGTGATTTTCACCCGGCTGCATTTTACTTCAATGACTTTGCCAACGGGATATAATTATGGTGGATCTTTGCCTGCTGCCTCAGGTTGCAAAGCAACCACCAATGGAAAAGACCTCCTGTTTCTAGGCATCCTCCTGTTTTCAATCCCTTTTATTTTAAGGTGTAGTGAAACCTGAAGTCTGCAGAAATCGTTGCTTAGTGCATTTGGGAAGAGAGAGCTGGAATTTGTGGCAGACAACTGACAGAGTGAGGGCTTTGTGACACTGATGATAGACTGTATGATCCCAGTTAATCTCAGTGGTGTGAATGGGGAAATTCATAGGTAGATTTGCTTGAGGGCCTGGCAGTGGCAATGTGGTGTGTGAAAGGGTATTTTCTTTGCAAAGTCACCTATCAAGGTGACTATCAAAAATCTTTGCTGCCTGGGACTATATGGAAAAGGAAGTATGGAGATAATTGAAACAAAGGAGAGCTATTCTATGGTATGTTCCCAGCTCCCCAAAACTGTAGCTGATGAGAGTTTAAAGGAGATGAGTTTTAATTGCTCCTAGAGCTTCATGTCCCTCCTCTCTGGATACCAGAACAGTGCTGGCGGCACTTGTGAGTCCTGAGGAGTAGGGTCCAGCCTGCCTGAGAGAACCAAGAGGGCCACAGAGAGCAGGTTTGACCCCCAGTCCATGTGTGCCAAACAGGTCCCCTTGACCTGGTCGCTCTGATCAGCTCTATTAACACAGAGCCTGTGTAACTCTGGGACTGTGGCATTCTGCAGACTGGCCTGGAACTGATGCTGGAATGTCCTCGTGTAGAAACTGCTGGAAAAGAGAAGCACTAAAATAAGATTTTTGTATTTAATTTTCTTTTCTAAAAGCTTGGCTAACTACCCTTGTTCTGTACTGCACTGAAAACATGCAATAATTCCCATTTGTCTTTGGAATTTTTTCTTACTTTTTATTGGTATCTCCTCTGCTGTTGTGACAGTATGTCCTGTGCTGGATTACAGGTATAAATATTGCTGTGGGCTTGGGCTTTTTTAGTCAACATGCATTTGGGAAAGGTGTTAGCAGCTGTCAAGGGGACAATGTGCAGCCTGCGAATGTGCAGTAGTTGGAAACATCAGCGTCCTTCGTGTCTGTGTTTCAGAATAAGTCTGAGACGTGAGAATTTCAGGTTTTCTATTCAGACAATATTACATTAGGAATATGAATTATTTGACAGTTCTCTTATATTTACTCTTTTAATGTCAAAATGTGTCACATCTGGTATTAATTGGTGGAAAATTATGGCTCTAATTTACCAATTTGGTTGTCTGGGAAAACTGAAGCGAGTGTAACATAATAAATGAATGCCTATTAATCTTTAAAATTTCTCTGTTTACTGTCTGCTAAAATGGCCTGTTACGTGGTGCTGTAAACAGCTTTCTGGAAATGCTGTTATTCGTGGAGAGGAATCACTACCTGGGAGGGCCATGGCCAAAATGCTTCAGAGTCACTGAGGGGAGGAGGTGGCCTGCAGAAGACCTGGGCCAGTGATGGCTTAGACACCCACGTGAGGAAGGGTGTCCTCCTGGGAGGAAGGAGGCTGCCATTCATTAATAACCCTGTGTCCCCATTCCCTGGTGTGTGCCAGCCTGTTCCACGCTGTCCTGGTTGTGGGGCAGGAGGAGCAGCACATGGACTTGGCCTTTGCTCTTCTCTTACCCTTCACCTGTGCCTGTTAACCCTGTGGGTTTTAGTCCAAGGCACAGGCTACTGCTTCACTGATGCCTCAACACAAATAAAGATATTTGTCCACAGTAATTGTTTTAATCACTATTAATGACCATTAATTTCCAACCAGAGCTCTCCAGAAGCCCGGAGATTTTTAAACTTGCCGTCACAGGAGCGTAGGCAAAAGGAGTCGGGTTGTTCTTCCTGGGGTTGCATATGAAACAGTTTGTCTGGCCTGCAGCTTGTGGATCAAACCCAGAGCGCAGATACACTCTGGCAGGGCACTGTCACTCTGTCCTGACAACCCCAGCTCTAACCAGACAGACGCTGCCTCTGCGACCGACAGGCAGGCAAAGCAGGGGAGCTGGTGGCAGCACACTCTTACTTGGGGACCGTGTGTGGATGGTGACAGGCTCAATAGCTTCTCTATCAAAAGACACCCATGTGTTTGTGGAAATACATTTTTGGAGGCTCAAATACCAGGTGCTTATTTTAGTAGCAGAAAGCCCTGAAACATGCCAACTCTGGAATAAGCTCATTCTGAAAGCTGACATATTCTCTATGATTATTCCAGTATACGCCATCTGTCACTAGCATATCCAAATATTTATGTATTTTGATTATTATAACTGTTACGAGGGTACTGAAGCTCATAAATAATTTCATTTTCAGCAATAATTTTATTACTCTTCCATGGTTTGATAATGACATTTTGCGCGTGCCTGTTCAGACTCTGACACAAGGAAGAGTCACAGCATGGCTGTGCAAGTGACAGCCTTCTCACAAAGAGCCTGTGGCCAGGGGATGCCTGAGTCTGTGTCCTGCCTGGGTCTGTGCCAATTCCCACTCCCTTCATCTCCTTGGGCTTCAGACTGTGCTGCGCTTTCATTCAACTCCAGCCTGCCTTGTCAAGTGACTGCGCTTAGATTGGCAAATGATATAATATGACTAATTATGTTTAATGCAGATAATGTCTTATAATCAAAATAAAGAGTGGATTGCAAACAGATCCTTAAAGGGCACCAGGCGTAGAATTGACGCTGTATTTATTACCAATAACATCTCTGAAGTGCTAACAGCTGCTCGGCTCCAGCAAGTGCGGCCCCTTAGTGGAGTTTTCCAGAAGAAGGGCTAAGTGTATCAGAAGCACATTACTGCTGATAATAGTAATTAGTTCAGTAGAGCTCAAAATGTTTTGTAAAATATTATTATCTTGATTTTGCTACTCTGCAAACCGTGGCAGAGAAACAGCCTCCTTGGCTCAGAGGAGTCGCTGCTGTCTGTGGGGATGGCCCTGGCTCTGGTGCAGGGCTGCTGCCCTCTACTTGGACCATATTGCTGTCTCCAGCTGAGTGCAGAAATCTAAGGGATGTGCCTTCTCTATCTCTGCCTTCATTTTCACCAGCGTTAGCAAAGAGACTGCAGTAGATGGAGGAGTGCGCTGATGTGGAAGTAGATTTGGGTGTTAGATTTTTGAAAAGCCATTGTTAAGCTGAAAAAGGAAACCACAAGCTTTAAAGGTTGACAGAGCTCCTCTGTGAGGGACTCTTATTTTGCTGTGTACGTTTGTTTTCTCTTGCTTACTAAAGGGATAAAGTGCAATCCAGGTTTCAGAGAGAGATGGCTGATTAATCTGTCTGCCAGGTACATATGGAAATAAATTAGCAAATGGTGCATCTGGGATTAGACTACAGCAGAGATGATAAATTATTGCCATCTTCCATGGCTGTATTACTGAAGCTTCACTGGGTTCCCAGTACTCAGTTACTTGCTATTCACACGGTATTACCGTGGCTGTGGGATGGAAAGCCTCTGTATTTGAAGCAATTTTCTGTGATATGCCAGTTTGAGAGCTGATCTGGCCAGACCCATAACAATATGCTGTATACTTAGATTAAGTAAAAGCAAAGAGATTTGATTTGGTCCTTCTGCTCTGCATGAAATTCGTCTCGTTTCTGAGTAGAGGAATGCTCAGAAAGGAGAAAGGCAAGGACCTGCAAGAGGTTTTTCCAGTATTGGCAGTCACCCTCCACCCTTTATCCCAAATAGCAGAGTTATTTATCTATGCTAACACAAAGTTTTGAGGCCCCGGAAGAGAGCATTCTCTGGCCTAAACCTCTCCCACTACTCCTGGCTTGACCTAGATGTAGTTCCAGATTGCACAATTCCATCTTATCTCTGAGATCAAGAGTGAAACACCACGAGGCAGATGGTATTTGCATTGAATGCTGATACAGACTTCTCAGCTATGTCTCTGTTTCTGCTGCATTTTTCATGTCTGTTTGAACTGATCTGTACCTGTTGGGCTGGCAGCTGAGACATACCAGCCATGCCTACGAGAGGACATGGCAGTGTGACAAATGTGACAGCAGACACAAGGTGTACTGCCTTTCTGGAGGAAGAAAGGGTCACGCAGAAGTTCTCATCAAGTCTGTGCCATGGAGCAGCTGTGGTGCAGAGGTGCCACACCAGGGAGCTTCAGGAGTGGTGGCAGTTCTGCTGGAAAAGCTGCAGCTGGGCTTTTGGCAGGAGTTTGCAGCCTGGTGTGAAGACCTGGTGTCTGCAGGTCAACCTGCATGAGCCTTCCAGGCTTCTCAAAACCAGGGCTCGTGCAGGGAACTGTGCTGGGGACTGCTCCTGCAGGCTGGCTCTGGGGCACAGGGTGGAGATGAGCAGGACAAGGTTCTTGCAGAGCTGCTGGGCGCTGGTTGTCATTCCGCTCCCACCTGTGGCACTGGCGAGTGGAGCCTGGCGCAGGGCACAGCCAGCCGTGTGCTGCACCAGCCTGCTGCAGCCTCGGGCTGGGCAAGGTGATGTGCTGGGCTTGAGGGGCAGCTTCTGGGTAACTGTGGCCTCTGGTTTTCTTCTCCAGTCACTCCCTGTGGTCTGTGAGTCAAGCGCAATTAGGATGCTTGTGTTTGTAATTGGGTAAGGCGAAGGAGAACAGTGCCTTTGGTTACAAGATGCATGGGTGGGTGCTGAGCTGTAAATCTGAGCTAGCGAGGACTCTGAGAGCTCTGTTCAATTAATCCAAACACAGAAATGTTTACTAGAAAGAGATTTATTTTCCAGTGACTTTATTTGCAAATTTTGGTTAACAACAGTTTACTCTTAATACGATCATGTCAAGCAGCAAGTGGGACTTACTGTTGTTCCTGGCCTTTCCCACAAAGTGTTTTGAGCAGAATGTGGAGTGAGTCAAAGGAAGCACTGGCTGATGGATGAACAGATTGCAGCACAGCCATCTATTCTATTGCGCACTTCCAGGGAAACCCCAGCAAATTAGATGTGCAGTTTTTAACTACACAGAGAAAACTAAAGAAATTACATTCTGAATGAAAAATTAGGTGGAAATGTCTACTGTCTCATAAACAATTCAGGAATAACTCCCTCTAAAATATTCTGGTTTATGCACACATTTAATTTGTGCTCTGGGAGCAAAATAAAGTTGCTAAGATAAAACAGTCTAATAATGATTTATGTAAATTTATTTGAACAAAGCAATGATACAGTTGCCTATAGTAAATAGTTTGGAATGTGAAATGGTATTTATGAACTGCTTCTCTCTCTATGACTACAGCATATGATAGGGGAAGCTACATGACAAAAACATAATTTTACATTCAAAAGGGACTCTGATGCCGTGCCTAGCGAGCAGGACAGCCAGTCGAACAGATTGCTGAGTGTCTGATAAAATAATCTCTAGCTTGATTCTTCCTCGGCTATTTATAGTACGTGTTTAATTTAAAATTTAGGTATGTGCTGCAGATGACCCTAACAATCATACCAGGGCCACGTATGATAATACAAATTGTCTGCCTCACATCGCACATATGCCAAAATCTCAAGTTGCTTTGCACGCAGAAAATCAGGCTCTGTATCCTCAAAATATGGCTGAAAATAGGAAAACAATTGTAGTCCCCAGCTGCTACGGGCATATGGGGCCAAATTTATCCCATCTGTTGAAGGTTATGGAGTTCCGCCAGGGATGACTTTGATCCCGTATGTCTAGCAAAGTGGAACCAATATGTCAATATAAGACATCTTGCTACTTCTGATGTTCTCCCAATAAAACATCATCATTCAAAGCGGTGTGAATTTCCCGAGTGCCCAAGTCACAAACACAGTCATGGGGGATATTTCAGAAGTGCTCTGATTCTTGCTGTGTTGATGTTAAAGCAGTGAACAGCAAAATTGCCTTTTTCCTCAATGAAGGCCTGAGCCTTGGAGCTGCTGCTGTGAGTGTGTATTGGCCCAAAGCACAGAAACCAAGGGCCATTTGAAACAATTTTAGCAAAACACTGCAGAACAGAAAGCTGTTTCTGCATTCAGGTATTGCAAAGCACGTTTCATTTGAAAAGCTTTTTTTCAAATCAGGAATGATAATGCCATGTAGAAATAGGAGGGTTATTCACTGTATTTGCTTTGGCATACCAGGGCATCTCTAGATACCTGGCGATGGGCAGAGCCACAAAGTCTGCATTTGGCTTCAGCCATCTACAAGTTTAAGAGACATTTGAATCCCTTGCTTTGAACAGGGCTTACTTCCTAGTCCCCAGAAGTTACTCTCTTGGGGTCTAGAAGGATTCAACGGAAATGATGCTTGTCATCTGACTAGGGTTCTGGTGACAGTTTTTGCAGTTTAGTTCCTCCTGATTTATTCTGGACAAGTTCTAAGCGTTATGTGTTTGAAAGCTATGTCTTCTGCTTAGGACTTCACTGGTGGCAGCAGAATGGTCTTTCCAGCACCAGGCTCTTGTATTAAAGGCAAGTGGAATTTAATACTTCATTAATTAATGAAATAATGAACAGAGAGTGACTCTCTTTGGTCTCATGCTTACAGTAAGGCTGTTCTTTTGGGCCCTTTATGCATATCTGAGCAAGACTGGGAAAATCGTGTAAGTGCTGGCATAAGATACCTGCAATCTAGAATCTCTGACTGAGCTGGTGTTTATTTTCAGTAATGCTACACTGGACTCGGTGAAAGGCAGATCTTGAAAAACACTGTTCCTTAGCGTAGCTGACAAAATTGTGCATAAAATTATCCTGGGAGATGATTGTAGAGTTTAAAGTGTGACTGCAGACATTTATAATCAAATTACTTTGCTCCTATTCAATATATAGTGCCTTATAAAGGGGACTTTGAATGGCTGTGGACGGAGCCACTTCAGTCTCTGTTCAGAAAGCACATCGGCACTGTTATCCTCCGGTGAAGAGGTATGGAAGTACAGTGGACTTGCCCCACAAGCAGCAAATGGAAGATCATCTATTTTGCTCTATTTATTCCTTTGTGATCACTCCCTTCTCCCTGGGGCTTTCTCATCTGCACACTCTGCATTACTTATGGACTGCTAAGCCAGATCTCCAAAGACATCTGAGAAAACCTGACAGGTTCAGTTTCGAATCTTGATCAATGCTCCGTTTCCCCCCAAATCAGAATTAGCTGCTAGAAACTGGGGTGAAGGCATATGTGCCTTTTGTTTGGCTCTTTGGGAAGTCATTCCTTTGCTGCAGCAGATGAAAATCAGGGAGATCACCAGATCATTTGCCAGGGAGATGGCACATCCTCCTCCAGAAATACTTGGTTAATTTTAATAGCTCAACTATTTAATGTGCCAGGTTATAGCTAACACTGTCTATTACTTGTAATGAGCTAAACTGGGACATCTCTGTCACTTGAGGGTGCTACAGCTGAAAGGAGGGTTTCATAAGAAGCTCTTGATCTGTCAGTGGCGACCAAAGCCCTCGCATCTTCAGCTGAGATAAAAGCACTGTTTGCTTAACAGGATTGAATTTTCCTCAAAGAAATAATTGAAACAATAGGAGAATCACCCAAACCTGCGCTGAGCATTAGCAGATGAGCTGGTTTAAAATCGATCCGTTTGGAAAGGAAATAATGTGCAGATTGGTCAAGGTAATGATGGTATCGGATGATAAAATGGACGCAGGGGTGGAGAAAGCTTGTGAGGGATACAGTGTCACCTAAAAGCTTTGCAGAAGTGCTTTTATTACCCTGAATCAGCTTGGTTTTGCACTGACACTTAGCTGTTTGCGAAGAATTATACCTGCTTCTGAGATAAATACATCTGGCAGTGAACTCTTAACCCCTCTTTTTCAGGCCACTTCTGGGCAGTGGCCGTGGAGAAGGAGATGCCTTCAATTTTTCCAAATACAAAGTTAGAGAAAATGGGGTGCAAAACTATGGTACATAATTTACTAGTGAGCAGAACACTTTAGGAGAATTAGAGTCATTATTGAATGTAATGAAACCTGACAAATTAGAGTTTCATAGGCCCTCCCTGAGATTAGCGTGATCCATTAAACGTGCTCTCTGACTGCTAAATGGCGTTGTCCCATTTCCCCATAAGAACTTGAGAAATCCTGAGGTAACTCTGACTAACAGCTGATTGAAAGCACCCAATCAAGAGCTCCTTAAAGTAAGAGGAGAAATTATCCTGATTAACATTATTTCCAAGAAGGTAGTCTCTAAGTAGGCTGTAAATTGTGTTAGAAGCATTTGGGTATTGCAGAGAAGGCTGAATTTGACACTGAAGTGGCCACAAAGTAATGTACGAAGTGGAGTGATCAAGGGAAGAACATTTTGTTGATTGTGGTGGGAAAATTGAATTACTCTCAGTTGCATAGCTATTCAGAATATGTACATTAAAGTGAGTGATACACAGTTTAAAAGAAGAGCAAGCAAATACAAAGAGCCGAAAAAGCCCCTTTCACAAATCCTCTTGCCTCATTATTTATGTCTTAAGATTGTTTTCACAGGGCTGGTCATGAATGCCTTGTCCATTATGCTAAGACATCCTAGTGATGCAAACTAAATCAATACAATAGTATTCCTTAAAATAATTGCTTTTTCCTTGACTGATTCTACATTAAAAGCAACCTTTAAGTGACAGTCATTAGCATGTGAGCTCTGGTCACTGGTAATGACTGAGGTGCCATGAGATAAATGGTGAGGGGTCTGTGTGATAGAGTTGGTGCTGAATTTCAGAGCAAGCTTTCAAACTGGGAGTCACTGAGAGAGTGCATAACTTGCCGGTTTGGGATAGAGAGCCTTTATCTTGTGGAAGAGTAGCACATGGATGTTCTCTAGTGCCTGGTGCTTCAGGGACCACTTAAGCTTCCCTAAGCAGAGGAAGTAGTTGAGCACTGTGGCTGTTGTTGAGCAGAACAGCCACAGTGCTCAACTTGAGTTGTGGCTGTGGCTGAGCACAGTAACATTCCAGCCCAAATTAGCCTCTCCATTGGTAAATATCTCAAAATCCAGATCCCGCATCTGAAAAATGTTGTGTAGCATATGTGTGCTGGAGTTATGAATCTGCAGTTTAGTTTTGCTTGTTCCATGTCTTGGTCAAGCCCATCACCCATCCACATCCCAGTTTGGGAGGTCCTGCATACTGCCAGGTGCAGTCCGTAATGTCTTTCAGAAGCTTCCAGTGCAATGATGCATGACACTGAAATGCAATAAAAATTAAAACCTGGAATAATGGCAGGCATTAATAGATATTTCTGATGTTTCTGCACCAAATATTTAAATGAAATGCTAAATCGCAAGTTAAAAGAGCCACATGACTACAATTTAATGCTAAGAGCAATCTTGTATGATAATGTCATCTCATCTCATAACATCCTCAAAGCTGACCAAAACTGATCTAGAAGATTGATTTATGATATTTTTTCAGGATCACTTATTAAAAAGGGCTCAGCTAGTGGTGCTTTGAGTGGTGTTTCACCCTAAGCACTGGGTACTAGTACAGCATTCAAGTGCTATCATGGCATGTAAAGAAGAATTGAAGGAAGAAGCTTTAAAAAGGTTGGAAAGGAAAACAATCGCTTGGAATACAAATAAGATTCTTGTAATCTTACCTCTGCTTAGAAGGAGTCTGTCAGCATGGCTGGTGTGGTGCAGAGCAAAACATGATGAATGTGAACATAGTCCCAGAGAAGTTAAGTTTATTCCCCCCTAATCTAACTGCTTGTAAACATTTATAGTGCCCATCCCTGTAATATCTGAGCTCTGTTTGACATGGTTGTTCAGGACTGGCAGCTCTTGCCTGCTGTCAAGAGGAGATCTTTAAGGAAGATCTCAGTTGGTTATGATGTAGCTTATACATAAAAATATTTATGGTAGCTGCTCACATGTATCCTCTTCTAAAAGATAAAGCACTTGAGTGCAGGCTGAATGCCTGCTACCTTCTCATCTCCCTGATGTTCATTATAAACCAAGAAGACAAGTTTTTTAAAAGCTATTTCAGATGTTTTGTGCCCTAACTTTCTCTGGTAGATATATTCTTATTGATTGCAATGAAACACACAGAGTAGAAGAGAACAGATCAATTGAAAAGTAAAGTTAAGACAGCAAGCACACTTCTTTTCCACTTACAGTAATGGAGGCAGTTAGGGCTGGATCTATCCCAGGTGTAATGCTGTTGAAGTCAATGGAGTAGTATCAGCGATGAATTTGGCTCCCAGTGTTTTGTTTTGACCTTTTCAGAAGGTTGCTCTGCAGGAGTGAAACTACTAAATACAGCCAGTGATACCTTAAGTTGAAATATAGAAAAGGCAAAGCTAGTGTGCATAGCACCTTTTTCATTAAGGGAGAGGCCTGACTTTTATAGACTAAAGGCAAAAGAATTGATTCCAGATAAGTGCTAAAGTTAGTCTCAGGTTTCCCTGGTGAATAACAATCCCAAGTTGGCCTGAGACTTGAATAGCTCTGCATTTGTGCATGGCTGTCTGGAAGGGGCTGCATTCTGTGCATCTGTGCATCAGAATGGGTTTGAGTTGGATATCAGAGCCTGCAGAGACGCTATTCATCTACTCCCCAATGATCCATGTAAACCAGCTGAACATACTTCATTCAAGTTCAAGGGTCCTGAAATTGCCTGGCAGTGCTCGGTGTGAAGATCTTTATTAGCTGGTACATTTGGGTTTCGGTAGGCACCACAGGTTCTTCACACACTGCAACCATCTCAGGAAGGCAAGGACTAGCACTGTGACTTTGGAGAACTTGCCATTTCAAACCACTGTTTTACATCTTTGCTGCACTAATCCAGGCTAAGGGAGAGCAGCATGTTCTGTGGCAGCTGACAGGCAGCAGTGCAACTGAGAATGGGCCCCTCCTACTGCATTGCCCTCTACTGAAATTTCCAGTGGTGTCTGAGAGGAACAACAGTGAGTGCTGTCCGCAGGGACAGAGGCTTTGCTAAGGAGGATGGAGATGGAGGAGCTCTGGCTCCTCCTAGATAGTTAAATTAGCAAGGATGGCAGAAGCCCACAGAGGGGTATCAGAAGTGTGCTGCAGGAGGTGCCTTGGCTGCAGTGGGATCAGGGCAGCTGGAGCAAACACTGCTGCTGTGGAAGGGAGAACTGTGGGAGGGGGTTCACAGAGATGTGTCACACTGTCACACTGCCTCGGCGCGGAGGTGATGCTCAACAGGCACTCCTGGCTGTGTGCTCCTACTCCTCATAGCTCCTTCTCTGTCTCTTTTCTCATGTCCAGACCTCCCCTGCCCTTTACTTTTATGGCCCCTTCCCTCCTCCTGTCCTTTCCAAAAAAGCTCCTCCCCAGCTGAGCTTAAGCCACTGATGGCACTAAACCAATGCATGTGGCATGTCAGTGTGCTGACATCTGCAGCCCTAACATGGGCTGTGGGCTTTTTGGGGACAGGGTCTGATCCCACATTGCCTAGCTCAAATGGACCAAGACCTCCCCTTCCCCTTAGCTACTTGTACAGTAAATGCACTGATTTGCAACAGGTTCTAATTTTGCTGGTGGAGCAGAGAGGAGGAGTAAGTAGGTCTAAAGATTCCTTGAGCCACTTGGACCTACCCATCCATGTGAGGTGAGAAGATTTCAACACAGACAACTCTGAGTAAGACCATTCACATTGATGGGAAGTTCTTAGACAAATGCAATCTCAGTATCCTCACTTGCCCTATTTCTTGCACCTTGTAATTCCTCTACTAGATGAGGTTTGAGTCCCTGTCCCAGCAGAGGTTTCCAAGCAGGAGACCATGAAGTAGTCTCCTGCAGCAAGGGCTTTCTTACTTTTGTAGAGTCTACAGCACTATGTTTACTAGTTTCTTCTAAAGTGTTACCATAAATAATTAAAGCTAAACTGCTTGTTAAATAAATGAGGAATGCACATGTTCAGATGCATTATCTATGCTTTAATTGCACTCATTTGTTGATGCTGTCCTTGGGTAAGGAGGCAGGAGCCTTCTGCCTGAATGAAGGGCTTGGGAGCTGAGGATCTGGGCTGAAGGACTGGACACTCATTTGTTTGCCCAGGAATTTTTAAAATTAGCATAGTGGTGAACATCATCCAGTGCATGAGATGATGTTTCTGGAGACAGATGCCATCCTCCTGCTATGGGCTTTAAAAGTGTGGAGAAAGTACTTGCTGGGGTGAAATCTTTACAGAAGTGGTTCCTTACATCCAGGATGATGTTTGGGACAACCCGGTGAATCCCAGTGTCTGTCATGTTTGCAACCACACATGTTCATGCTGAGGACCTCGCAGTGGGCACTGCCCCCACAGCCTGCCTAGGGCTGGGCTGTCCCCAAGGCTCCCTGAGGAGTTCCCTGTGCTGCTGCCTTCGCCAAGGGCTCTGGCGTTTTATTTCCTCTTTATTTCCTCCTGTGATCTTCCCACGTGCTGCTAGTCCTGCTGTGCCCACGGGATGTGCCCATGGCAGTGCTGTGTGACCCAGCAGGCCCCAGTCTGCACACACGGAGCCCCGCAGGGTTCACTCATCCCTGGGCTTGTAGCATCCCTCCCTTGCAGAAAGCCAGCCAACTTCATCTTGGAACTGGCTTTAAAACTAATTGCTGCACAGAGTCTCACAGCTGTCCTGATTAGTGATTTGAAACTTCTGGTCTTAGTAACTCCATCTTCATTAGGAAGATCTGTTTTTATAATAATTGTCTCTAAAGAGGGCCTGGGGGATTATTAAGAGATGGCATTCATTATCAGTAAAAATACCATGAAGAAATTTCATAGACAAATGCTGATGCTCTGGATGATGTAGATTTTCTTCTGCAAGGAAACTATTTTATCTAAAAAGCACAATTATCTTAATAATTATCTTGAAAACTAAATGGGATTTTGAGGCTTGGTCAGGGTTTTCTAGGTGGTTGACACCTGCAGTGCTGAGCAGCTGGGACAGGTAAGGCTGGTTATTTGGGGAAAAAGCCTGAACACAAACCAGCCAGAAAAAAGGGTGTGTAGGAAGAGTGGTAATAGTGTCACTGGTAAGGAAGGGTTTTGGTAGAACCTGACATTTAGAAAGCAGGCTGAGCTGGAGAGGAATGAACTCAGGCTGCAGACACTACCTTTGGAGCTTGAGGACTAAATGCTAATAGAATGTGGCAGGTGGAGAACAAAGGATTTTTGTTTTATTTATTTATTTTTTGTTAATTTAACTCTAGGAGGTTACAAAAAGGGCTAGTAGCTACAAGATCTTCCGGACATTGTGGATTAGCAACCAGCAAGAGAGCTTGTTGGTGGGAGGTGACAATGCAGTAAGGCTGCCCTGGATTAGGAAGAGATGAACAGAGCAAGGTGATGAGCAAAAGGAGTGGGCTGCTTGCTGAATTTCTGGAGGTTTTTAATAACAGAAAGTGAAGTGAATATCAAAAGCATTTGGTGCATATCAGAAGCAAGAACAATACGCTGATAAAAGGCAGCTGTAAGATCAGTCAGATGTCTGTATCTGTGGTCACTGAAGGAATGTTGGTATCCTTAAGATACTTCCCCACAGCGTCTACACTGTGTTTTTTTAAAAGACTTTTGTCTTTAGAGAGTAATAGTAGAGCAAGAGGGAACAAATTGATTTGCTCTTTTTTTCTGTACCTCAGCTTTGCCTTCTTGATGTTTATTTTGATTATTGTGGCTTCTGAGGCATTTTTAATTAGTATTTCTTTCTTAAACAGGGTGCCTGTGAATGGTTCAGAATCTCATGTCCGAGGCTGTAGAAAATACTATTTTACTGAAAAGGAATGAGAAACTGAATTTTCTCTTGAGGAGATATATTTTTGAATTATTGTTTGTATCTGCATCTAGAAGAAAGGAAATTGTTATTTCTTATGGCAGCTGAGAGATGGTCATGAGGAAAAGGAAGCTATTATTAATTAATCATCAATTATTATTTTAATATTTATGTAGCACTGTGTGACTGGTGGCCCACAGGGATGGTGGATCATCTCTCTGCCTGAGGAGCCTACATTCTAAATTTAGCCATGGTGATGGCTGCTCATGGCAGATGATGTGTTTTCATCATTCCCTGCTCTGCCTCAGCTTTTCAGTTGAATCCTGTTTTAATTCCCCATCCCCAACAGAGGGGAGCCTGCACTAAGCAGGAATGGTGAGATCAGAGTCTAAAAGAGTACAATCAATGCAGTAAACAGAGAGGCAGGATTAGAGGTCTGATCTCAGAGTTACATCTTGCAATCTTTACCCAGAATTGCAATAATGTAAATAAAATCTTTCCAAGAAAAAAAAAAAAGTGCAGGATTTGGTGCCAATTTGGAAAGACCTGCCCTTTCTGGGCCCTCAGACTGATGTCCAAGTAAAGTTCTCGCGTGTTTTTTTCGAAGTCCTTAAATTGACAGACTTGACAGTGAGACCTGGCCTCCATGAAACTGGTGGCAGCCGTACTGGGATGTTTTCCTTACTGGTGTTTTCCCTGACCTTACCTCTTGCTGAAGCTCCATTCCCATTTCTGTGCTTTGAAGCAGGAGTTTCTGGATGCTGTGCCTGTACCTGATGCTGCACTCCGCTGGCAGCAGTCAGGAGGGTAATAAACTCTGATAGATGTATTCTGATAAAACCCATATATTTAGAGCCCAAGAATTAGATACATCACAAGGGTTGTGTACTGTAAGGTGGCAGTTCCGCAAAGTGTCAAATTGGACTCTGTGATTCAAAGAATACGTTTTTGTGGCAGCCCCTTGAAGTGGAGTGGATTTGAAAAAGCAACTGAAAATATGTAGTACTGAGAGAAAGCAGCATTTATGTAAAGTACCTGTCGTCGTCAAAGTGTGTAGTGGCTAGAAGAGAAAATGGGAGTCAAACAGTCTAGGGTTTATTTTTGGCTCAAGCATATCTGTACTGAAGTCAAATTAATTGGAGCTAAATACAGAAGTCTCTCCTTATATAGGATTTTTGATCCACTTTCAGAACTCTCTTAGAGGTACATGCTGTTTTTCTAGAGGATGATCTAAAAGCATTGAAGGAAGTTGCTACATTTTGTATTAATGTATGCAAGATTTTTTCCATAAGCACGTGAGTTAGCATGAGATGTATGACTTCTATGCTGGGAGGGATAAATGTGTGGAAATCTATAGCTATTGCCAGGTGCCAGTCTTAATCAGAAATCTGTTGGCTTCACTGAAATTTTGCATAGATATTTTCCCCTGTCAGGTGACCTACTTAAATAGAAGAATACTGTATAACAGTCTTAGAGATGTTTCTGGGCAGAGAGTCCCTGTTCTGCAGATTGAAAGTCCAGGACAAAAAGACAAATTTTCATTTACTGGTACATCTTCATTCATTTAAATAAAATTTATAAGGATAAAGGAAGTTTAAATATTTTGAATGTGACTTTTCCTTGTTAAAAAAAGATTCTTTAAAGAACCAAACCACAACAATCTGATGTCTCCAGTGGTATGCTTGCACAGTATTCTGCAAAAGGTATCCCAGTGAACTGCAGGGGAGTTCTCTTGAAGAAGTTCAGCCTTCTGGACAGTGAGTTTATCTTTGGGACATTGTTTACAGGATGTGTCATGGTTTGGCTGTCCCTACACTGGACTGTGCAGGGGGTAGCAGATAGATCCTTAGAGATTATCACACGAGAGGATGTGGTTCCTTTTTGTTTCAACTTGCTTCCAAGTCAAGAGGGTTTCTCAAATGTACTCCCAAGGGTGAGGCAAGAGACAGTCTATGCATATGGGCAGTGGATTCTGCAGAGACATGATTTGACAGTGGTTTCATCCCTTTGGGCTGGCTCAGGCCTCTCTTGCCCTGAGTGTGCTCTCTGTCTGCACAGAGCTCCATGTTCCCTTTGAGGATCATTACCTCGTGGAAATAGACCTAATCACCTAACCCAGTATTTGCAATGCACAGTCCTGAAATAATTCACAGAAAAAAAGTGTATAACAGGGTGTGTTACTATCTTGGTCATCTGAGTAGAAATAAAAAGCAGAGCTATCGGAGGAGAGGCAGACACAGTCTGGTTGCCTGTGTTGCCATCTCCTGCTGGCAGCAGAGCAGGATGGGCACAGGACTAAGAGGAGCCACAGCTGGTTTGGCCATTCCGGTTTGTGTAATGGCTGAGGGCCAGATACACCCAGGACCACGTCCATTTCTGTGCAGGATGCTGCCCTAGGCAAGACAAGCATCTTGTAAGGTGAGCATTCTGCTGTAACTGCCCTCCCTTCTCACAAGCATTGTGTCAGCAGGGAGAGAAGCAAACCTCCAGGCAGGGCTAGAAGATGGCACTTCTGAAAGTACCTGAAGGCTGAAGCAATACTAACTTCACTGAAAGTCATTTAAAAGTCAGTGAGACTTGGGCTTTTAAATTTTTCTAGTGCTTTCCTTAGAAGTTAACATCAGGACTTGAAAATCGAATCTATTAGCTGCGCCTCCATTGCACCATCCATCTGAGGATCTCTAATCAAAGCTGTAAATATCTATAAATCTGTAATACCTTATGAATTCTCTATATTGACTTGAATTTTGGGATGTTTACTGTATGAGTATATTGATTTAGGTTAATAGGAAAAATAGCCAAGTCAGTTATAAAAGCTGATGGAAAATCAGCCCAGTATATGTGGGTGACAGGCAAGGATGGAGAGATCCAGCAGGCAAAGGCCAGCAAGTCACCATGAGTGGCTTGGGTGGCCAGTCCATCTTTTCCTCACTGGGACAAGGAGAGAGTCCAAGGGAGACTTGCTGAGGGGAGAGCAGTGTCCTGCTACATGAATCAGCTGTAATCATGTTACCATCAGGTGACACAAGGTACATCTGTTCTGCCCTTCTTTAAGTTGCTGTTAAGCAACATTTCGGATCTAAAGGCACTGACAGAAGTCCTGTGGAGTCCTCGCAGTTTGTTAGGTAAATAGGGTTCATTCTCAGGGTCCTGCTTCTCGTCTCAGGGCTGCCTGTCACGGTAGGAGCAGCTGCAGGATTGTGCCCAGGGAAAGAGAGGGATGCCTCACACCCCAGGGAGGTGCAGTCGGAACAGCAGAGGTGTCACTCACCACCACGCTTCTGGGGGAAAACAACCACAGGTGATCCAGTTCAACAGCTGATACAGACCTGTGCCGTTTTGCCTGAAGCCATTCTGTAGACTGCAGGGAAAAATATCAGTGATCTGCAGGAAAAGCCAGACTCCCTGACATGGATGTAACATTAGGCCTAGCTGCAAGACCAGAAGCAGTAGAATTTGTAACCCGAGTATCGTCTTTTCTGGTCGAGCTCCGTGGGATATTAACTCGGGTTGTTCTAACTCAATCTTTTATCCTTGTGGTTTATAAAGCAGAAGAGCTTTTTTTTCTTTGTTAATTTCCAGTATATTACTTTCTTGTTTTAAATAAAGCTCCTGTTCTATTTTTGAATAACATAATGAGTGAAAAATTACTTTATTCATCCTGGTGGCAGGACAGCAATTTGTTACACTGCCAGCTAGAGGACCTGGATCAGAAACAAATTTGGGTTCCCAGGCTCTATGCCAGAAGAGCTGAGACATATTTTTGAGATGATGTACTTGGACTCTAGGGGGAGATTGTTGACTGAACTGAGCTGCTTTCACAAACATCCTGCCAGCTGAGCCTTGACACACTGCTGGTCTTTGCCTCAAATGGGCAGGTCCCCTGCCCCACACTGTGCACCGTGGCTAGGAGCTGCTCCCAGGAGCTGGAAGCACAGGTGAAGAATTGAAGATGCTTGCAGTGGCAATTAACTTCACGTATTCACACTTACTTATCACTTATTATTTATTCCATTGATCCAAGCACAAGGATCATGTATAATGATGCTTTGGGGTTTTTGGAGCGGGGGATTGTTGCCCTTCTCACGTGGGGCCAGAGCTGAAACTTGAGCAGAAGATGACGCAAGGCCATTGCTTCCCACATGACCACCCTGGACTTGACCTAGTTCCACATCACCCTTTGAAAGCACTCTCTCTCTCTCTATCTCTGTTGCTTCCCTGAAGCCCTTCCCACCATGCTCCGTGGTGCTTCCTCATCTCCCATTCCACCTTGGCCATGCTCCTGCTATCTTAGGCAGATGCAAGGTGGAAGCTGGGAGCATGGACTTGTAGTGGAGCACCCCTGAGAAGTTTGGTAGCTCTGAAGCTGCAGCTTTTTTTAAGGACTGAACCTGCATAGGGCCTGATCTGTTACAGCTATTGTTTGTGTGAGGCAGCATCTTCCAGCCGCTGTTCTCTTCATGGATTCGTCAGCTGGAATGACCTGCTTCCACATTTTGTATAGACATATTAAGTGCTTGGAAAAGCTCCAGGTTCTTCAAGTGAGTCTGTAAGGGGAAAAGCTACAGGCTAACTACAAGGGAGAACATGTTGTTAGGACAGTTTAATTGAAAAATAACTCCCTTTTCTTTTGTCTGGGTAGACACAATGCTGGTAATTACGACTGTATGATTAGATGGTCATTGATAGGTATGTTTTTGTATTATTTTCTGATGTTTATGTACACCTGTAGTTATTTCAGAAGGTGAAATGCTGGTTATTAGTAGCGCTGTTGGAGCAGTAGGAAGGTACTACAAAATCAAGAGAAGTCTGCATAGACCTGAGTCATGTGTCCTAGATATACGATAATTACCATAATACGCAAGAAATAGGGTTTTCAAGCAAAGCTGTGATGTGACACGTTTAAAGCAAAGGAAGAATTTTTTTCACACAGTCAATAGTTAAAGTGTGGAACTTCTTGCTACAGGCTGTTGTTGATGCTGAAGCTTACAGGAACCTTTATGAAAGTTGATAGGAAAAAATATCTTAGGGTTTACAGCATACCACAACATCTGATTGCATCTTTAGCTTTGGCTTTTAACTTCCAGCAGAACTCTGGAAGTACAGGAGAATGCTGCATAGTATCACTCTGCATGTGCCTTGTTCTTCCTTAGGACATGGCTGGAACAAGGATGTGGGCGAGAGGAGCCTTGCTCTGACTAGCTCCTTCAGCTCTTACAGTAAACATTAAATGGAGTCATGTGACAGGGAGGTAAGGAAGAAATAAAGGTAGAGGGTTGGATGCTGATTAGCACTGGCATAAATCCAAGGATGCAATCAAACAGTGCACAGAGCCACAGAGCACTGGGGTACCTGAGGACAGCTTCAGCCCAGCTCCCTAAGGACTCTGCAGGCGCCAGCATCACACTTCCCGCTCAGTAAGGCAAGCACAGGCATAAATTTCCACCTGGCCAATTTCAAGATCTTATTCCATCTGCTCAACCTGTGAGAGCAGAAACGGCTCAAGGGGAACCTATTAACTTCAGTAAGGACTCCCTTTGGGTACTTGGTGACTAAAATCCTAATCTTGAACAGAGCTCAGCAGACACTTGCCATGATGTGCATTCACGCACACACAAATACACGTATCACCAAGGGCCCAGCTGCAGACCCACATTTCACACGTGACTGCAGCATGTGTGTGGCCCCCTAAATCTGATGTGTGTGTATGGGAATTCTGAGTCAACCCTGGCTGTGTACAAGAAGTGTGCAACACCAGGGCTGTAGCAGAACAGGTAGGAAGTTACTGATGGCCGTGCTTGTTTCAGCCCATTTGTTTTGCCTTCTCCATTTTTGTAGAGGTTGTGACAATGGACAGAAATACATAAAAGTAAAGGTGATGTCTATATTCTTTGGCCTCATCTGGTCAGCACTTACAGATTTTCTCACTCGGCAAAGTGACTACCCTGTAATCACTGGAGCATATAAATATTGGCCTTTTTTTGATTGGGACCTTAGTGTGGTAATGGACGAGCAGAGAGGCAATTTCTTTCATAAGGAGGTGAGTATTATGCAATTTAAAGGGGGCACAGTTTTTCCTATTTGTTCAATCTATGAGTTTTTTGCTTTGTGAACATCTGAATTTTCTACTTGCAGCTAAGAAATACCTACAGTTTATTGTAATGATATGACCAAAGCACAGAGTAGCCCAGCGTTCCCCACGGATTGGCATACACTGGGATCTGGAGAGCCATGAGGTTATGTTGTTTGGAGAGCCAAGAAGAAGGAGGAGTAGCAGGGCCAGTGTTCCAGCAGAGGTAACAGCCACAGAGGGGCTTTGGACTGAGCTTCATTTGTCCTGGTACCCAGCATAATCCAGCTGCTGTCACCTCAGTGGCATCAGCTGGCCCCAAAGGGATGTCAGCGTTCCTCGGTGCTGGCTCTGTGCCCTACTCATGGCATGGCACTCTTGCAGGAGTTTGCAGGAACCGGTATCTCAGGAAGCCTCCCTGGTGACCTCTTAGCCAGGGCAATCTCAGCAGGAGTAGTGGCACTGACCAGTCAAGAGGTTCCTGACACTTGTAGCCATGTTTTGACTTTGTTGCTCGCAGTTAAAAGCCGTCCCGCCAGTTTGTTTGCTGATCCTCCCCCAGATCTGGCATTCCTCTGATTATGTAGCCAACTGTAGCTGGTTATTATTTAGACCAAATGGTGCCTTGGGCAAAACTGACATCACTGCTGGGCCTCATTAGGGAAATGAGGAGCAGGGTGTGGGGAGCCGGCTGCAGGAAGTGCCACTGTTTCCCACCTCTGAAGGGGCAAGGTGAACGCCCCTTGCCAGGCAGGTTGGTGGGGTCTGGGATTGCAATGTAGCCCTTGGCCAACGCCCTGCAGTTACAGGAGGGGCAGGGATCTCACTAGGATGGAGAGCTTTTACCCTGCTTTCAGCTGGGATAGAGATAATTCTTCCTAGTAGCTGGCAGAGGTCTGTGTTTTGGATTTAATGTGATAATAATATTGATAACACGCTGATGTTTAGTTGTTGCAGTGCAGTGTTTACCCTAAGTCAAGGACTTTTCAGTCTCTTGTGCTCTGACAGTGAGCAGGTTCAGAAATAAGCTGGTAAGGAGTACAGCCAGGACAGGTGACCCAAACCAAAGGGATATTCCATGCCATGGAACATCATGCTCAGTGCAGGGGTACAGGCTGGGCATCAGTCAGCAGGTGGTGAGCAGTTGTATTGTGCATCACTTGTTCATCTATTATTATTACTACTGCTGTTATTATTACTATACTATGATTATTACCTGTTATTACTGTTGTTGTTATTGTTACTATTACTATGATTATGATTATTACCTGTATTTCAGTCATTAAATTGTTCTTTACACTTGAACTTTACCTTTTTCCTGTTTTCCTTCGCATTCCAGCCAGGGCTGGGGGACAATGAGCAAGTGGCTGTGTGGGACTTTGCTGCTGGCTGGGGTTAAAACACAACAGCTTTTGCAAAGTCGACATGCATGCTGTGTGGTGTAGGCTGCTCCATTGCTGTCTTGTGTTTGCTTTTATCTAATCACCATTTCACCAACAGGGCAACGTGGTTTCTGTGCATCTCTGGTAATTTCAGAATCATGGGTTTAAATAAATGAAGACTAATCATGTAGTTGTTGGTAGGTAGTAAAGTCTTTGTCTTCAAGTGGTGCAGAATTTCTTAGTTTGGAATAAAGTGTGAAATTTGGAACAATTTTTTCATTTGCAAACTTCTTTTGCTAGCCATTTTTCTTTTCTTGTGTTTAAATATCACCTTGATGTTGCCTTATGTTTCCCATACCTTACCTTACTTTATACTCTACTGGACTTTAGCTATGTAATTCCTGGTTTTCCCTTTTATCTAGTTGTTCCTGACCTTTGGAGTTGATCCTGTAACCAGAGATGCAAGTAATTTTTTCCCACTGAAGATCAGACAGCCATATAAGACATTGTCTTTAATGTCACTCTCTGTAGTTCACTCTTTCTTGCTAGTTCAACCTGCAACAAATTATTAAAGTTAACTTATAAATGGTGTAAGTAATTTATCTTATGAAGAAAAGTGCTGTTTGAAGAGAGTAAATGCTGTTTCAGCCACCCCAGCAGCAAACTCGACCAGATAATGGTTGGATGCTGTTAACATCCAACCATTATCTGCCTTTTATTTCACACTAAACAGGGTAACAAAAGCATTCTTACAAATGGACTGTTTCTAAACATATCAGAAGTTTTTTGCACCAGCACCTAAGAAATGAAACTGTGTTTTTTTAAGACCTCCGTTTTTATTTTGGCACAAATTATAGATGTTCACAGAAGTATCAGTAAGTGCAGGCTCTGGAGAGAGGCTGCTTCTCATTAAACATGCATGTGCTATTGTCTTCTTCTTTAGACCTGGCCTTCAGTTTGAGATCAGACTTTAATTTCTGAAAAATGTAATTTAAAGCTATGTATAGTGCTTTGTGATTACCTGGAACTACTAAAGAAAAAGACTTGGCAGTGGCAAAATAAATATGTAGGAGCTGTAGCTGCCTTAACTCTGCTAGAGGTGGTAAAAAAGGTTTAAACAGTTGAGTGATTTCAACAAGGGGGCAGAAGCAAGTGAAGTGTCTGTTGCATTGCAAAAAGTTTTACAGGCAAAAGTTGACAACACAAAAGGCTCCTGCTCCCTGTATTTAAAGTTTACTTTGCCAGTTGTCTTGAGTGGGTTCAGTGTTGTAGTGAATAATTTATAGGGAGTATGAATGAGCTCATTAGTCACCTTTTCAGAGCTTAAGTGAGTTCTGTGGTTGTCATTACATGGGTCTTCTGTTGGCAGGCTTTGTACTGGCACAGCCCCGACTGGCCGGTCTGCTGCTGACACCCCAGCCCTGCTGCCCAGCTGTGGTCCAGTAACCTGCAGGGCTTTTTCCAGGGGTAGCTTATTTCTTTTTTCTTACATGTGGTGTTCGGTTTGATATTGTGGTGTTTTTGTGTTGGAGGCGTTTTACATTGTGAAAAATAATACAGACAATTATGTGACAGGTGATGTGGAATAAGTGAAGCCCTCTACTTGCATACAAGCAATAGAAGTGACTTTTCTCCTCAAATGTTCTTAAAAATTTTGTTATAGCCTGTCTTGATTTTGGCTGTGATGGAGTTAATTTTCTTTCTAGTAGCTGATACAATGCTGTGGTTTGGATTTATTATGAGACTGACATTGGTAACACCCTGCTGTGGTTTAGTTGTTACTGTGCAGTGCTTAGCCTAAGTCAAGGGCTTTTCAGTTTCCCATGCTCTGACAGCAAGCAGGTGCACAAGAAACCAGGAGAGAGCACAGCCAGGACAGCTGACTGCAACTGGCCAAAGCGATATTCCATATCAAAGAGCATCATGCCCAGTAGATGAACTGGGGGAGTTGGCTGCAAAGGGCTGATGGCTGCAGGAGTACAGGCTGGGCATTGCTCAACAGGTGGTGAGCAATTGTATTGTCCATCATTTTTGTGTCCGTCTTGGGTTTTATTTCTCTCTCTCATATCTTCCTTTTCACTACTACTATTAATGTAATATTGTGCTTTATTGTATTTATTAACCTGTTCTTACCTCAGCTCACAGGTTTTACCTTTTTGTGATTCTCCTTCCCATCCCGTCAGGAGTGGGAGGAGTGAGTAAGCACATGCATAGTACTTAGTTGCTGGCTGGGATTAAACCACAACACAGCCATAACATTATTTTGTCCTTGAAATGCTTATGGACATGCTAAACTGTGCTGGAACCAGCTGAACCTAAGAAAAAGGCTTAGCTATTAATGTTTACAAGACTGCAGATTTAAAGAGAAAAGCATTCCAAGATTATTTCATAGTGCTTCAGCAGCTGAGACCCACCCCATCCTTGTGGCATCCCTGTGAGAAACCTGTGGAATGTGAAATTTGCCTGCAAAAATTCTGTGAGGTGCCAGATGCACCATACCTCCCAGATGACTGCAGCTGCTCACTGAAGTTACCTGTTGCCAGAAAGACTGGGGCAGTGCCAAAAGGCCTGGCAGAAATTCATGTCCCAGGGAATAAGTCAGTCCATTATAATAATGCACTCTTGCCACCGTAGAGAAGCCAAAAGCTGCTTGCAGGGAAACCCACCCCACAGGACATGAGCGTAGCAGCCAGGGGGGTGGTTCTCTGGCCACAGAAGCTGTTGCTGGGTTGTGGGTACTTGAGCTGTGCTTTTTTGCTATGCCAGCTTTCCTACTTTTCCCAAAATCTTGCTTACCTGCTCTGCCTGATGGGTGCTGTCTGGTTCAGCCTTGGAGGCCACCTCACTTGTGGCTGTGGAGGGGAGCACAGGACCAGACAGAACCTTTCTGAGAAGGTACTGACTCTTTTTAGTCCTTCCACTGCAGTTTTTCATTGTTTTCCATTCCTTGCTCCCTGGCGCTTTTGGTGGGCTTGTCTGTAGCACTGAAACCACACCAAGGATAGAAGTCTGCTTATTCATTTTATGGCACTTAGTGTGTTTCCCACAACCTGCACCCTCTCAGCATCTCTTTGCAGACACAACTGTAAGTCAGCACAGCCATGCTTGTGCTTCATCCCTGCACCACCTCATACAGGCTCTCACAGCTCTCTCTGCGTTGTTGCAGTCTGGGAATCTGCATTTCACAGGATTTCCTCCGGGAACAGTGTTCAAGAAATGTACAGGAAGAGTAGAGCCAAGCTGTGAGTAAAGGAAAGGGCCCTGATATATCTTGTGCTACCAAAAGCTGGGACTCACACAAGTATAATTGTGGCAAGGAAATGCACCTGGCACAAGCAAATGGTCAGAGGAGAATAATTGTCTTCTGGCTCACAGCAGTAGTGGTGATAAACCGTGTTTTGTGTCAGTTGCTGAGATCGTCAGTCAATGAGATGTGAACACAAACTTCACTACCTGTGAGGTCCTGTTGCAGACTTAATTTTGCATGCATAGATACACAAATAAAGAACAAATTCATAAAATAATTGATGAAGTGAACAGTTTGTATTCAGGAAAGCTGAGGCAGAATTTGGGATACTGACTTGAAAAAATTTTGTCTTTGTTTTAGAAATTCCACTTGGCAATGCAGATTGTGAGCTTTATAAAAAGAATGTGGCTTTCCATTGTAGTTTTACTCAAAACTTCTGATATTTACTTGTCTGCAGTGTTTGGCTGCTGCTTTTTCTCCACACTGCTTTTGAGAACAAAAATACAGTTGATTTCTGGTTCTGCTGATTACTTGTAAGTTTGACTTAAGCTGCCAAAGGGTGAACACTGATGTTGAGATACCGCCAGGCCACATCTTGTGGCATTACACCTTTACAACAGAGAGCGGAATCTGAGCACCAAACCCCAGAACACAGTTCTTTCAATTTTCAGCCTCTTTAAACACTGCAACTGTACTAGAAATACTGGCCTGTATTACAGTTAATGTACCGAGTTAGTTAGGTGAGTTCAGACCATTATAGCAGAAGACTCCAGTAAAGATATGTTTATCCCAGCCACATTTTGCTTTCCATTGACTAGGCTACCAAAATAAGCTGCACTTTCCCAGTATAAACTAGTTTGTGCTTGTATGTTGGGTAATTACACCGTGAAAGCATCTCTCATATGGACCCATTTTAACAAAAATCTGTAGGACAAATGAGCATGCCTGATGCTCTCCTCCCACCACACTCATGCACAGAAACACAACTGCTGGTAGCCTCTCAGCTGTATGTAATTTTAGCACTAAGTATACTCATTTCCCTAGAAACTGCAAGTGTTACTACAATAACATCGTAAATGTGCATACATTAATTTGTAAAGGAGCTATTTAATAAAAACTGTGGATTTTATTGGAAGAAATTAATTTTATTTTAGCCTGTGAAACAGAAATGCTGTAGATAGTTTTGTTTGCTCACACTTCTGACAAAGCATTGCATTGGTGCTCCTTTTCTCACAGATTCAGTTCTGTTTCCATTGGGTTTTGCCTGCTGGGGAAAATGAGGACTTGAAGACTAATTAAATGTAAGGTTGGGAAAATCTGATTCCATGTTCTTGAGTGAATGAGCAAAAGATAGATCTATTGGTAAGCTGGAGTAAGCTGGGCCTTTGCTACACGTGCAGTTTATAGCTTAGTGCTTGCTGTGGGTGAAGAAAGGGGAGGGCATGCTTGCAAAAGCCATGGGACAGGCAGGTAGGGTACAACTGCACTCAGAGCAGCTGCAAAGCCAGAGTTGCTCTCTTTCTGGGCAGCAGGGCACTGTTGGTCAGCCCATTAGGTGTGTTACCTCTGTACAGGGCAGAGACTCTGGCTGTTGTGGTACTGTTCCAGGAATTTAGATACAGCTGTTTCTCTGCCCCGAAAGCAGGCATCGTGCAAAAAAACAAAACCAGGCTGGTCTGCTGTGGTTAAAAATAAAGAAGTGTTGATACTGCAGGAGAGGAATGATGAGAACAGGAGTTGTGAAAGAGGAAATGAATAAACACATGCTGTATTCACGATCTAGTTTTTCTAAGTTATTGAAGATGTCCAGTGTGTTTGTGTTCTGTACAAGATTAAATCCATTGCCTCAGAGAAAACAGATTATGGGGGAAGAACTGACAGAACGAGATGGTCAGTGTACAGGTGTCAGGGCCTGAGCTGTGTCCCACACCTCGAGGATCTGATTGCAAGAGTCAGCAGCCCTGTCCATATCACTCTTTGAAAAGTACATCAGGACCCTTAAGAATTAGGAGGGTTTTTTTGCACAGCTGCGTGTCTAATTCTAAATCCTAATGAACAAGCTTTGCTGGCAAACTTGCAGCAGACTTCAGGGAAGAAGTCTGACTCTAATGTAGAGAGAATAAACATTGACAAGGACACCAGTTAATAAAGACATGTAATTGGAGACCAAGTTAGGAAGAGGGGCTTAAAGGTGAGGATAAATAACACAGGACTGTTGAAGTGTGGCAGGTGAGGGCAGAAGACAGAAAGTAGAAGTATTTAGCAAGGTCATGTGACATGGTGCCCTGCTTTTGACTGGAACACTGGTGCTGTATTTTTGGATTCAGTATGAGAATTAAGTTGTTACCACACTGATGTTTTAGTTGTTGTTGTGCAGTGTTTGTCCTAAGTCAAGGACTTTTCAGTTTCCTGTGCTCTGACAGTGAGCCTTGCACAAGAAGCCAGGAGGGAGCATGGCCAGGACAGGGTACCTGAACTGGCTAAAGGAATTTTCCATACCATAGAGCATCATGCCCAGAACATAAACTGTGGGGGAACTGGTCAGGAGGGGCCAATTACCTCTTAGGGATGAACAGGGCATTAGTCAGCAGGTGATGAGCAAATGTATTGTGCATTATTTGTTCCTCTTGGGTGTTACTCCTCTTTCTGTCTCACATTATTACTATAATCATCATCTTTTATTTTGTTTGAATTATGAAACTAGTCCTATCTCAACCCATGAGTTAAAGTGTTGGTTTTTTTTTTTTTTTTTTTTTTTTTTTTTTTTTTTTTTTTTTTTTTTTTTTAATTCTGATTCCTCTCCTCATTCTGTGTGTGTGGCGGAAGGAGCAAGTGACTGTGTGGTATTTAGTTGCTATCTGGGGTTAAACCACAACACATGGTCATAATACTAGCAAAGAAAGATGTTCCCAACAGAGGAGGAGATTGAGGGGGGAAGATGAGCCTGTGAGCCCATGACCTTTGCTGTGCTTGTGTGCTTGATAGCTTGTGGGAAATTTTCAGGGATTCCAATCTAGAGTAGGATAAGAGAGAAAGGAGTATAGAGAGATGGCTGGAAATCCTCATTAAATAAGATACTGCAACATCTGCAGTTGGTATTCTGAAATCTGAGTGGAAAGATTAGACTGTTGTATATTAGCCCACAAGGCTAAAGTGCAGCTCTGCACTGTTGGAACTTCTAATCAGCCTTCAGTACGGCAAGTACTTTGGTCTTTATGTACAAACAGTTTCATCTGTCAGTGTTGCAAATCTTATGCTAAATGAATTAGTATATTGCTGGCTCAGAAATGGGGAAATCAACACCCTAATAAATTTGGGGGCTTGCTTGAGATTACAGTGAGTATTTAGTTACTTGATGGCCATACATTAGTTGTTCTGCTGCTGCTGTATTCTAAGCCAGCAGTTAATGTCCTTCCAATGGAGCCGCATGAGGCTCTGCTCCTTTCTTAAATTAGTTGTATTAGGTATTCCAGCAAAAAGTCAGAAGTTGGGGAACAGTCTTCCCTAGAGGCAAGATAGTAGTGTTTACCTTGTTGCTGGTATTTTAGTGCTCTGCAAGTCAGCAGCTCCAGTTGCTGTTGAGCTCAGGGGTAAGTGGGAGCCAGCGAGAGGCTGCCCTGCCCTGCTGCCTCTCATGGGGCACCTCAGCAGGGAGCGTCCTTCCCAGCGGGCAGTCTGTCCCTCTGCTCTCCTAACCTTCTCCGCCACCTGCTGCTGGCCCCTGTGCTTCATCATGCCGGCTTTTCTGCCGACACAGCAAATGTCTCACACTGGCCCTTCAGTGCAATCTCTAGTGTGCACTCTGGGGAAATTCCTACCTGCCAGTGAAAGACCAGAAGACTCTGAAACTGATCATATTCCACCAATATTCATGGGGAATTTGGCTACTAATTCTGAACAGAACTGAGCTGAATAGGATGCATACATAATGTATTCAGGGTATAATTTTCTTTGCATACTACCCTGCATCTCATGAGGCTTCCCCTTTCTCACTTCAGAAATACTTCTCATTAGCTGAATTCTTCTTGGTAGTCTTTCAAGACACTTGACTTTTACAAGTGATAATAAATGCAATAAATCTCCTTGCTTGCCAATAAAGAGGCATGTTGATTCACTCAGAAAAATGTCTGAAGCATTTGGAGTAAATTCAGGTGGGTGGAGTTATGACTTGATAATTTAGTTTGGGTTTGAAACTAAACGGCCATGAGATAAGAGCTGTGTAAACTAATGGTCTGGCTGTCTGTTGGAGTGTTGGGACTGGTGGAGTCACAGGGCAGGATTGCCAGTGGGTAATGATGATACTCTGCGGCCGGATAGGTATTCTTCCCATTCTGCAATTCAGCTGCTGGTGTGTCTTCTTGAAAATATGCAAGAATGTGAAATAGCAGTTCACTGGGTCGGGGAGGGAAAGCTATGGGCAAAAGAAGTCTTAGCTAGTTATGACAGGAATTTCTAGTTCCAGGGAATCAATGAAATGCTTCTTATCCCTCCACTTTGAGAATGAGGTGCTTACCACTCTTATCTAAAACTGTGAATTTCATGAGTGTTAAAGAGATTAAAGGAGGTAACCCATCCATTGGGAAATAATGCAGAATTCCCTAAAGATCTCGAGGCAGCTGTTCTAGCTTTTCTCAATAAAACAGCTAAAATGTTTTCCTTCCTAGCTTAGTGACAATTTCTGTGTCCAGGGAGGACTGCGCTGGGAAGGATATCTGTAGTTCTGACTTAAGTCATATTTTTTATACATTTCTGCGGCAGGCATTTTCTATAGTGAAAGGAAAATTTATTTTAAAGTATGCTAAATCTGCAAGCGTTGTTTACCCAGAGCGGAAAATGTTTGATTTTTGTGGACCAGCTGTGAAACAGTTCCATGTACTTGTTTTGTGAGTAGACAGCCATACTTTAATTTCGTGCTGCAAATCACTGAAGCTACTGGAGATCTGGCATGTAACATAAAAGGGACTGTACGTTCAGCTAGTGCTGTCTAGACTGGACAACTTCTTTATTTTTAAATCAAGTTCGTTCAATTAATTCAACTGATGGCAAGGGTTTTTTTACTCAAGTTAATACTAGTTATGTCAGGGTATGATAGCAGAGGAGAAAATGCACCATTTTTCCTGAGTCAAGCCTTCTTTTAAAGCAGATTTCTTTCAGGAAATACTCACTCCCCGCCGTCGGCAGTTAGTGCAGGTTTCTGCAGACCGGTTCCTCACAGTGCTCCGCACTCCGCGGCAGCGGCCGCGCTTTGGCCGTGGCCGGAGCGGGCGGCAGAGGCGCCGTGCGGGACCCGCGCTGTCCGCACAGGGCCCGGCTCACGCAGCGGGGCAGGTGCCGGGCCGGCAGGAATTACCTGCCCGCTGGGAGGGTGCTGAGAGATGCCTCCCCCGCTGCTCTTGCGGGAGAGAGAGAAGCGGGGCTCCGCTATGCTGAGCCGTGGGCTCCTGGGGCCGGCCGGTGCCTTCGGTGTACCCCGCGGTTCAGCCGGGGTCGGCCTGGCCGGGCGGGGGAAAGGAGACTCGCACAAGTGGGAGCGCCGCGGCTGCCGGTTCTGTGCCCCTCAGGACTTCCCGAGCGCCTCCCGCCCGACCGCGGACAGCC
The DNA here is from genome assembly GCF_009819655.1 of Sylvia atricapilla. Lineage (NCBI taxonomy): Eukaryota > Metazoa > Chordata > Aves > Passeriformes > Sylviidae > Sylvia > Sylvia atricapilla. The sequence goes on from NC_089145.1 coordinate 51,393,281, forward strand.
GCCCGGCCCCGGCCCGGCACGACCCGGACACCGCGCGGGGGCCGGAGCGGGCGAGCGGCCTGCGGGACGGCACGGCCGGGTCCCCGCCGGCAGCAACCACCGCCCTCCCCCACCGCCGGCGGCCCTCCCTTCCGCGGCTTCTCCCGTCGCGGCTGGCCCAGCCCACGTTTTCCCTCTCTCCCCTCCCTCCGTGGTCATGTGTCGCCTTTTTTGTTTGCAGTGGAAACAATTTCTCGCTCTCGGGCTCGCACCGAGGCGGACCGCTGCCCGTCGGGAGCGCGGGGCGGGCGTGGGGCAGGCGGGCCCCATGCAGGCGGCGGAGCCCCGTGCGCCGGGACCCCGGCGGCACCCCCGGGGCTCGGGCTGAGGCGGGGGCGCGCCATGCCCGGCTCCGTCAGATGAAACTTTGTGCCGCTGCCATGAAGGGACCGCGGTGAAACCGCCGCCCCCCGCCAGGTAAGTTGCTGCTGCTGTTGTTGTTGTTGTTGTTGGCGGGGGCTGCGCGGGGCGGGGCGGTGCGGGGCCGGCCGCGGGGAGCGGCGCGGTGCAGTCCCGCCCGGCTCGGCCCGGCCCCGCGCCACAACTTGGTCGGGAGTTGGTGCGCGGCCCGGCGTGCGCGCCGCCGTGACCCCGCCGAGCCCGACCGTGCCCGCGCCGCGGGGCCGCGCCCCGGCCCGAGCTCGTCCCGTCAGGGGTCCCGGCGGCGCCCGGGCGAGGAGCTGGGGGCAGGCGCGCGCACGTGCAGGGGGCGCGCGGGGCCGCGCGGGCCGGTGACACCTGGCCGGCATTGGCGGGGTGCGCGGCGCGCGCCGCCCGGCCCGAGCAGCCCCGGTCGCCTGGCAACGCCATTGATTGGCTGCGGCCGCGGCCAATGGGCGCCCGCCCCCCCCCGTGCGGCCGGGGCGGTGGGAGCGCGGGCGCGGCGCCCGCCCCGCTGCGCCCCCCCCCGGCCGCGGCGCGCGCGTGTGCGGGGCGCGTCCGCCCGGACTCCGCGGGTCGGACTCCTTCCTCCGGCCGGGGCTCCCGTCACCGGCGCTCCTTTGTCTGCCGCTGGGGCGCCGCTGCGGCCGCCACGGGCCTCGCTGGCGGGCCCCCCGTACTCCCCCGGTGTGGCCCCGGTCGGGCCCCGCCGCGTCGGGGGCTGCCGCGGGCACTCCGTCCGCCCGCGGCGGCCCCGCTGGGAGCCGCTCTTCGGCCGGGCGCCGCCGGACTTCCCTGCCGGCCCGAGGGGGATCCGCGGCCGCCCGGTCACCCCCGCCGCCTGGAGCGGAGACAGAGACGGGGGGAAAAATCGTGAAGTGATACGGCCCTTTGGGAGGATACTGGCAAATAAGGAAATTAAACAGAAAGAGAGCAGCATGTTGTCATAGCAACGGTGCAATTAAATTACTTTACTGTCAGCCATCATATAATTTTCCTGTTTAGAAGCTCATGGGACGGAACTTCCATTTGGAGTCAAAGTTGAGTGTGCGGGGTAGGTAGGCAATGCCAGTGCCCCTGGACGCTGGCCATTCCCTTGTTTACCTTCTGGTTGTGCTGGATGCAATTTTGAAAACTAGGAAGTGGGGCCGACACAATTTTGGCCTCCTGGTATTTATATCTGCCTCGGTATTTTTTCCTTTTCCAGATGCTTACTCATGTAAAACTGCACATTTTCACTGAACATGTTGAGTGTATTGATGGGCTTCTGTGCAGAAGAGTTCTGTGTGTTTCATTTTTAGTAAACGTCTGCTTTGGTGTAACTTCTTTATAGGAAAACCCAAATAACTGAAAAGTTTTCATTTATGCCCACTTATGACAGCTAAATTAAAGTCCAATATTTCTCTTTCCCATAATGGCTGTGTTGCTCTGTTTTTCTCTGCAGATAGATAATTCATTCCGTTATTACCTGTAGCTTTTTTGGCCTTTAGTTTACAGTATTGACTGTGTGACTGCATGACTTCAGATAACCTCTGGGGTTGTGTTTTAGGTACAGGGAATCATTCTGTTCTTGTTCAGTGTTTGTGCAAAAAGTTTTGTCCATTTAAATTCTTTTATTAACTCCATTCAGTTTTTGTTCCACTTCTCTTCATGTCTCCAGACGTAATTCCTGAGAGTTTGTCTGTGTGTAGAAGCTAAGGGTCTCCTGCTTCTGAAGTAGAATTGTTGGGCTTTTCTGCTTCTCTCGGATTGGGCAGGGGCAGCTTCACTTTGCTTCTGAACTACTCGGGTAATCCCAAATATTAGTGCTCACAGGTGTTCCTGCAGGGCCTGCTGGTGCAGTACCCTCAGCGGCTCATCCCACCTCTTGCAGGCCATTATTGAGTATCACAGCAGTCTTTCTGACTCTTTGTTTTCTACTGTGCTTAATATAAGTTCGGCTTGTGTTAGAATCATCTCTGTTTACATACATTTTTAAAGTGCTCTATTGCTCTGGCACTTGCTTCCTCATTTCTTGGCCCTGGGCCAAAAACTACCGGGTGTTGCTTTCCCTCCTGTCTGCTCCTGACCTTCCTGGTTTTGAAGTTCTGCTCTCATTTCTGAGTTTTGGTACAACCAAGTCAGATTGGATGTTTGTCTGCCTAGGCCTTTAGCCAGAGTGATTTTAATCATGGTGCTGTTGTATTGTCCTCAAATATGAAACAGCTGAAATTAATCTGAAGCAACTGGTCGTAAGTCACTTTTCTTTCTTTTTTAGTTCTCATCCTTGTTTAAGTGATACAATTGGAGTATTCAATGGTTTAAAAGCACTGCTTCCTCTTTAAAGAGACATGGTTTGGAGTTTCCTGTGTGGGACTTCATGTGCATGCAGAACTGAGGTGTATCTGGATTATCATTTTATTCCATCAATTGAAATTTCTTCCCTTGTGCTCACATTAGATTATTTTACCGAACAGTTGTGAATGAGTGTTGTGTGAAACTGTAGTGTTTAATACAGATGGCAAAAGGCCAAGTGACCAGTTAGGGAAAAGCTGTCAAAATGTTACACAGGACATTTTTATGAGCTAACTTTTCTCTCTTTTTCCCTTTTCTTTGGATTCACTCTCCCAGGAGCTGCTGTCTAAATGGGTCCAGTCATGCCTCCCAGTAAGAAGCCAGAGGGCTCAGGAATTAGTGTTCCCAGTGGATTGAGCCAGCGTTATCAAGATAGTGATTTATCAAAGGCACTTCACGATGACGAGGACCTAGATTTCTCTTTGCCTGCCATCAGATTAGATAAAGGGGCCATGGAAGATGAAGAACTTACTAATTTGAACTGGTTACATGAGAGCAAGAACTTGCTGAAAAGCTTTGGGGACTCGGTGCTAAGGAGCGTTAGCCCTGTTCAGGACATTGGTGATGACACGCCGCCGTCTCCTGCCCACTCTGACATGCCCTACGATGCCAAGCAGAACCCCAACTGCAAACCTCCTTACTCCTTTAGCTGCCTCATATTTATGGCCATTGAGGATTCGCCAACCAAAAGACTGCCCGTAAAGGATATATACAACTGGATCTTGGAACACTTTCCGTATTTTGCAAATGCACCCACTGGATGGAAAAATTCTGTGAGACATAATCTATCCTTGAATAAGTGTTTTAAGAAAGTGGACAAAGACCGAAGTCAGGTGAGTTTGGAACCATGGAAACGTATCTGGCTCTGAAAAGATTCACCTGATAATCGCAGAGTATGTCCTTAACAGTGAAATACAGAATGTGCAACCCTGTGCCTGGTAATGTAGTCAATTAAGTTCAGAGAGCCAGCATTTCTTTAGCATTGCTCATTCTGATTTTATTAAATTCATTGTCTAGACATCTGTAAGAAAGTGTTCGATGTGTGCGTGTGTGTGTTTTTTCCCCCAGCTGGTGTCTTCATGCATAGTGGTTAAATACTGTTTTTAGTTATCATGCTGTGGTAATGGTTTCCAGCTATACTAGATGAATGTAATCATGTTATAAATAGGCTGCTTGCTGTTCTTGGCTTATACAAATGTATAGTGAAAGGGTATGCCTTATGTAAGAGTCCGTCACTATTGCCCTGGTCTGTGTTGTAATCCAAAAAACCTTTTTATTTCTTTTACATAAGGAGGGTAATGGTGAAGAAGCTTTGTTCCATTTCAAGAGTGTTTTCGAGAAACTCTTCAAAGAGAGTAGACAAGTCTGGCATCAAAAGTGAAGGTTACCATTCACCAAAATTTCTGGTGTTCTTTGGGCTCATGTAACTTCTGCAGCTGGTGTGGGGCAGATGCCCTGGGAGCACTGCTTTGCTTTCGGAGCTCAGTTGTTGTCTCCTGGTTTCGTTGCTGATTCCCCAGCGGCGTCTGCAGGAAGAGGCTGTGTGCAAGGGACTGGGAAAGTGAGCAGAGTGGTGGGGGCAGTCCCTTGCACAGCCTGCTACTCTGTCAGTCCGCCTGGGAGCAGGAATCAGTTTCCGAAGGGGATCTTCTCAAGACGCAGTGGACTGGATGAATGTTTGGCAAAGTATGAATATACTGATAAAAATACTGGCTTGCAGATTAATTTCAGAGGCCTTCTCACAGGTTAGGGAAATAAACAGCAGGTAAAATCGCAGCGCTTGTGAGCTGTCTCTAAGATTGGCTGAAGATCAGAAAGTGAACACTTCCCCCGGCAGAAACAATAGATGCACTCAGCTTTTGTATTTCACTGAGTTAAATGCTGTGATTGTCTTGTTACCCTGAAACTAAACTTCTCTTGGTGGTGCTGTTCTCCCTATTTTGTGTGCAATATTTAACTTTAAAAGCTCTGGAATAGAAGCTCAAGTAACTCTAGAGGAAGAGTCATACACTATCCTAAACTACCAACTTTTCATTTTAGGTGAGTTAACTTTCTTTTCTACAGAGCTTTCATTTTTGAAGGATTGACACATCTATCTTTTTTTTTTTTTCTTTCTTTCTAAAAAGTATTACGTAGAATCCACTGTCCTCATATCACACAGTGCATATTTGTATTTTTATCAATTAATTGCTTGTGTGAAAGCTTGTGTGTGAGATTAACAAAACCTGTTCCCAAACCGGATCTTGTTTTATGTAAGCCAGAGTCTTAAATTCTGGTTTGGAAGTGAGACTATAATAACAAATGCCACAACAGACTTTTATAACCCTGTCCCTGACTGTAAGAAATCTTCACACAATGCATTTGAAAACCCACGAAAATATGGTGACTGGCAAGGCACGTGTTTAACTTTGCCATTTGTGTTTTGTTCTGTCCCTCTTCCTCTGTTTACAAGTTGACTATTTAGATTTCAGCTTCCTTCCTATGAGGAATTTGTCTTCATGTCTATCTGTCAAATATCCACTGAGCTCATCTGAACAATACCACGCTGTACTGCTACTCCGTGGGGAGGTGGCACAGCACAATGCATGACTGGTCACCCACGTCTCAAATTTGTGATTATGGCCGTGGTTGCATAGCTAGACAACAAGGTATGATGGGAGACCTTGCCTGTATGAATCACAAGGTGGAGTCTTATTAATTCCAGGAAAATCCCTTCCTTTGGAGAAAGCATCTTCAGGAAGTGGAAAAAATTCTAATAACTGCAGGTAGCCAGCTTTAAGGTGGATGAGTTGTGACTCTCAAATGTAAAATGCACCGCAGCAGGTCATTCAAGTCCCCTGCTGGGTTTTTCTTCATGTCCTGGCCAAGAGATGTGGCAGACAAAGTCTTGAGTGCAGAGTTGGCCCTGGGTCAGAGTTGCTGAATCAGGTGCTTGACAGCTAATTGCGGACTTGGAAAGCAGTAAATGTCAACTGATGGCTTTGGAAATACCTTCGTGTGTGTGCAGGCACACTTGGATTTGATTCGGTACCTTGTAGCAAATATCTCCGCTGTTCAAAAGGAAGGTGTCCACCTAAAGGGTTCTCTGGTTTTGGTATGGGGCTTGGGGCAGGGAAACGGGTCTTTCATCTCTAAGGAATCATTTTATGCTACTTCTCCTTTGCAGTATTTGCAATTTGCAGGGTTGGGGTCTGCCTGTTTTACTGGTTTTGCATGGAAAAAAAGAAAAAAGCAGCATTTAGCAAATGGCACGCGATGAAATGCTCACAAGATGGGCTCTGAAACATGTACAGTATGGGGGGAAAGAGTTAATCAGTGCTGGGAATTGCAGGCATTTGCCGGTGATGTGCATTGACACGTCGTGAAAAGCTAGAAGCTTTTCCCCTCATAGTTGTGCTTTCCAGTGTTTGTTTATGTAGCCTTTCAGTAATAATTTTTCTAAAAAAAGTTCTGCTGAACACTTAATTCCTTTTTGAACTCCCTCTCTGTAGTAGTTTTCCCAGTCTTGAGTTCCACTAGTTTATATTCATGAGGCTAAATATGCATCTAATAGTCTGCAGCTTTTCCTGCCTGCATATGAATGCTTGAAGTTCCTGATGTGAGATCATTGTAATGGAGAGGGGGAAAAAAATAAAAAAACCAGGACAGGCTTCATCACTTTGCTTTTTTGACTTACCCTGTCCTAGTGCTTTTAGGTCTGGTGTGGAATGCTGGGAAAAGAGGATTTTGCTTTTACATTGCTGCTGTTCTACTTCAGCTGCAGTGCCATCAGGCTTACCTGGCAAACCAAAAACCTGGCTGTTCATGTAACTGTGATGAGGCTGGTCTGGATCGAGACAGAGCTGGGCTGAAGAAGAGAAAATGCTGAGCCCTTGATTGTACAGACCTCTTTGCATTGAGCTCAGCAGTTTAATAATAGTTGGCCGGAGTATGAAGTTGTCACATGATGGGGAGTGGATGTGGAGTTCCCTGGCTTTGTTTATACTGCCAGAGCTGTGAATTTACTTGTTGAGATTAATCCTATTGTGAACGTACAGATCTGGATGTCCTGTAGTCTGCGTCCCACTTAGTACAGCCCGTTAGTCCATGACTTCCCTACCATCTGGTCCTTGGCTATAGAGAGGAATTTTTCTTGTATATGTGTCTCCATAGCAACGAGTTTGCAGTTGATATGGAAAGTAAGCAGTTGCCCTAGCAACGGAGTTACTGATGTGGCAGCTTCTCTGCTTGCAGGGAAAGGGCTAAGCTAGTTCAGACCCATTATGTAGGTTTGCTGTGATTATAGCTATGCCCACTAGTGCTGCTTGAGCTAAGGGGCGGCTGAAAAATTTTGTTATAAGCCCTATTTCTGCCTCCCTTGAAAATCTGATTTATTCGTATAGGGATTCCTGCTTTGAACAAAGGCTAGTAGGATTGTCTTTCCAGGGTGTGTGATGTGTCTGTGCCTTTTACGAATTCAGACTTCCTCAGTCATCGTTATCAGATGAGAGGAAATGATGTTTGACCTCACTGGCTTTGCTGCAGTATTTTTGTCTCAGTGAACAGCCCAGTTATAAAGGTTGGAGCTTTTGTCCCCATGCTCCTCTCGACTATTCTGCTGTTTCTTCCCTGATGTCTGCTTCTTTGGGCATCCATCCTATCAAGAGGGCTCCTCTTTGTGTCTGCTCTGCATTGTCTGAGATAGGGAAATACACACAAGCTTCTGGCTGTGTGCATGCTGAAGAAATTTAGGTATCTGAAAGGTTTATTTGGCACTTATGTTGAGGGATGTCTTAATAAAAATGTAATGAGGGTAAAGGATATGTTTATGGGGATGGGAGAAGAAAATTCTCCTCGCTTGATGTGGAAGCTATTCTTAGAAGTATGTGGTCCATAATTGGGTCATGGAGATCCAGCCAGGCTCCTCCTCCGTCTGGAGCAGGCTCTCAGATCTGAGGACTCCTGAGTGGTCCTTGAGCTTTGCAAGAGCTGATGTCCAACTTGTCCTCGTCTAATGCACTGTCTCTCATAAATGCTCTGCCAGGTCATCTTGACAGGAGCCGTGGGAAACCCTTTGGGAGATTTTCCGGAGTGCCTCCTGCAAATGTCTTTCCTCTGATGTGATAATATCTGGGCTTTTGGCAGGTAAAGTCCTGTAAAAAGATCAGTGCTAGCTGGAGTGAGAAGAAAAGGACCTTCTGCTTGTTCTTTGTTAGACTATCCTGATCCAATCTGCATATGCACAAAGGTGAGGGATACAGGACTTTCCTCCCTCTTTTAATGTCGCTGAGGTTTCTTGTAAAAATTCAGTTTCACACCGGGGATGGAAATAACCTCCTCTGTTTTTAAGGTTATCACCTAGACTGATTCAAATAACAGAAGTGTCAGAATTTCAGTGCACTTATAACATCTGGGGAAGCCAAAGTGGAAAAATAACAAAAATCAAACCCAACAAAACAACCCTTCAGATTCATGTTAAAGGGTTCATGTGATATGGACTCCATTAAAAAATTATTGTCCTGGATAAGCTGGTCCAACTGTTAATTTAATTATAAAAAGCATATTTTGTGGTTTTAAACTGGAATGCGTCTAGTTTAATTTGAAATACGTTTTCTTATACTTCTTTCTGTCATACAAATAAAGCTCTCTAACATCAGAAATTTCCTCCTCAAGTTGGTATGTGGAGAAACAAGGGTCATTCTCTTTCTAGAGAAATCATAAAAGTCTCCAGAACCATACTGTAAATGGAGTTGCAAGATGTTTGACAATTTATGGAGAACTTTTCTTGAACCCTTTCAGTTTTGTTTTTGAATTGCAAACCTGAGAATTATACAGAATATTTAAATAATAGATTTCCTAAAGCTCTGCATGGAAATAACACTCTTCATTTCACTGGCTTCCAGCTGCTTGACTTTACATCAGAGCTAATTCTTTGCATTGGAATCTGCCTGAATTAACTATTTTAAAGCTGTACAAAGCACAAACAGTTCTTTTCAAGTGATGACGGGAGAGTTGGTAGTATCCAAGGGATTCTCTGAACCTTATATCTAAGGCATTTGTGTTATCTTGCTCTTGGTTAAGATGGCCTGCAGGCAGGTGCCCTGCTGAGTAGCTGAGGTGTTGGTTGCACCATGACAGTCCATTGACCTACCAGAGGAGATTGGCCACTTAGGTTAAATAAACTGCCCCTGTCTGTGCTCCTTACCCACAGCAAAGATGATGCAAAGCGTGTTAAGCAGCACTGAAAGAGTGTAGGAAATCAGGAGTGAGCTGCTCTACCCTTTGGGCTTGGGCTGTGGTGAGGTTGATGAGTCCATTTCTCAGCTGTGTTTGCACTCCCTTGCTTCCGAGATTGTTTGCTCCAGTCACCTTCCTGGCACATGAACTTTTGTTGACAAACAACTTTTGTGTGACGAGCAACTGATGTGGCTGGATTTATCTTTCACTCTTCTTTTAATTCTTGTGTTGCTTTTCGACTTAAGTCCCCAATTCAGGTTACAGTGCAGTCCAGGTTGTGCTGGGCATTGCCAGCTGGGATTGCTGAGACAAGCCATTCCTTATGGAAGAAGGGCTGGCAGCTGGACGGTGCATGACTGCTTTGTGGGGTAATGGATGTAGTCCCTGCCCCAAGGTTCAGGGAAGACACAAACAGAAGTTTAAATGCAGTGGGACATTTTCTGCTGCTGGAGGTGTTTGTTTTGGTTTCCCCTTAGGAGCAGGACTGTACTGTTTGTTGTTCAAGTGGCCTGTGTTAGTGACTCTTCTTGGTGTTTTACAGCAGATTTGAAGCGATCAGTCTGAGCTGCCATTCTCATGCACAAACCGAATCTGTCTCCTGTTCCCTTTCCTGGGAGGTGGAATTGATCTGGGGCTGTATTGCAAGTCCCTCTTCAGCTCAGACTGGTGGTACATGTGTAACTGTGTAATGAGCAGGCTGAAGACTCCTTGTATAATTTTTGTTTGGGTTATTTTTCATTGGGTTAATTTAGCTGGATTCATTTTCAGATCCCTATTTGGGATCTGGTTACTGTGGTCAAAGGAACACCAGTGTCAGCACAGGCCATGGGCTCAGCTCTGTTTAATTTGGCGTGAAGCTTTGCCTGTGGCTTCCAGCCAGCTCAGAGCTGAGCTGGTGACAGCAGGAGAAGATGGGGAAGGGAAGGGGTGAAGGATGCTCTCACCTTTGAGAGCACAGGCTGCACTTAAATCACTGGGGCTGCTTGTGTGTTCAGTCAGATACATGCTTGGTGCTGGATTGGATCTGTAAGACATGAGTGAAGTGCTCCAACAAAAACTGCACCAGGATGTGTGCACATGTGTGGTTTTTTAAGATTTGTTTCTGTTGCCCAGGGTTCTTAATTTTGGCAGTAGCGGTGGCTCTGTGTGGACCTGTGCTGTGCATCCTCTGAAAAGCTGTTATGGAAGAGGAAAGGATGTCTATAAAATCAATTGTCAGGCTTTCCCCATGCTGCTGTCATTACGTTCTCATCACCTCCTGTGTTTCTTTCCAATTGTCAGAGAGAGAATGAAGTGCCCTTGTCACTGCCAGCAAAGGAAGCACAGGTCTTGGAGCTTCACTCCGGTTTGAGCACAGGAGGCCTCGCTGATGACGGGCTGAAGGATGTGGGCACACAGGAGCACTTTTACATGTTCATTAGTGAATGTAGCAAGGTATGCCCCCGAGCACCAGGCCCATGATGGTGGTTGTGCTAACTCCAGTTGTAGCTGAACATCAGGGATGAACTGGGCTTGCTGGTGTGGCTGAGTGTATGCACTTCTTTCTTGCCCTTCAGTTCTTCAGCAAAACATTGAAGAATCCATTTTAATTATTATGTATGTATGCCTTAGATTTCCCCATTTCTTTCCTAAAAGGGAAGTGTTATATGTTGTCTGAAAGAGCCCAGTAAATTGTGCTGTGTGACTTCTTTTCCTGAGTGAAGACCTTGGGAAAAAAACATTTAAAAGTCTTGGTCATAGCTGAGCAGTTGAAAATAATTGAGGAGTTGAGAATATTCTTCAGGCAGCCTGAAGCAGCCTTTAAGTTGCTGGAGAAGCTGCCTTTCTTTGCTCTGGATTCAGGCAGTTACTGTGTCCCCACTGAACTTTAGTTCAGTCCTGCAGCATGACTATATTTCTGGTAGAGTCATTCGCATGACTGGCCCAGCAGGGTCTGGGCAGCAGTCTGCAAGTTGCTTATACCTGCTCCTTCTGTGTTATTTTCAGCTAATTGCTGTATCTTCATCATAAATCTAGTTAATACAAATTAATGGTATAGAATAACATAAGCCAAAATCCTTATGAAGAAAGGACTGTGTGTGACTCTTTGATTTAGCTAGTTGTCATTTGTTTGTTGAGCAGTGGTGGGTTAGCATATAGAAGTAGTTGACTTCTGTCTTTGCAAGACTGGGCACACTTGCTAGATGAGGTCATACTGTCCTTGCATGTAGCTGTAACAAAGCAGTATGTCACAAAGCTCAAACACTCCAAGTGCAAGGTGCTCCATCTGGGTCAGGGCAGTCCCAGTTATGAGCACAGACTGGGTGATGAAGTCATTGGGAGCAGCCCTGTGGAGGAGGACTTGGAGGTTCTCATGGCTGAAAAGCTGGGCATGCACCATCAGTGAGTGAGTGCTGGCAGCCTGAAGGCCAGCTCTCTGCTGGCCTGCATCCAGAGCAGCGTGGGCAGCAGAGTGAGGGAGGGGATTCTGCCCCTCTGCTCTGCTTTTGTGGGACCCGACCTGCAGTGCTGCATCTGGCTCTGGGGCCCCCAACACAGGAAGGGCATGGACCTGTTGAAGAGGTCCAGAGGAGGGCCAAAGATGATCGGAGGGCAGAAACATGTCTCATGAAGGCAGGCTGAGGGAGCTGGGATTGTTCAGCCTGGAGAAGAGAAGGTTACAGTAAGACCTCATTGCAGCCTTCCATTACTTAAAGGGGACTTAGAAAAAAGAGGGAGAGGGACTTTTTGTACAGGCAGATAGTGACTGGACAAAGGTGTGAACAGTTTTAAATGAAGAGAAGAGATTTAGATGAGATTTTTGGAAGAAATTCTTTAATGTGAAAGTTCTGAGGCGCTGGCACAGGTTGCCAGATAGATGTCACATACCTGGAAGTGTTCAAGGCCAGGTTGGATGCAGCTTGAAGGAACCTGGTCTGGTAGATGACATCCCTGCACATGGTGGCTGAGTTGGAACCAGATGACCTTTAAGGTCTCTTCCAAACCTTCTACCACTCTATTCAGTTACTTTTGTGAACACAGATTTGTTTAAGAAAATGTCCCATGTGGCTACCTCTGGTTAAGTTTTGCTTAGCAATCATCTAGGGAAAGATGTGGCCCATGCTTATATGTTTTTTTAAACAAATAAAGCGTTTTATCTGTAAGTAATTTGCTTTTATCTTTTGATACATAGTCTGGTATTTTTTAATCAGTACAAGTCTGGTAAAGGTCTTTTAGGTAAAGGAAGATACTGAGGAAACTTCATTTTTATGAGATATGTAAGAATCTTGCTGGTTTTGTGATAGTTCTAGTTGGTCAGTTTTTAAGTAGTTTACAAACAGTGAGATATTTCTTTCTTCAGTAGCAGCAACTGGCTTGTTATGATTCAGTAGTTATATTTTGGTCTCAAGGAAAAAGCTATTTAGCTTCCTAACATCTGTTATTCAGTCTAATTCCCAGTTAAAGTCCCTTCTCCAACCATTCCTCACCTGTTCCAGTGTCTCAGAGCTAGCTTAAAGCAGAGTAGCCTTTCAGCTCCAGAGATGAGAAATTATTATGGCTGGGCTGGGGAAGAGAGGAATTGCCGAAATTTATTGTCTGGCAGTGCTTCATTGACAAGCAGCAGAGAAATGTGGGTGGTTGGTTCAGGTGCAGTTATGAGTCCCTGTCCTGGACACTTGAGCTCTGACATCCTTAAAGGTAAAGTGGATATCCCAAATATGTGCTTGGATGATTTTTTTCAAGCCTGTAGCTTAGGTTTTTTTTTACCTAATACCTGTGTGTCATTTCTCTGGCTTGGAAGAATTCAGGCACAGAAGTAAAACCATATCCTTTCTTTAATGTTGTGGGCAAAGGTGGATATTCTGGAGGACCAGGCATATTGCTGTTGGTGAGTATCCCTGTGGATGGTTTCAGCAGTTTGGCTGCCCTGGGACTAACTGGCCTCGTAGATGGGGGCAAGAAACTCCTTCTTCAGGTATGCTGCTTTTAGCAAGAGCTTCCTGAGATATTTTCACTTAGGGCAAAATCAGCATCCGGGACTGAAGCTCACGGCGATTCTTACCTTTAATTAAATAAGAGAGTGTAGAATACTTTGGCTCTGCCATGCCGTCCATATCCATGATTCCTCTTAGCCTTTGGATCTCAGTGGTCAGGTGGCTGGAGCTGCTGAATTCTTCGGTAGTTGGGATAGTGCACCCACACATGCTCACCATCACTGCCATGTCTGGCTGTTTATTGCAATGGCAATAAAACAGCGGGTATCCTTTCTGGAGAGTTAGCACATTTATGAGTCTTGATGCTGACAAAGTTTATCTACATGCTGGCAAGAAAACTGGCTTTTAAAGAGTCCTAAATTTCTTGTAGCTGTGAGTGGTGTCAAACTCATCAGTGATAGGGGTCACGTAAGATAAGCAACAGGGGGAAAGAGACGGAGTGACCTTCCTGCTTTGGCATACCACTTTTTTTCCTCCTGAGTATTTTGTTGGTCAATTTTAGTCCTTCTTAGCCTGAAAAATTAATTGGTTATTTTTCTGTTCTTCCACCAATTTGGACTCCTGACTTAAGAAAAACTGCTTTTGATTGACTCTTGAGTGGCAACAATAGAATTGGGACTGTGAGCTGTGGAAAATAGCTGTTGTGGCCATAAATGATGCCTCTGGATCCTGCTTAGTTATCCATAATAATAATAATAATAATAATAATTTTGGAGATGGTATGTTTTAATTCGTGTTGTTAAATTAATTTATTTCTGTTTAATTGTTCAAATTTCATTTGGGCTCTTATGGAGAAATTGTCCTGTGAACTAGTGTAGGAATTTGTGGGAAGACTCATTGTAAAGATCTAAAATGTGAATGGGTTTTTCCTTCTTGCAGTAGAAAAGAAACCAAATTGCTGCCCTTAGCCAGTGACTTAAGATACCAAAACACTATCTGCAGCATGCTGAATTGCTATATTTCATTGCAGCAGTGAAGAGTAGCAATTTACCACTAGCTGAGAGCTCTCAGGATTTTGAAGCACCAGTGTAACTTGCTGAAAGACGACTGTTGGTAAGCAGTGGAATGAGCCAGCTTCTTTTCAGGGAAGTGTCAGTGGCATGGAGAATTGTCTGTGGCAGTACGTGGAGCAGAAACTTATTGATGAAATTTTGCATAAGAGAATCTGGTTCAATGGTGAATTCACACGCATTCAAGCTTTGAGCAGAAAATTAGCCTGTGCTCCAGAGCTGTGTTTATGAGATCCCACACCTGCGACTTGTGGGAAGGTACTCACTGAGATGAAGCAACTCTTATGTATGTATTTCTGAGTTTACAGTTGAAAAAAATTGTCTACAGTGCAACTTGCAGGGGCTGTGGGGGTTAATGCAACACCAGGATTAGTTGCTGGCATACCTTATCTCAAGCTTTCATTTACATACTTTTATCTCTTTTCTTCACCCTTTAGTGTGGAGAGCGGGAACGTGTCTTGTAGATTCTGTATGCTTCAGTAAAAATAGGGAAATCATTAATTAAATGTTTTGGTTTTACATTAGTGAGAGGGATGTTAAACATCACTGTAAAGGTTTAGTGGTTCAGAATGTAATAAATGTAGCACTTCTGGAATTAGATCTCTTCTTAGTTGAGAAGAATTAAATAGACCTTGCAAGGACAAGATATTCATCTTCAGGACTAAATTCCTTTCCATACAGGAAATGCTGTATTTGAAGGATTCTCCTCAGTAATACTGCTTTGCAGTGCCTGGTTGTGTGCAGCCTTCTCAAGCCCCAGAAAAGCACAGAATCACTGCACTTCCAGAGATCATCACTGCTCCTGGGAGCATTTGGAAGGCTTTTGGAGAGAATGTTTGACAGGTTTAAGCACTGCCTGCAGCTGGTGTATATGGAGCTACAATTATACTTAAGCTTTGGAAGAATACTGTGGGTCAAAAGGTATTCATTTCTGCAGGAATTCCCTTAAGACTTTATTTATAAATAAATTTATATTTTTAAATTGCCTTTATTTATAAATAAATATAACTGGAAATAGTGATAGGATTTTGGCATAATTCTACCCTTCCTGAAGTACTTATGGACTAGAGGGCTGCATATCAATAGAATCACAGAATCATGGAACATCCTGAGTTAGAAGGGATCATCAAGTCCAGCTCCTGGCCCTGCACAGGACACCCCAAGAATCAATCACACTCTGTGCCTGAGAGTATTGTCCACACAGTTCCTGAACTCTCCAGGCTGATGCTGTGACCACTTCCCTGGGGATCCTGTTCCAGTGCCCAACCATCCTCTGGGTAAAAAACCTTTTTTTGATATAAGGGTGTAAGTAGTTTGCTGGCTTTCCTGCATAGCTGAAGTAAGAAGGAATGCATGGTGTGCATGGAAAGCGTAGGTTTTCAGTCTTCAGTTAGGAGAGATGGGAAGTTGGAGAGTCAGGATGTGATTGAGATGGCTGAGAATTAGACAAATGCTGCTGGCATTTGTACTGTTGCATGGTTTGCTTTGAAGGAGTAGAATGAATTTGTCCAAAATGTTTTCTCCTGTTTTGGCAATTAATGTAATGCATTTATTTTTATGTAATTACTCATTACACTAAATTATACATGTTTTCTCTCTTACCCTTCTTCTACACAGTTGAAAGTTTCCCCTTTCAGTGCTCAGGGTTAAATATACAGACCTTGCTTTTGTAAGAGTGTAGGTTTGGTTTGCAGTTTTATATTGATATGTAATACTTTTTGCACTTCTGGCTGCATGGGAGAGAAAGAGGAAAAAAGCTATCATAGAGATAAATTACACAGAAGATTGTCCGGTGTTAGCTCCCAGCTCTTGAGGCAAATGTGGTTTTATTGTTCATCATGAACAATATTTTATTGTCCCCTTTTTACTTAAATTCTTCTTTTTTAAAAATCTATCTATATATACATGTCTGTATATAGATACTTTTTATATATAAAAAGCATTTTATATATAAAAATCATTACAGAGTCACGCTGTTGTTTAGATCATCCAAACACTTTCAAGGTAAAATGGGAGCAAAAATTGGGTTGTCAGGTAGAGCTTTCTATCTGCATGTGTCTCTGTGCCAGGAAAACGAGGTGCTGTCATAGTGGTACATCCTGAATCACAGAATGTTCTGTGTTGGAAGGGATGCACAAGTACCTTGAAGCCCAGGTCTTAGGTGAATGGCCCAGACAGGGATCAGACCTGCTGCCCTGGCATTATTAGTACCATGTTCTAACCACCTGAGCTAATATCAGCAAAGTTTCCTTTGGAAACACGTGTTGCCACAACTGGTTACCAGTTAGTCTAAATAGACGGCTCTAAATTAAGAGACGTAACTAACCTGAACCATCTCAATCATCTCTCTTGTTTTTTCCAAAACAAAGGAGCATTTAAAATTCAGTAAAGCACCTCCACTTTGCATAATTTTTTGTTGTTTCAGGTTTTGTTAAAACAGCTGTAATATTTCACTGCCTCTCAGGCAGTGCTCCATTTGTTCCGAGGAATAAAGTTCCTTGTTCTTGGCTTAGCAAGTCTGCTTTGATGTGTCATTTGCTGTTAGGTTTTAGAGCTGACTAATTTTAAATTTGGGAAAGCAAGAATATAATTATGACCCTTTCCATTAAGAGACAAGATTTTCAGTCATTCTTGTTTGAAAAAAAATAAAAGTTTCCATTTAGAAAGCTTTGATTTTAATTTGTAGCAATGAAATTGTAGGAAAGGTTTTGCTTTTTCGTCCTTTGCTTCTGTAACTAGGAAAACGTCTTCCTCTTGCCAGCTAAAATACTTGAATTATTTTAGTGTCAAAGTAAATATACTTGTGATCTAACCACTTTTGCTAATTACGTTCTGCTCTTTCACCAGCACTCAAGTTGCACTCACCCTCCAGTAGTATCTAGTATGCTGAAAGTGCAGTTGGCTGGCTTGGGCTGATGGGGCAAGAGTCCGTGCCTTAATTATGGTAGAGTTATCCACTTGTGTGCCACATCATCTTTATTTCTTCTTCTTGTTATTTATAAAACAGGGCTTGCAGACTTGTTGAATTGGCACTTTTTAATTTAGGCATGCATTTAAAAGGGGAAGAATTTGCTTCATCAGTGAATTTGCCTTTTTTTTGAGTTTTGACTATCTGTTGATTCTTTGTTTGGCATCAGGTGAAAAATTAAAACAATTCTAGAGTGCTTTAAACAGCTTTTCAGTCCATGCCATGTGTAGCTTCAGACTTCTTGCACTGTGTACCAAGAGATGTTTTTGTTTGGAAAGGAAGGGAATTGTGCAATTACTCAAATAGATTTTCTGTTTGTGTTGCATGGCTTTTAAGTTAGACCAAGTAATGTTAGCATCTAAGGGTGTGTTTGTGTAATAATATGAATGGCTATGATAAGAGTGGTGTGGGAGGCTATTTTTATAGAGATTTGTATCTTAAACGTGATAAAATTGGCTTAAAAATCATGTTGTTATTTAAAACAATGAAGGGAGGAGCTGTGTGCCTTATTTTAGAGCCTTTAAGAACTTTTATAAGCTCTTTTATAGAAGCAAAGACAGCTGGAAAGGTTTTTTGGTCCATGTCCCCCCGCCATCCCCCCACATGATTTTGCACCATCTCATGACTTTTTAATAGAAACGTCTAGGATACCAATGTGCTAAAAATGCTATGAATCAGCAACATTAAAGCCAGATTCTGGAGGTTGCAATAAAGCTATAATCTGTCAAGTTTCTTTCAAACTCTTCTGTTAGTGGTGTGTTTAGTATTGAGAAAGTCTTTTGAAGAAGAGCAGAGTAATTACAGGAGTCCTTCACCATACAGTGCAGCTGTCAGCATTTGTGGTCATTGGGTGCAACTATGAAGGGGGAAGGACCCTTTGGAGCAGCCAGCCCTTCCTATGGGCTGGTGCTTTGGAGCTGGTGTAACTGGCTTCCTCTTGCAGGGCAAGCAGTGGGAAGTTTTTACACCACCAGCAGCATTCTCAAAGGCTGGCTACTGATTTTCAGGAGGGTTTGGTACGTTATGCAACTCTGAAAGCTAAGATGACTGCTGTTTAAGTGTTTCGATATTGGTAGGATGAATGGAGTCAATCAAAGGCATCCATTCCTTTTTGTTCAACCTTTGGATAGGGCCTCCAGCAGTTTGGACTTCATTTTCTAGCTGTGCATTTTTCACTGTAGGAGCATTTGTATGGTATTTTTGGTTGCTTTCGCCTTCAGCTATTCAATTCCAATTTCTGTTTTTGTGGATTCCCCCTGACACACACACACACACGATCTCTATTTTTTTTTTTACCACCTGCATCATCGCTAAATGTAACTGATGGTAAGCGTCTATCTGAGGGACAAGTGCTTTCAGTCATCGTTGCACTGTACTCAAAGTGCATTTGCATTTTGAAAAAAAAAAAAAAAAAGTTGCAGCCTTTTTTTGAAGCAGGTTTTTCACCATATGCTATTTTTGGTGTGTCAGATATGAAGGCTTCCTGTGTGAAACCGATCAAGAAAAAGATCACAGGAGACCTGGAGCAGTGACTCAGGTCACAGCAGGCCTGGTTGCATGACACCTGTGTCATCAAAATAGCCTTGCTTTGGCATCCCTAAGTGAGATTTTCTTTTCCTTTAGATGGTAGATCTGTTCAAAGGCATAATTGATCATGAATAATTTGGAGGAAAACGACATTTTAACCCTCTGAGAATATCATACATCTTCTCTTCCTTGTAACTTCTGAACTCTTCACATCATCATCTGATGTTGGGCAAGTTGTCGATTTTCATCACTCTAGGCTGCTCAGAAACTCTTTCTCCCTGTTTCCTTCCACTCCAGGCATGTTAAGGCAGATAAATTCATACACTGATGTTTAATCACTGATCACTTACCACTCTTGCGCAATATTGATCAGCAGCCTTTTTGTATGCAATGATCAGAATGAGTAATAGCTTCCTAGTAAACACCGAGGAGTGGGAGGGTGAAGGTGGTAACTTATGTAGAAGCCTCATGTAGAAGTCGACACAGCTTTTTTCCAGAAGTTTCTAGACTCCATCCAATTTCTTTTCTCCTTGCCTACTCCCAACTCTGTTTCTTTCCTTGTTCTGTTCAAGATGAGCATCAGTCCTTTTCTGTGGGTGCGTCTTTCAGCAGGTGCCCCAGTCCTCTCAGGGCTGCTGGTGCTGCTGAGGTTGTACAGTGTCTCATTTGCCTGTGGAGCCTGTCATTTCTTCTTTCAGTATACTACAGACACACACAGGCTTCCTATTTCATGGGAACGTCCTGTGAACATCATACCTGAAAATGAAAAATGCCTGCTTGTGAGAACTCAGTTAAAAAGAAGCCAGGGAAAACCCAAATAGGCAGGGCGGTGGTGTGTGGGTTGAAAGCTGTTTTTTACCCCTTCCTTCCTCCCACTCTTTCCTTACCAGGCAAAAGACTCAGTCTGTGCCTGAACTTGCTATTCTGAATAACTTCTTATCTGCACGCAGTGACTGATGCTCACATCCTGTTTGCTACCAGCTTTAGAGTGCCCTGAAGAGGGACATTTCTATTTCTGCTGGGTCTGTTTCAGTGAGTTTGCAGGCTGGCTCTCTGCTGCTGCCTCTGTCTCATATGCCTTTTGATTCTCTCCTGTGAATTTGAGGAAACTCACTTTTTCTTTACTGATTCTATGAAATAGCAAAATCATTGTGGGATTTGGAATGGCATCTGGAAAAATGAGGTAGACTTTTAAACAGAGGAATAATATATATTGAGTCAGGATTTGGTTAAGTATTTAGACTTTGATTAATGCTCTGCTAATGTAGAACTAGTCTGCCCAGGAAATAACATGAATAAACCTGTGAATTCTATTCTTGCCAAGACATAGGTTTTGATTAGGGACTCGCTAGCTTCCTTGGAAAAAATTATAGATTTAAATATTCCTTTTTTGCACACCAGTGAGTTCAGATATTGTTTCTCTAATGCAATCACTTTGCTGTGTTTAATAATAAACTATCTGCACAATTTCAAATCTGTTTTACTGGTGGAGGTGCTTGGGGAAGCTGTTTATCCACACTAAAAGACACTTGATTCAGTGGCCCATGCTGCATAAGTTTTCTATGACAAGCTTTGTTGTGTTTGCCACTTTTAGTATTTTACCAATTGCAACCTGTGTAGCCATGCTTGCAAAAGTGCAGTCACCTAAAAACCCAAGACAAAATATCCTATAGTTGTCAAGTCCATTTTTGAGATGGCTGTGTGCAGATAAATATTAAAGGGAGTCCTCTTACAGTTTTAATGAAGCTTGCTGTGAATTAAACTTTGAAGACTAAGCAAGTTCATCTTCTTGCTCTTTTTACAAGCCTTTGCTTCTGCAGCAGACTTAAAGTAAAAGTGGAAGAAAATATGTCTGAATTAATGGCTCCCACAACAAAAAGTTCCTGCATTGTTCTTTTTAGTGTACTTCACTTGGAGGATGATTTGGTGACAGTGTAGCTTTCTTTCACCCCCTGCCACTGCATGCTTCTGCTGAGGACACTTCCTCTGTTTCTCCCTGACTTCCTGGTAGGCTGCTCATCTCCTAGGGCTGGGTGCAGGTTCCCCAGCTGTGACACAGTGAGGCTGGTGCCCTGCACTTTCAGGGAGGGTGGAGGGGACTGTGCTTGCTGCCAGGGTGGAAATGCTGTGTTTAACTCACGTGTCACAGTGTCTCCTGTTTGTGCTTGTGGTAATGCCGTGGCCCTGGCTATCTCCAGCCGTCCATGGGCTGGAGCTGGTATGGGAAGAGGCTTTGTGGACTCATGTACTGCTGCCAGAGGAGACCAAAGCTACAGCTAGGACTGGGAGAGGGTGCTTGTAGTGACCTGCAACATGGCAGTCAATGGAGACAGGTAGGTGGCTTCACAGCCTGCTCCCTGTCTCTGCTTGCACATACAATTTCCTTAGCATCTTGGAATTGGAGTCTCCCTATGTTGGAAGGCTCTGGTGTAAGTGACATGTTTTTGACTCTCCCAGGAAGGTTTTAATGGCCAGCACTCCAGAAGATGCAGGAAGAGGTTGTTGCCATAGTTGGTAGTACTCTAACTCTGCAGTGGTCCCAGTGAGGGCTTGCTGCTCTCTGGCCATGTGTAGGTTTCAGTGATGTGCCTCTCAGGTGAGATTTCTTGCTCAGTTTGCGTTGCAGTAAAAATGAGATGCCAAATCTCACTAGGTGAGGAAAGCCTTTTCCCACAGGCACTGCAGTTCTAGTCCCACCACAGTGCCCAGTGTCTGAGTGTCTGTACTGTAGCTGCTGGGTTTTGACCTCCCCACAGGAGGCTAGTTTGCTCCTGGAGCTAAACTGGTTTTTCCTGGTTTGTCTTCACTGCAGAGCCATTGATCTTACAGTTTAATTGAGGAGGCATTTCTCCAGAGCCTTGTGGTAGTACCTCGTGTTTGGGTGGAAGGAGGATTTGTGTAGGCTGTTTGCAAAAATGCCAAGTCGTAGTGAAGTCCCAGATTTTTTTTGGTCCATGAGGTTTTGGGCTGTTGGGGCTCCTGGAGCCAGGGCCTGCCCTGATGAGTTTGTGCTGGTTTGGGCTGTGTGAATGAGATGAAAACTTCACTGCAATCATGAGTTGCTTCATTTTGGAGGATGTTTGCGGCATGGTGCGAGGTGTTTTGCTTTGCTTTCTGGGGTTTCATTCAGCCATGAGAAAGAGGAGGAGAAAAAAGGAAGATAGTAAAAAAATAAATATCCCTGAACCTAGCGCAGAAAAGGGACACAAACAGAGCAGAATGTGTGTGTAAGCAGCCAAAGTAATGTGTGTGTTGATGGATGTGGGTAGCACTGAGGTCTCTGTTACAGGAGAATGGTTATTCTTCCGTGTATGCCCACTGGAGGTGGCAGGGATCTGTTGAAGCTGCTGAGTGGGGCTTGGGATGGAGCACAGCTTTGTTTCTGTAAAGAGCCCAGAAACACTTGGAAACCCTACATCCAGGGAACCTCTCAAACCATTTATCAAAGTGCCTGTTTTTTCTCTCAATGCATTTTGCAAACCAATATTAAACACTAAGGAAGGAAAACCCATACATTAAATAAACAGTTATGAGGGAAATGGTGCAAATCCATTAGCTTTTGTCAGGTCTTCCTTATTTTTATTTTTTATTTGTCATAGATTATGGATTTAGTACAATGTACTCCCTTCCACACATTTCTGCTAGCTGTTAACCCCTTCCCCTGGAAATTCACTCACTGGCTTATTTTGTCATTAATACAGCAGTAGGCAAAAAGTGACCTGTAAACCTTTAGCACGGATATAAGTGTTGAATAATTTTTTTAATATCTATTCTGTGGAGGGTTGTGTTTTAAAATTGTCCCTAGGTTTTCATATATTATGTAACTATACATTTGTAAGAAAAGGCAATTTATGTCTTTTCCAGTTGTAGGTAATGTAGATAATATGAAGGGCATGGATAACCAGTGGGTATTTAAATGAGTGCACTTCTAATATGAAATTAGCACACCCCACTAAATGGACTCTTGGTCTGGAGTCTGGGGTTTTTTTTTCCTTTCTGCCATGGATTTTATAGGTGACCTTGAGGACTTCTTTTTTTATTCTTTTGTTTCTGTGTCTCCTCAAATTTTTTTTTTCAGTAGTGTAGGGCTAATTACACTTTCCATGTATATACAGAAATTCTATAGGGTGAAGCAGCATTATTAATGCTACTTGCTGCCTAGTCTCCCTCAAGTGTGATGGTCCATCATGATGAGAGGCTTATCTTCTGGGCTCTCCTGCTTTGCCAGCCCAGTCTTCTTGCATGTTTGATCTTGCACTTCATTCCTCCCTCACAGTGTCTCAGCCCATCTTCTTCAATGCCTAGACTTTGCCTAGTCTGGGGAGACTTTGGGCAGCATCTGGGGTTGCTAGCTACTGGCATGAAACACCATCAGCTTTATATAGGAGGCAGGCATTATTTGAGGGCAGTCAATGACCCTGCCTGCTTTCTTCAGCTGCTTGCAGGATTTCCATGTGACAGCCTAGTAGCTTTATAGGTTGGTTTGTGTATAAACTCAAAAAGGAGATATCTAACAAGCTAAATATGACTCTTGGAGTTGGGTGATGTAATGCAACACCTCCTGAGCCTGTTGGAGGAACTGTTTTATGATGGGAGCAGTGGGAAGTTAATGGTGTAGGAGATCCACTGCTGGCTGTTAGCAGTAATTTCGTATGAGCTTACCTGTACTAATGGTATGCTGGAGGAGCAGTGGACCAACTGTGCCCACGGGCAGTGGGTCACCGTGACTGAAATAATGGTAGAGAATCATTCCAGACCTGATGGTGAAGTGCTCCTTGCAGAATCCGGAACCTGGACTCTGGAGACATGCTTGGGTGGGCTGCAGCTCAGACTTGCTGTGGGCGTCTGAGTCACACACTAGAAGACATTTCTAACTTCTCTGTACACGACGGGAAGTGCTGAGATAAAAAATTGGTTAAAAGCCCATTTGCGTAAAACACAAAAGCAGTCAGTCCCATGCCTGCCATTTCTTTGCTCTACCTGTGGCAGATAGACAAAGCCATAGGATCTGTGCCTGTGACACTACTAATGGGGTGCTTTCTGCCGGTTTGAAGGGGGAGTGGGCAGACACAGAAGGCACTGCTACAGGGGGCAAGGCCTTTCACTCTGATAGTACATACAAGCCCAGAGGTACAAAGACAACTTTTGATGATATGTCTTTTGCTGGTGAGACTTGAGCTCCTTTAATATTGGAAGACCACTGGACAGTGTGCATTTTGATAGCACTTTCTTGTGTCCAGGATGTTGTGCTGCATCTTGCCTCAGAAATAGGTTGAGTTTTTTGACTGTGGAATACCACAGCCTTCCCTTTTCTCAGCTGTTACTTCTCAGTGCTGATCTGGCCTCTTTATTCCTGTATCACTGTTTGTTTGTATGCTTGGCTTCCTTTTTATTTCACTTTGAGATGATACTAGTTGTCCTTTTCCTCTCTAACCATACTTCCATTCTCAGGGAAGTAATATACCCACCCAGCATCTCCAGTCAGAAGGACAGTGCCCATTTTGTAACTGGAAGAATAACAGAGATGTGGAGGTGGTTCATGTGTCTGCATCACTTGAGGAAGAACCAAGCCACTTTCATCAAGTCAGATAAGGGGAATAAAAGGTTGATGGCTGGGTTGGTGTCTGGGGTAGCTCACTGAGCAAGTGAGCTAAAATACCAAGAGACGAGTGTGAAAACAAAGACTTGGACTTGCGTGATTTGAAGTAATGGATGTTTTTACTTGGGGCAAAATAAGATTTAAAAAGACCCAACCTTTTGTTTTCTTGAGAAATGCTGATGATTTTTTGATGCAGCTGGCTTACTTGGGTTGAACACTGTACTTCAGCAGGCTTTCACATCGAAACTTTAATTTCATGCATTAGATGACCATATGTTTATGGTCATGTAATTGTGTTTTAGCTAGTCTCTTCTTGTTACGCTTCTTCACCTTTGTGCTGAGCTGAGCTGTGAGTGCTGCTTTACTGAGAAAAGGTTGAAAACATGCACGAGTGTTTGTGAGGGTTTTGTTATGCTGCATGCAGATACTACTTCAGATTTACTTCAGCTTGGTGTCAAGCTGTTGCCTAACATTGCTAAACTTTCCTTGGAAGAGCAGGGAAAATTTCTAGCTCTCTTAAGTTCATGAGTCGTGGGATTTTTATGAAAATTAAAAGCTTAGTAAGCAGTTGTCACTGTCATTAAAATGCAGTCAAGATCTATAGTGCAATTCTTTAAAGCTGGGTGTAGAGAATTTCACCGGTCTGTGCTAGAAATGTTAAAAGAGAATGAAGAAAATCTGCCCTTAAACTGCATGAATAGTTATTTGTAATTTTTATGTAAGATTGCAATGAATCTGAGGAATGTGTTTTGTAGTAATAGGAATCACTGGCAGTGGCTTTGTTTTTCTTTCTTTAAGAATTCCTTAGCTGTTGTACTACTTGATAAAAAAAAAATGCAAAAACCAACCAAACAAACAACCCCAAAAACAACCCACAACCCAGAAAAAACCCTAGCTGACCTCTGATGATTCAATGCATTATTTCTGTGTTTCTGCAACTAAGTTCAACTGTTTAAAAAAAGGAGTAACTAGAGAACCCACTAGACTCAAGTGCAAGGTATGGGCAAGCTGTTATAGAGGATAAAGTTTTAGTATCATCTGTGACCACCCATAAAAAAATACTTAAAACTGTGTAGGAGAGCAGAGCAAGCAACATTACAACTTTCTTGATAACTTGAAATACCAATGAGTAAAGATAACCAATAGAGTTTTAAACAGACCAGCAGACCAGCCTTTGCATCTAATCTTAAATCTTCCTGAGTGCTTGCCAGGCAAATAGTTTAAAATTTTTTATGTAAAATATTTTCCAAGTTTTGATACTATTATGCTAATTCTGCCTTATGTAAATGAAGGAACTACAGTTCTGAATTGGTTCTATTTTAGGAGTGATACCTTTCCTTTGGAGGCGTGTGATACTAACATGAGGGATGGGTAGTTGAATTAAAAAAGTAAGGTATGTTCCTCTTGTCACCACTGTCTGCAAGTGAATGGCACAGAGCTGGCTTTTGAGCAGTGTTCCTGTTTGCACAGGTTCTCTCTCCTTGGATATTGGAAAACATCTCTTTCTGTTGTAGTGCTGATTCAACACAGCATCAGTGGTCACAACAGGCTTGCATTTTCCAGTCTTGGTGAATTTTGCAATCATGAACCACTTCTTTTCCATAGTGCCAGCACAACTCTTGCAAACCTTCAAGAGTAGAGGTATATTTAGTGAAGTATGTGTAGTCTGTGTTGTATTGTGGGATGGCTTTGAAGTCACTTGGCAGGTTTCTTTACTTAGTACAAGAAAGTTATTTAAGCAAGTCATTCTCTCCTGAACTGGATTTTGGAGTGATTATTGTGTTCTTCCCAGTGCACTTCAGAGCTGAAGACAGGGTGTCATAAGGTGCAACTCAGAAAGTACTTTACTTGCCTTCTTTCTGCTTCTCCATTTCCTCAAGAAAATACCTCATTTCTCTTGTTAAATGTATTTTTTTGTTGGGTGAGGAAAGGGAAATTTGTGTTTAGGAGGAATTCCTGATGATAGTTTGCTGTTCCTGGGAACCAGCCAGAAACTTGTTGTAGTCACAGTTTCCAGAATTGCTCTGTCTTCCGGGTGACTGCAGTGTCAGGTGGTGAGTGAAGTACCCTGCTCTTTTTGTGGATAGACTCTTCCATCATGCCTTGTTCTCTCAGGTGCTTTTGCAGGCCCTTGCTGCCTGATAGCCTTGGGTGTGCTCTCACCACCCCCAGAGGCTTCCTGCACAAGTGTGAGCAGTCAGCAGTGACAGCAGTGTCAGCAAGGTGGCTGATGGCCTTGTGCTGCTACATTAGATGTGGTGCAGTTGTAGAAGTTGAGATATGTGCTTCTGGTCTAAAACAATTATCTTTTCCAGATTCTGATCCTGGATGTAGTTGCTCAAACAGTTGTTTTAAATTCTGTGGTGACATGCATAGTTCTATCATACAATTTGTTTTGCTCCTTTAGAAACCCTTATGTGCTGATATGGAACACTTGGACCTGTAGAAGCTGTTGGGCATTCCCATGGATAAGCTTGGTGGCAAATCTGTGTGAAAAGTTTTCTTCAAGCCTGCTGTTGCAGCATAATTGGACACAATGAGCTCAGGATAAATATTTCTTTAAAGTAAGAACCTTTAATACCCAGTAATCTCTCCACTATCTCCAAAGAGATCACCTGTTTGTAACAACAGGAGAAAACCTTTTGATGGTGAATTACTGACAACAAAAGGTTCTTAATCACTGAAGGTGTCCTTAATGATATTCACAGGTCTTACATTAATGACTGCAGCAACCTACACTGAGTTGGGCAGGGACAGATGTCACAGTGATGTGATTGCAGTATTTGATGGCTTGGTGCTGCAGATGTTAGTTGGAAATGCCTTTTTTTTCTTGAGTAATGGCAGATTTCTGCTTTTTGTCTTTGCTTTTATGGTTACTGAAGCCAATATGACATACTTCTCAGATGGTGTACATCTGTACTCCTTCAGTCTGTGTAGCTGCCTTATTCATACTACTGATCATTTTGGTTCAGGAAGGCCACTTGTCCCCTCCTGATTTGATAGTGGAGAAGTAAAGCACAGATCTACTCAGTGGGCAGCTGTTGTTTGGGAGTAGCAAGGTCCTTAACTCAGAGCTGTTGTAAAATTCTCAGCCTGCTGGCATAGTTTAGGTTCCTGATAGGAGCTGTGGAGTCACTGGTGGGTGTCTTGTTTTGTTTTCTCTCCTCCCAGCCTCCAGGCACCTGTGTTGGTGTGCAATCTCTCGGTGTCTCTGGTTTTCCACGCACAGCCTGGCTTTCCCTCAGGACTGTCTGCCAGCCTTGCTGCCCAGCTCACCCAGCTCTCCCCTGTACCCCTGCTCTATGTCATACTGGTTTTGCCATTTGTCTTACAAGCTGCTTTGTGTCCAGCCAGAATCCTGCTTTTCCTTTTTCAGTGTGCTATTTCTTGAGGTGCATCAGGATGTCACCAAGGCTCCTGCTGCAGAAGGGGAGAGCTCCAATTCCCCTCCCTGGCTCTCCACAAGCCCATCTCCTGCTTTGCCACAGCTCTCTGGATGTTTGTCACACTTGCCACCTGAGCCAACTTAATGAGTGCAAATTACATCAAATTGTGTGAGGAAAACAGTTTTCTTTGAGGAAAATGACTGAAATGGGCTTATGGAAGAAGGCCCAGGCACATGCAAGGCATCATGGAGGAAAAAATCTCCCTTTTGGCAGATTTCCTTTAGGGGTCTGTTCCCTTGGGGCCCATCTTGGTGGTGATGATGCTGCAAGAGATATGGGTGCCTGGTGCTGCTCCTCCCTGGTGCAGATTCAAAGTGAACATTTTACCAGCGCTTCAGAATGGAAAATCTGGAAATGCCAGCATCTCCCTGAGTCCATGTTTGGTGACTTCCATATCCACTCTCTTCCCAAAGCTTTGTTTTGGCCAGACTTGTTTTTATAGCAGCGAAAAGAGCAACTCTGTGAAAAAGGCTGCGTTCCTAACACGTTGGAAGTCTGTGCTAAAATAACCAAGGAACAAAGTTCTTCAAATAAACACTATCTGGAATTTTTATATAGATGGATGTAGCCCCTGCAGTACCAAAATCTGGTCACGCAAACCCAACGTAATGGGTTGTGTATTTTTTCCCAGCCACTGGTTTTGGAAAGAGCTCAACACACAATTCTTTTAGTTCAGCTTTGAGCAGGCAGTGGCTGATGCTTGAGGCCAGGCAGTTAGGTGTGAGGTATATGCAGGCAAAATCTTCCTGATGAGGAGTTTTACTATGGATAATGCTATTAATTCCCAGCTATAACAATGGAAAGAGCTGACAAGCAGCTTTTTAATTATTTAAAAAATTCAATCTCTTTTCAATTCTACTAGGAAATGACCAAACCTAATACTAATAGGTTGTGTAAAGTAGTATTTAAAAACTTTTGTATGCAGTCCTGTAGAAGAAAAAACCCAAGTGAACATTGACTGTATCATGTACCCTTTCATGGCAATGCACTGACTTTAGTGGCTGGCAGGGAATCAGAATTAGATATTTGAGATATGAGAGAGCAAATTTATTAAAAAAGTGGGGGTTAGTACACAATATTGTGCAGTCTACAAATATATTAAGTGACATAAAAGGAGTAGCAATTTCTCCATATAAAAGATAATCAGGGTTTTTTTTTAAATAAAGTATTCAGTCAGAAACTTTCATGGGATAACTCTGTATGTTTCTCTCCCTCCCCATTAGCACCTCTGAAATAGTTTACCCTCAACTATAGTTTACTCTTGGCCACATGAAGAGGACTTGTAGTGACATTCCCCATTTTTTAATCACCTTAACCAGGAGTCAATGCTGAAGCTCTGATCTGTGTTTGGCAGGAAGGAGGTGGCTGTGCCTGGCCCTGGGAGGAGGTGGTGTGTCGGGAGGTCTGAAAGCACTCCAAGTGCTGAGGTCAGGGGGCTGTTATCCACTCCTCAGTCACTTGTTGCCTGGGAGACAAATGTAATCCAGAGGTTTTTTTTTTTGTTGTTGTTGTTGTTTTTTTGTTTTTGTTTTTTTTTTTTGACCTTTCCTTGCTGGTTTTTGATTGGAGTCACTATTGACTTTTGGCTTGGAGGAGGTAGTGAAGCAGCACGCCAAGTGTCGTAAGATGGAAATTAATCACTAACCAACGGATCTGAGCTCCAATGATTTCCTTTCCCGTGATTGCTCTGTGTATGGGAAGACTAATGACACATCTGAACAGACAGTTAATGAAGCTCTTCACACCTCCCGACAGTCAAGAAAGTTTCTTAACCAGATGTCACTTCACTTTTCCTTTTTATTCATGCTCTGTTATGTGATTGTGGAAAAACAAAAATAACTGTCTTAAAAGAGAACATTGCAAAGTTGGTGAGTTTTGCCTTAAATTACATTTGTTTTTTGCTGGTAAATTATAAGTTAGCTCAGTTGCAGTGTAAATATAGCAAATCTGCCTTCCCAGTGTTGGTTTGGTGTTGTTTTTTTTTTTTTTTTTTAACGAAGAATACTTCTCAATATTTTTGTGAGAGTTCCTGTTTTTCAGTGAGATTATTTCTGGCCTTTGCAAGAATGTGGGCCACGCAAATTTATCTTAACAGTAATGAAAGGTTTTGAAGTCACTCTCCAATAGTGACTTCGTATTGTAAGGCCCTCAGCTTCAACTAACTGATGGGTTTTAATGATGGGGAGTAATCTCTTCCAGGTAGATGAGAAGTTTGTCTTGGAAGTAAATGAAAAAACAGAGAAGTTTGAAAACAATAGTTGTGTTCCAGTAAGTAAAAATAAGGTAGATGGTATTTAAGTGTAGCTTTTTTTATAAGCTTATCCCATGGTGTAAGAAGTAAGGAATCCAGCAAAGGTTTTCTCCTGAAAAATGTTCCTAGTTTTGCTCGTTGCTTGCTTAAAAGGAAATTTTATGTTCTTAATCTGGGTCTTGGATAGAGCATGGAAGTGGAATTTGGGATGTTTGGATTCTATTTTTGACTCTGTCCTTTGCCTAAAAATCACTTACTGGGTTTATCATGTGTCTGACTCACTGTCCCATATTTAAGAGGGCTAAGTGTAACAACCTCCTTATTGCAGACTGGTTTGAGAAGTGTGGTGCACAACTGCCACAGCTGACAGCAGCGCTGGCTCTCAGTCGTTGGCTGTAGTGCTTTACTGAGATGAGAGCCAAAGGGCCTTGCTTGCTGTCTCTCTAGCCCCTTGAGTCAGTCCTTGGCTTTTTGGCTGTATCAGGGCCTTCCGTCATTTCAAGAGCTGGAAGATGTCTTCCCTTAGATTCTTCTGTGGCCTCCTGGTAGGGCACTTTTGGGCAATAAAAGGATGGATGGGCTTGAACCCCTTGCTCCTGTTCCACCAGAGCAGAATGCAGCTGTTCTTTCTGACAGAGAACTCTCACAGCTCCTGTGAGTTGTGCTGGCTGCTCTCCTTTTCTTTCAAGCCAAGTCTCACATGGCACTGGAAACTTTTTTGGTGCACCCAGAGCCATCCAGTGACACTGGGGAGGACTTTTCTTTTTCATTTATTTTTGGGGAGGAGAATTTAGTGCACATTTGCTCTCTGAGCACTTTGGATGTTGCACTGTGTATCCTAAAGCTGTCCATTGGACAGAGGAGCGCTTAGGGGTGGTAGGGCAAAGATACAAGTTTTCAAAAGGAAACGAGTGTCTTCCCGTTTTGTCTCCTATATGGTTTAAGAAAATAATATCCCTCCTCTGATCAGCTTCTGTGTGTGTATTGTTCTTTAATGTGTTAACTGAGAGCTTTGTTTCACTGATAGAAGTTGAAGCAGAGAAAAGGGATAGTCCTGGGTTGAAAAAGCAGCTAGAGGCAGTAACGCAGCCTCCTCCACCTGTTCCAGAAAATGTCAACATTTACCAAAAAATCTTAGCATAGTGGCTTGAAAGCCTGCCGGTGGAGTTCAGTCAACAGTTAGGATTAGTTTTTATGTATGTTCAAGCAGAGCAAGACTGCTCCTGGACTATCATTCCCTATGCTTTCATAGTGAATCTGAGGCAAAGTTTTCATATTTACTTGAGAACTCACACAAAACAATCCAAAATATCCTCAGCCTGACCTCTGATGTGATTGAGACAAGAAATGAAATTGCACTGCTTGTAACTGGAGAATAAACACTGAATTTTAGTGTAATCTTTGCCTTACAGATTGACTGCTTGTGTTGTTCCTTGTGTCCAGAAAGGGTAATTACAGTAACTGCTGTTTTAGCTGATCACAATTTCACAACACCCTTAAATGGTGATACTCTGATTATTATACTCTGGGTGCCTTTTTTTTTTTTTTTTTTTTTTTTTTTTTTTTTTTTTTTTTTTTTTTGTTGGTTTGTTTGGGATTTTTTGGATTTTTTTTTTCCCCTCTGGGGAGAAAAGATGATTAATTTCCTCTTGTAGTATAATGGCATTGATGTCATGTGGGTTGGAGGATTAAGCCCTTTTATTTTTAAAACAGTTGCTAGGGTGTTTAACCCCCTCCTTTTTAGCCTTGTTTCTGTTTGTATAACAGCAAAAGGAAAAGAAAACCACTTCCAAAACCAAGTTATTTTCTTCAAAGTTTCTGTTTCACAGTTAACTGTAACTTCTAATTTTTCCCATATGGGGTGATTGGAAAATTGCCAGATATTATTAAACCATATTAACTAGTAACAAGAGAAAGGGGGGAAAAAGCAACCAAACATTCATTCTTACCTTTTTTTTCCCCTCAGAATCGTGATTTAAATCATACAGTCATAATACATTATTAATGGAGCAATAATCTCTGGCAAGCAAAGATTCTACTTCACTTCTGTCAGACAAAAAACCCAAACACACTGCTTTTCCTGATAAAAACTGCTAAATAAATAAGGCTGTGCCATTAGATCAAATATTTGATTATTTTTTAATTCTTTTCTCTTTGCAGAGTATTGGAAAGGGATCCTTGTGGTGTATAGACCCAGAATATAGACAAAATCTTATTCAGGCTTTGAAAAAGACACCCTATCACCCATATTCGCATGTGTTCAATACACCTCCCACATCTCCTCAGGCATATCAAAGGTAAGAACTAGATGCATTTTACAGCTCTAAATGATTTTCCTGTGATGTTGTGTATAATTCTTGAGTAAGTCACTAAACGTAATCAAGCAATGCGGTTTGGAATGTGCTAGTATGGAAAGGCCAGGAGCGGCATCCATGGCCTGGCCTTGTTTGGTGTGTCCAGGACACCTTTTACCTGCTCATGCCCCTGCTGCCATCAGCAATTCCCCCAGCAGAGCCTGCAGGCTTCCTGCAATAGCCACTCGGCAGAGGAACGCCTGAAATCAAAATGCAGATAAGCAAATGGAGAGCTCTGAAGTGCCCATGACCCCATCTGGTGAAGGCGCAATTCCCTCACTCACTCAGAGGAGATGGGCTCCGGCTTTTCCTGGGGGAGCTGGGGGCTGGTGTTGCCTCACGAGATGTCCGCCAGGTGAGCCGGTGGCCCTTGGTGGTGGCCCTTAGGATTAGCCTGGATTTTCTCCTTCGCTTCAGGGAAACAAACATGGCGTGGGGTTTTTTCTCTCCGTTTTGCGTTTTTTGATCTGGCCTTCACTTAGGAGCAGTGTTACAAAAGAGACATAATCAGTGGCTGCCATCCCTAAGGCAGGAAAGCAGGCACTGAGGTTTGGCAGACCTGCCTTCTCCTCGGTGCCAGTGAGGGCCAGGAATGCGGTTCATGGCCGTGCTGGCCCACCCCCGTCCGGATGGGAAGGTGTGATGAGCCGACCGCAGCAGCGCCGGGACTGAGCGGTGGCGCTGACGGCTCTGGTGGCGGCTGAGGTGGATTGTATTATTTCTCCGCCTTGGCCGGGAGGCTGGCGGCCGGGGGGCGGCGTGACGGTGGCCGTGGTGACGGGGCGTCTCCCCGGCAACGCGCGGGCCGGCGCTGCCGCTCACGGGGCCGCGGGGCTCGGCCCGGTTGCCGCGGTAACGCCATCCCGGCCCGCTCTTGTGTCGGGGCATCGCCGCAGGGGCCGGGGCTTTCCTTGGCCCTCCGGATTTTCCTGTGGAAATCAGGGAGTGATGAGGCTGCAGGGTGCTGAAGCGGTGCAGCCCGGCTGTCCTGGTGCTCCCTGGGGTGCTGGGAGAAGCACTGTCCCTAGTACCACCTATGGAAGTACCCCCCCACTACTGTGCTCTGCAGAAAAACAGATAAAGAATTTTGATAATGCATTGAAATTGTAATTTGTGCATTTGAACAAGGCATGTTTCCTGTCCCTTGCTTTGTTGTTACTGCTGCCTTTTTAAGAGTATTTTAATTATGCTCGTACAGATTTATTGATAAATTCTCAGACTAGAAGTGCAATGCACATCTGACATAGAAATGGAGGGATTTTGATCCCTTCTAATCCCCACAAACAAAAAAACCCAACATACACATGCAGTTGAAAGCCAGAGGATCTACCTTTTTTTTTTTTTAATGGCTGAAGCGAATGTTGACTCAATGGTCTGAGTTTGCCAGAACCACTGTGCAGTTTGGTGGCAGATGCTGCTGGCAGGAGCAACAACATGGACAGCTAGGCTGAAGGAAGCAATGCAGCAGCACTACTGTGGGCAGTCCTTGCAGGGATGAATCCTTAGACACACCCTATCTGGGCATCAGGGAGTGCACAGTGGGGTAGCTACCCTGTGTCCTGCCCAGCCGTGTGCCCATCACTGTCCCTTGTCCTCATCCTGCCCAGCCTGTGCCCACTGCTGTCCCTTGTCCTCATCCTGCCCAGCCGTGTGCCCACTGCTGTCCCTTGTCCTCATCCTGCCCAGCCGTGTGCCCACTGCTGCTCTGCAGAGTCACAGACCTTGGGCAGAGGTTGTGCTGTCCTCTTCCAATGGAGTCTGTGTCCAGAACCTCCTATCCTGTTTTCATGAGTGGGAGAAGAGAGGAGTACTGGCAGGTGCCAGACAGTGTGGGATTTAAGAAGTGAGTTTCAATCACTACCTGCTTTCACCACTGCCCAGTGTAGCTGAGCAAGGGAGAAGGAGGGGTCTAGTGAAACACCAACAAGCAAGTCCCAAAACTGAAAGGGAAACTTTTTCTCCTTGGAACCCATGGGATGTCCGAACTTCTGCTACACTGCTTGTGCTGCCAAGTGCTTTGGAGTCTTTCTTGTAATGACTGCTTCATAAAACAAAGGGCTTGTGTGGTTGAAGGAGCAAATGCCTTGCAAATGCAGCAAAGGCCAGGTTTTGTATGAAGAAATTGTGGTCTCATTGTTCCTCTTAGTTGGCTGTCTTTCAGCACTTCCACTGTTAAATAAAACTTAATATCCCCGTAGTATTCTAAAATATTTATTCATTCTGCTACTAATGGCTGGTGAAACATCAACGTGAAGCTGGTCTAGAGTATCAGAGACTTTTGAATTAATTCTGGATTGGCAGTTACATGGTAATCTTCTGAATATATTTCCAATATATTCTCAATGAGTTGAACGTTCCCCGTGCGTTTGGAAAAAACAGTAATCCCACTTGTGATTGCTTTCTCATGTGTACAAAGACTTCAGTAAGAGTAGAAAATGTAAATCCCCTCCACCACAGTCAGGTCTCCAGAGCAATACATTGTCATAGTAACAAATTCCAAGGGGAATTTATCTTATAGTGAAGACAGTACATCTAGAAAAAAATTCTTGGGTGACAGAGCTTTTGCTGTCCATCTTACGTAATGAAAGTCCACAACTAAGAGAAGCTATGTCATTTGATATTAATTAAATATATCTGGAACCAGATAATTTGCAAATATTCCTGTCTCTAGCAGTAGGGTTTATAAGGGTCAGTTGGTGAAATTCCACAGGGGCAGGTTGACCTATTCCTTGTTTTTATCAGACATTTTAAAATAATAAAGATGCACAAATGAATCATGTGTTCTGTTTAGTATCTGCATAAGCGGCTTAGGGTTCAATTGAGCACACAGTGGAGGAATGGATTGTAAAAATATCCCAAGCAAGATGATCACTGAATACCCAAATTCTTCTTTTCCTGAACCAAGTTAATTACATCAGATAATTCCGTTTCATCACTTCAGTAGAGCATCCTGCATAAACATGACAGGGGTGGACCTTTTAGGAAGGAGTTTCATGATGTGAATCCACACATTTGGATGACTGAGTCAGTGTTATACCAGTATCATTAGAGATAAAAATGAGTCAAGCTGTGATATTTGGACTTCATTGGGTTTCCATGTATAGAAGACATTTTGGAGGAAGAGGCAGCCTTGTTGTGTTTGTACATAAGAAGGAACTTCAGACTGCAGTTGTCTGAGTTACTGCTTCAATTAAGGGCAAAGGTTTTCAGTAAGCTGTAAGAAGAGAAGAAGTAGGATATCACAAGGTGAATTACTTAATTTTAATTGGCTTGGATGTGTGTTCTTAACAATACTCACAACAAACAAACAAAACCCCTTGAGTTTTTATCTGGTTCTTCTAATTGAAGCATATGTCACGAAGCATGTAATTTATGATGAGTTTCAAGAGTGAACTAGCAGTGGTACACATCATTACAAAGGAAAAGCTCTCCTTGGTGTGAAAAAGCAGGTATGGTAGACTAATGTGTTTCTTCTTAAATTTTGCAATTATGTTTGCAATAGCAACTTTGAAATATATTTATAGACACACACTTGGTTAAGTAACTGTACATGTCAGTGCCCTGATACTTCATCTATGGGTTTTATTTTCAGTTTTCTGACTCTAGCTGAAGTGTAGGTGGGATTGATTTCTCTTCTAGTAGTGCTTGGAGGAGGTCTTGAAATGGATTTCTTTCTTGTATATATTACATGGGGCTGTTTCTCAATTGTATTTCTCCTGTGTACTGCTGAAAACTATCTGGAAATGTAATCTAAAATTACAGAAATTATTATTTTCACAGAGTAATTAAAATATTTGAAATATTTGGAATATTTGGTTCATAGACTTGGGGATAATTATTTCATGACTTTTTATTTTTTCAGTGTGTTCTTCCTAATTGTAGTTTGTTAGAGCAGTGTCAAATGTTGACAGATCTGTCCTGTAACTGATGAAATTGTTAACATGCCCAGGATAGAAACAAAAGAGGTATTTATTTCTTGAGCTGCTCCAGACTACCTCTTCTTAAAGGCTTTCTTGGGTTCCCTGTTGGTTTGCTCCTTCCCATTGGAGCAGCTCCTTGGGTGAGCTTGGTTCTGCTTAGGAAGGATTAAGAATTCCAGACAGACCTGAACTGGATTGGTGCTTGGCTTTGGACCTGGAGTCCACCTGTGCACATCATAGCATTTGTATCAGGAAAAACACGTCTTCTGGTATTTATCAGTGCATTTCAGCCAGGCTGCCCTCTGTAGAGGGGATTTGAGTCTTGCAGGACCGGAGCCAACAGGAAACCGTGTGACAAGAACTAACCTGCGGCACAGTTTTGGTGGTTGCAGGGCATTTGGTGTACATGGCATCTGCTGGTGGTTGTGGAGCGAATGCTGCAGAGTCACACTGTGCTGTCTGCCCAGCCCCCAGTGCTGCAGCCTTGGTGATGGAGGAAAAACAGGCCCTGCAAGGAGTCAGCAGAAAACTACCTCTGCTGCTTGTGTGGAGTCACTTCCTAGAACTGTATTTCATTTGAGTGTGCATGGCTTTGTCATTTGGTTTTCCATTTTGCGTCCCTTGTTGAAGCATAGGTTACAGAAGCGGGCCAGTAAATCACAGAGAGCCTGCTGGTCCGTGTTTTATGAAACATTGCTAGCCTGGGATTTGAAAAATTTGGAGTGGTTTCTGTTTTATTGAATTTAGTGTCTCTTTATGGCATTTCCTTTTGCTACTGTTGGATTCCCAAAAAAAGCCATGAGCTCCTTAAACATTCATCACTTCTCCATTGTCTTGTCTTTTGATACCTCTCTCTGATAAGAATATTCTTTATCCCAAGTTTGAGATTAGAAAAAGGGACTTTGTGGTTATGAATCCTTGTCTAACTTCTGAAATTTATTCATAGAGACACAAAAAGATTTGTGAAACATGGTGGCTAAAGGTTTGTTCCTGAAAATCCAAGTTACACAAATCACTGTGAGAAAGCGATGGCCATCACTGTGAGCTCTGTGGTAAATGGCAGGAGAGGTGGACTGGGCATACTTACATTTATCTGATTTAAGACTGAAAGAGCGTTACCACTCAGTGCCTGGCTTTCTGCTTTCCCCTCCCCAGTGGGAGCCCTGCCATGTGCAGTGCAGCCCTGCACTGGGAGCTCCACTGAGTGGCAGTGGCTGTTTGGGCCACGCTGGACCCACACCGCAGGTCCCTGTGTGCAGTCATGTCAGGACTGCCGTGTGCTGTCGGGATGCAGTTCTCTTACAGCCCCCTTAGGATGGGGAACTGGGAAGCTGTTCCAGGGATGTGAAATGGACATGAGTTCTCAAGAGGGAGACTGTTTTAGATCAGGTGCTGAGGAAACCGCTGGAACAACTCCTTCAAATATTTGCAGGTTTTGATTTTACTATCACAGTTTCCACCTTTTGCAGTTGTTTATTGAAGCTAAACCTGCACTGAAGTTGTAAGTTACCACATTAGGCAAATTGTAAGCACCCATCCTACCTGTACGCTTTATTAAGTTGAGATCAGAAATGGTCTGTGGCCATTTGGGGAAGCTGGTCAAACAATCTTTTCCCATTCACTAAAAGACTTTGCAGGGTGTCTCACTGCAAGAAGAAACGTAGAAAAGGCGTGATTTGGTTGTCCTTTGCAGTCTGGAAACATGGATTTAATTCTTTGTTAGTGTGTTTGCTTTTGATAGAAAATGAAGCTGATCATAGCGTAATCTGATACTAATTTCTGTGGATGTTACAACGACTTTATCAAGAATGATCTAACTATTTTACTTCCTATGCAGAAT
The DNA here is from genome assembly GCF_009819655.1 of Sylvia atricapilla. Classification (NCBI taxonomy): domain Eukaryota; kingdom Metazoa; phylum Chordata; class Aves; order Passeriformes; family Sylviidae; genus Sylvia; species Sylvia atricapilla. The sequence continues at coordinate 51,431,140 of NC_089145.1, forward strand.
CAGAATGAGTTTCCTTGTCTTGGTGTGGAGTTAAGGTAGAGTCTTTGGGGAATTTTTGTTTTGTTGTTTTCATAGTTTTGTAGTTTGTGATCTCACAGGTGGGCCCTCTGCCACCATCACATGCCTTAATTTGAAGAGCATCTATACTTCGGGATTATACTACTTTATTTCTGTTTCCTGGCAAGTTAGATAATATTGGTTTAGTTTGGTGTCAGGTAGGAATAGCAAAGAGAACTTTTGCTTGAGTGAATGCACTGGTAAGTGCATAAACATTTGAGGATTTTCCAATCCAGGACTTGGTTTTTAACATACTCTTATGAGTTCCCTAACCATTAGACTTCCCTGATCCCACTGAACATAGTTTCAGGAAACAAAACAGATCATCTCTTCTTGCCTTTTAAAAAAAAGGCTTTTGTTTTTTTCCCCCTCTTTTTTACACCTTACAGTATGAAGGGCGTGTAGTAAGGAAAGATAAATTTGGAAAGGTGGGCACAGATCTTGGACAGAAAAAGAAGAGCATAAAGTCTGAATCTGATCTCTCTAACATAAGTTTCATGCAGGAACATCTGGTAGAAATACAAATAACTCTCTAATCACATGTTCACTCCTCTCAAAATTAGTGACATGCTTCTGAGCCTTTTCAGCTGAAATGTTTTCAATTCTTTGTCATTCATACCCCCCAAAATAAGAAATGTCATGTTTTCTGTTTGCCAAATACAAGAAGATTTGGTTGAGTCTTCGTTTTGTTTGCATGTGTATAGACTTTTAATAAAGCAGAGTCCTTAGTCTGTCCTCTTTCTCTAGATGCCAGGCAAATGCCAGCTCCTTGCTTTATGTTGTTATTTTTCATAGCTCCATTTGTTGAACAGTCTTTCCAGTTACTTGGCTTCTTAGGTTCTTTTTCCCCTCCTTTGTGCCTTCTGTAGATAAATTTAGCCTTATTCCAAAGATAACTTGGAATGGTACCGTAGATATTTCCACTAAGTTCATGGGAAAAAGAAAATGTAGGGATGTGTTTTGAAATTTTTGTTATTTTGTTTGTAAAACACTCTGTAGGCCTGGGTGTTTCCATATGAAAATTTTTAGAGTGGCCTCATTGACAGAGCTGTGAGTTGCTGATTGCAGAACTTGAAGTGCGTGGGGGCTGTGCTCTTGAGGCTGGTTTTCTGCAGCTCCTCATCCCTCTTCCTTGCTGTCCCAAGAGTGTGTGCTGGTGCAGGGAGAGCAAGGTTGCACAGTGTGTGAGCTGTGTGGTACAGCAAAAAGCAGAGGGTGAGGGCTACCTCACCTTTGGTCCCTGGACAGTGTGGATGGATCTGTCACCCTTTATCCCATTTACAGCCATTTTGTCACTGTGACAGCTGCGGTAGCTCTGTGCATGGGGTGGCCTGTACAGTGCTCAGTCACTGAAGTTTTAGTAGTTCACTTAGCTTTAGTAGTTGAAAATTCAGACTCAGGAAAGAGTGTTTGTGCAATGAACAGTGGTTGACATGAACATCATGTTTGCTAATCGTATAATATTACAGCCATGGAAATCATCTGATTTCTGAATTTGAAAACAGTCCTGTGAGGCTTGGGAAGCCACAAGTAGTATCATCGTATGCTACATCTTGCTGCTGTTAGATTAAGAAAACTTTCATTAAGAAAAGGTTCTTTTGTATTTTCGTAACTCAAGTTAAATTTTTTAATTTGGTTTTAATTACGCTCTTGTTTTTTCTTTTCCGTTTTCTTCACTTCTGTATTAGTTACTGGGCTTTTCTTTCCTTTAGTGTTTATATAAAGAAAAATTGACAGGGAAAGTCATATTACTTGTGGTTCCATTGTAAGACTGATGTTCATAGAACAATTTCTAATGTTATGCTAATAGTGATAAACTATTGGTAAAAAATATTAAGGTAGCTTGAATCTTTCCAACAGTAGGCAAGGAAGGGATGGCTTTACTTGTAATGGTTATGATTTTAAGGTGTTCTAAATTTATCTCTTCATTGCTTATTTAATATTTGTTTAAATTCAAACTTAAGGGGCATCAACTATTTCCAAGAATTGTGTTTCTATCTTAAACAAAAGTCTGTGTGGACCTTTCATAATTTCACCTAGCATTTTAATATATTTTAGGGAATAGAAAACATGTCTAAAATGTGAGGCAGCTGTTGTAGTTTATGCAAAACTCCCAATATTTATGTAACCAATTTGTTCCATATGTAATCTTTCTTTGATAATGTCAGTTTTGCACACAACTTCAAAGGCCTTGGCTAAGGGTAGCGGTCAGGCAGACCTGGGATAGTCCACTTGTGTCCAAGAGCTGTAGGAACTGATTGCAGGTGTCCCATCTTAGACACACCCCCCCCCCCCCACCCCGGTCATAACAGAAGGTGACAGATGTACTGAAAATCCTGGCTGTCCATAGAGAAATGTCCAGGGAGCTGAGCATGGCCAGCGAGAACCATTTCCTCTTTTTTCTGCATGGTGTTAATGGGAAGCAGAGCATAAGAGGTCCGCATTTTGTTCCTGCTCACTGTATGACTGTGGAGAATGCTAGCAAGGTGGCATCCAGGTAATTGAGGTGGCCCATCAGGCCTTGTGTTAGCCAGCAGAGATACAAAACTGAGCTACATGATGAACCATCAGCCTGGGCTCTGGGCCAACTGGCATGACCTTTGACTTCAGGGAAAGGTAGACTTATATTTGGACCTTGCAGAACACTGGTTCTTGTCCTGAACAAAATCCTCTGATTCCCTCATCTCCCATTTATAAGGGTCACCCATATACTAAGCCAGGCTTGCTCCGATAGTTGATCCAGTTATCTTACACATACAGTTAAAAGAAAGTGTAGTTTCATTTCCTACCTGTGTTGGGTATATCCATAATCCCTGCCTGTGTATGAGACCCAGTATTTCTCAAAGTATCAGTCAGTCTTTCTGTAAATTTTTTTTTTAAAACACAGATACCTTATTTCTTCAGTATCTACGTGTTTTTAGATAAAAAGCTTGAGATAAGTTTTAGTGGGTTAGTTCTTTTGAATCTTTATTGACCAATTCACTTTTCCTATATATATGCACACTTTCATGTGTGTATATATACAGGGTGCTGTATGGTGGTGTGCTGTACTATCTCTGTACTCTGTATGCTCGTTTGGGATGCTTTCTGGAGAAGGCAGGTTTATTAATTTCTTTAAAGAAAGTACATTTTGGCATAATTTCTTTTGTTAGCATTTGAATGATTGAATCATTATTTTTATCATCATCAATTATGACTTAATTTCTGTTGTCATAAAGCCTCAGCTCTAGGCTAAAATTGTCTCATGCAGGTTGTGAGTACTGACCATGTTTTTTCTGGCTTTTATAACTATCACCATGACACCTGGATTCCTGTTGTATCCAGTTTTCAGTGAGCGTGGATCTCCCCTCTCTGTGGTCCTAAGTAAAAGTGATATTCCTCCTATTTTAATGGAACTGCTTTTATAGGAATAAAACTTGCAGGTTTTGCTAGAGTAGCCTCCTCTCATAGGAACCGCCAGGGTTCAGATGAATAAAACCAGAAAGGGCTTAAATGATATTAATACGTCTTTCTCTGAACTTTTGGAGCAAAAAGCATAGGATCTTTCTTAAAACAAAAACTCCTTTACACTTGGGTTTTGAATTTTGACTTGGAAAAATCAAGCTGCTTGTTTAATCAGAATAAATTACGTGTATAAAAACTGGATTTTGGAGGTGTTGGAGGGTCCTTCCTAGAGAAATTTCTGTTCTCCTCAAAGTTCTCTGTGCCTGGGAATACAGGTGGTTTTTCCTCACACATATGTGTCCTGGAGTAACAGAACAGAGTGAGAGGTGTCTCTCTTTGCCTGTCCACTGTGTCCAGTGCTACAGTGGCTTGATAAAATAGTTGTTCCCCTTTCCCCTTGCTAAACAGAAGTACTCAGCACTTGCACTTCTTGTTGTTTTTTTGGTTTTTTTTTTTTTTTTTTTTTTTTTCAGTAAAGCTCTGATGAAACTCTGGAGGTTATATTTGATTATCTGTAGTGTATTTTTTCACAGATGTTTTGACTTTGTTTTGGAAACCCCACAGTTCTGTCAGGCACTTTCGTTACAACAAAAAACAAGAATTCGGGGGCCATGTTTTAGATAGATTTCAAGAAACTCTTGTAGACTTCCTTTCTATTCCAGGTATCCTTGAGACCAGTATGTGTGTGTGTTATACTCGTTGGTGGCATTTGTGCTGTTTCTGAATTGTGAACCTGTTTGTAAAATGCAACATTTTCCTCTTTGGTGTTTGGGTGTTTTTTGCTTTCGGTTTGTTGGTAGTTTTTTTGCTACTGGTTTAAAAAAAGGGGATAGGAGGCTTAGGGGTAGGCTGTAAATGACTTAGTGGAACCTTAGTGGTTACCACAGGAGAACGTTGAGGCTAATGATTAAGTGGTAATCCCACGAAAGGTGGAATTTTAATTACTATGTCCACAGATAATACAGATGCATCTGGAAGAAGATTCTAGTCCTTGTGGGGTTTTTAGGTTTAAATCAATCTCTCCAGTAGTTCAGGTCTACATGGGCTGTAGAAGCAAGCACAAATTTACTGTGCTATGTTACGTCGCTCTTCCACTTTATGTGAAAAACTCGTCTTTGGCATTAGGTCATAGAAACTCTGTGGACTAAACAAGCTGTGGGTTTCATCCAGTTTGGTGGTTTTCATGTTGTTCTACTTTTGATAAGATTCCCTATTTTGTGTCTGAGTCTTTTTTTCCTATGACTGCGTATGGTTTTAGTAATAAATGTGCAAATCTCCGGGGGTTTCAGTGCACAGGTATGTGTATATACTGCAATGTACTTTTTATGTCAGAAAAACAGCCTGGCTGCCAGGGAAGCTGTTCTCTCTTGCACTTAGAAACAAAATGTACTGTTTTAGGGCAGGTGACCTATTTTCATTACAAAAGGGCAGATTCTCAGAGAACAGTTATAGGAGAATTGCTTGAGACAAGTAGTCTGAAGTAGGTTTGTGCCAGCAGTTTGACTAGCAAACACGTTAGGAAAGTTCATTTTGTTGATGAATAACTTGGGGATAGCAGAAGAGGAGCGTGGGTCGGGCTGCAGCCCATATCTTACTGTAGAGTGAAGTTGTTTGGATTGTCACATACACCTGTGTATCTGTTTACACGGGAGCGTGGTTTCCATCTCCATGCAGTAAGATCCATTATTCCTTTGTGAAAGGCAAATGGCTGAAGAGGTTGGCCATCTCAGATATGAGTGTGGATCAGAGCTTTGTAAAAGATCTTTCTTTTCATCCTGACTCATTTCTCTTTGTTGGCAGTCCCGTCCTGTTAATTGCCAGTACGCACTCTGTCAGCACATATGAACAGTACAGCTATGTATGGTAATTTTTTATTGCTCTGCTCTTAAAGCATCCAAGATAGCACAGCCAGTGGGTCTTGCTAATACAATTGTAAATGTATTTCTTTCTTGGCTTGCTGCAGCATGCGTGCACTTGTTCAATTTTCCTTTCATTACCTTGTATGACATATTTTTGGTATTAGAACCAGGACTACATGGACTTTATTTGTAAAAGTAGAATAACTGTAATTTATCATTCTGCCCACTTTTAAAGGTAGTAGTCAGTGTCCAGTTTTATGCAGCTGGTGGGATTTTGCATTTGTTTCTTATGGCCCCTTATACCTGACTGCTGTTGTGAGTTGTTCTCTGTGCTGCAGTTTTTAACCTCACTGATGGTTCTCTGTGTTGTCTGCCTGGGTGATATAAATATTGCAGAGCTCTACGCCTCTCACTGCTTTTTCTCTGTAACTATTTTTATCACAATTCCATTATATATCCTTCCAAAAGAAATTCTGTTCAAACCGTGGTTACAGGCTTGGTGGAGAACTTCCTAAGATTAGTTTGAAAACTAAGATGCTTAGATCAGTTTCAAGACTAAGATGCTCAGAACAGCCTCTCTTTTTGGCACTTCCACTTCAGTGTTAAGAAGCGTGTAGATTTCTGTGGTTTAGTCTAGTGTGATGGTGGTGAGCATGGTGTATTTTTAAGACAGAATCTATGGAATTTGGAAAAGTGAATTGTGTAGTAATGCAGATACTGAAGGTTCAGGTATTAAAAATGTAACAGTGCTTTCAAATGTCCATGGAGCATTGGGAAGTCTTAACTGATGGCAGTGCAGGATGCAGGTTCCAGTAAAGGTATATGAAAGAGCAATGTAAATTTAGCAAATTTGACATCATTTGGATTTCATTAATTTTTATGTTTAATCTGGATAAGCAGATGGAGAAAAAAATACAAGCAAAAAGGAATTGGGTTACTTTTGATTATGTAACTTTCCTGAAAAGGCATTTTTTTTCAGGCAGCTGTCTGATCAATGGCAAATTTCTTAACAGCTCCCCAAGTATTTAAGATCTATATTAATTGGAGTTCTTTCTCTGTAAAAAAAAATTGTTCTCTCTTTAGCTGTTTTGCATATGGAAGATGAAAAAGACCATTTTACTCATGAGATTAAAAAAAATAAATAAAACAATTAATTAGAATGAAATAATTTTCTAAACTTAAGGGAATTAATAACAAATAAAGCTTCTGGAGTAGCCAGTTTTTATTTTGCAACTTGCAAGTATAATATAATGTAAAAAGATGGCTTTATATAAATGCATTAATTCCATGATAGTTTAAGACCCACAGTCAGCTATATTGCTAAAGCAATGTAGATCTTTTGATTATGGAGTACATTTTGCTGCTTTTGCCTTCATATGTAGAGGTAGACTTGGTCAGATTTGGGGAGAAAAAGAAACTGGAAATTTCCCTTGGAAGTGTTAGAGCTGGTCTTTTCTGTCACCCTGGGGAGATCAATATCAAAACTCCACTTTGAAAATGGGGCAGTTTGTATTGATGGGCTCTATATTTTGTCATTACATGGAACAAGAGCTGTAAGAGTTTGGTTTGTGTTGAGCTTTGAAGACCCTTGGAACAGGTACTACCTGGTTGTTCAGTAGGGGGTTGCTTTTGAGCTTTGATTTGGAGGTTTGCTGAGGGATTTTTAGCATGTTTTTTTTTGGGGGGGGGGGGTGGGGGGGATGTTTTTTGGTGTGGTGTGTTTTTTGTGTTTTTTGTTTTTTTTTTTTCTCTTTAATTTTGAGTCTTTTTAAGTCATTTTAAGATGCTCTTGCTGCCCTTGAAGAATAGCAAACTGCCCTGTTAGTTGTGCTAGTGAAGGCACTTGTGTAGTTGTGCTGAAAGTGTGATCCTGGTGATTTGTTGAGGGGTTTTTTTAAGGTATTCAGGCTTGTCAATGAGAAGGGCTTTCTTAAAGCATTCCTACCAGTGAAAACCTGTCATTGAGGCATAATCTTACTGGGATGGCGCAGTGCTGTGCTAGTAAATTTATGCTACACTTGCCTCCCAAAGCAGATTCTCTCCAGAAGAGATGGAGGCATCATTGTGCTTAGCATGGACTCTGTTATAGACTGGTTGGGTGTGTACTACAGACCTGCCTTAAAGGTTTCTTGACTTGCAAACCTGTCTTTTCAAGTCACTTAAATGCTATAGAAAATTCTTCCAGTGCCAGGTAAAGCATGAGAAAATAATGCTTTACCTCAACTTCATGATTCCTTGGTGTTCACAAGCTTGGTGAAAAAGGGTCATTTGCAAGGCACAGCTTGGCATTCTGCTGCATCTTTCAGCCTGGTGTTCTAATGCAGTAGCAGTGCAGCAGCCTGGGCTGGCACGGGCATTTGGACTGCATTGAAGCAGACAAACACAACCCAGGGACTCTCACCTGAGGAGAGGGGACTGGCAACAGGAACTGATCTTCACTTACTACCTTCTGATTACCAGGTTTCAAGCTGCTGTGTAGAAAAGGGAGGTTGCTTTAATGCCATAAACAAGTTAATAATGTCTCTCTGTAGGCACAGTTGCCTGATTTTCATGGGGATTTCTCTCTGCTGCTGTGGTATTGCTGCTATGAACAGATTTTGACACTAGGATGGAAAACTTCCCATTTTATTAGCATATGAGAAGGAGACAAGTACACAGACCCTGGCTTATCTTTCCTTGGTCGATGACCAGGTGCAAATAATGAACTTACTAGACTGAATTAGTCCCTTAAAGGAAATTGTCTGAAATCCATCTGGTAGAGGGCTGAAAAGCAGACTCAATAAAATTCTAGAAAATTGACTGTAGGAAAGAGTTTTCTGCTGGCAGAAAGCTGAATTGGATGACCTGAGGAGAGCCCTTAGTCTGAAATTTGTGACACAGAGGCAAACAGAAATAAGTGATGGATCCCGAGCACACTTGCAAACTGCATTTTCAAGAAATGGAAAATTTAAATGCCTTTATTCCAGCTGATCTATAATATGAATTCCTCAGCAAGGTGTTGCATTGTGGATGGCTTTAGTGTGGTGGGAGAATCTAGCATTCTGAGGATGGTAATATGTGCAGAATTTACTTATTACCCTTAAATTATTTCCTGTCTTAACTGAGCCATTGAGACAATGCTCAACCTCAAGCTGTGGTGCAAACGAAGAAAAATGATCAGTAATTTTAGCTCTGTATTCATACCTGCTATCAATTTCTGTGACAGGAGGTAAATGATGTGTTCTTACTATGTAACAGTTATATACCCACACTATTCCAGAAGGTTCTTGCAGTGACAGACTGCTTTTTTCCAGTGGCAGGAGGAGCTGGTTGAGCGTTCCTTTTTCCACATGTATCTTTGGTGTTGTCTCTTTGCAGTAACGGTAAATTCCCTAAATCTAGTGAGGCTCGAGTGTCTTGTGTGTTGACTTCTGCAGGAGTCTCAACATCTGACAGCTTGTCTCTCACTGATGCTCCTCAAGAAGTATTGATCTTTCAGGAGAATGAAGCAAGTTGTACCCTTTTCCTTTTTTGATGCTAATCCATTCTTTATAACATGCCTCCTCGTAGATGTCTAAAGACAGTAGTAAATAGGAATGTGGATTTAGTCCCAGTTGTGGTTAAACTCCAGAGCACGATGGAAGCACTGTGTATCTCAGGTGGAGGTTCTTGTGATGGCCTTCAGCTTCAGGACAGTAGAAGGCACTGTACAATATCAAAGTGTCAAAACTTAATGTGTACGCTTGGTGATGTAAAAACAGAAGAAAAATTCTGAAGCTTTGAAAACTTCTGAAGCTTTTGGCTTATTTTGCCTGAATCAAAACTCAAGGTTAGCCTTAGGCTTGCTGGAAATGAACATCTATTGGAAATAGATTTTTTATGGTTTTGTTTTAATGCACTTCATAGATGGAAGTTTCCAAATACAGAAAAACTAATTTTGCTTCCAAGTCTGAGAAAATGTCAGAAAATGGAAAACAGTCAGCACTGCTATTCCCTTGGTAAGAAAAGTAATTGTTCCTTTCTGGCACTACCTGCAAATACAGTCATGAGCTGAAAAGTAGCAGGCTTTCTTAAATCTCCTTTTGCTTGTTATTCTTCAGGGAATTATATTCTGGAATATTTCTTAAACGCAGACTGTCCTTTCAGCGCAGCAGCTCAGTCCCATCACGTTGATGCATTCCTTGGCAGGCGCTGTAGGTGATGTGTGCAGGGTGCTCCTCGTTTCCCTGCGTGCTGCCATGGGGAGCTCTGGAGAGCTCTGCCTGTCCCATCCCATGTGCCCAGCTGGGGGCTCGGCCCCGGCTTGGCATCCTGCACGCTGCCCTCCAGCCTCCACATCACCCGCAAGCTTGGGAGCTTCACCAGCAACAGTGAAGCAGTTCTCTGGCTCTGGGAAATCCTGCTGCTCATGCTGTGCAATTTCGAGACAAAATGCTTCCTGCTAATTATTAACAGTTACTCTGTAGGAACAGGCTGGTTACAGGGGCGCTGAACCCTGGCCGGCTGTCCTTTTGGGCACCTGAACAATGCCATAGGGAGGGGACAAAATGGCGAGAGAAACCGGAGTGCTGGCACCAATTAGTCCCGAGATTAGTCCTGAAAGAGGATTGCGATTTCAAGGCCAAAAAGAAAAGGGAGTGGGTAAAAGGATTTGAAATGAGATTATAGGACCTAAAAGCGCCTTTCTTTTGTTAGGGAAATAATTTAGCAGTTTTGCTCGAGCCAGTGAGACAATCCAGTTTAGTGGCTGAAGCAAGAGATGTGTGTCCTGTTGATTTTTAAGGTTCTTTAACAAAGTTGATCCCCGGTTATGTTTGTTACTGCTTCCTGTGAAATCCAAGTGTTTTCAACAAACAAACAAAAACATGGAGGAAAGCTATTACCTCATCAAAAGGCCTGTTGTTTTTCAGGAAGCTTATTTGTATTCTTTAAAAGGGAAGCCAAGAAAAGGAGGCAGATTGAACTTCTTCTTTTCCTTTGGGGAAACTTCTTTTCCAGTTGGTTACTGTGAAATTGGCACGGGAGTCACCCTTTCACAACCCATGGTACAGATGAATTTCACTGCCAGTTTCTGTTTGTTGGCCTGCTCAAAGATGCAGGTCAGGCAGTTCCTACTTGAGTTAAAAGCGCCGTCTCCGGTCAGTGCCATAGTGGTGAACATCGTTCTTTTCCTTGGAGAGGGAAGCAGGCACTCAGCCTTGCTGCCCTGTTAAAGAGACCACAATATGCCCTTCATGCAACACCATAATGGTCTAGGACTGAAGACTGGAGCTTGCTTGGAGACAACAAAAAGAGAGGTATTCCCTCTTCCTCTCCTTCAGAAGGAGAATTACAAAAGGGGGAATTACCAAAACGAATTACAGACGTTGTAAACTTAATAGGAAATGTTTTGATGCAGTCTATTCATGCAAGACTGTGTGAAATAGTGCCACTTCTTCTGCCATTCCCAAGAAGCTGTTTCTCCTGGGTGGCTTAGAGTCAACAGTTGTGTAGGGATCATGCAGCTGTTGTGTATTACCAGCTTCTTTCTATCATTACTTTTTCAGTGGAACTTCTTAGTGTAGGACACCTATGCAGGCAAGCTTCAAACTTTTGCTTTCAGTTCACTGTGCCTACAAGTTTAGTGAAGTTTCTCATCATGAAGGTGTAATGGGTTGTGCTATGCTCTTGATTTCTCTTGTATATTTCACATAAGCCTTTGTTAAAACTACTTTCATAGGCAAGTAATAGAATCATTAAGGTTTGAAAAGACCTCTAAGTTCAATGCTTAAAGCTATTTTCCGGTGTGGCACTGAGAGATTAGCAAGCATCTTTTTGCCATTCGGGCTACTGTAGCCCGAATAATGGGCAAGATTGGGTTGTATGGGGAACACACAGAAATTAACCTTTCCTTCAAAAGAAGGGAACCTTTATGTCTAGTCAAAGCCATTAAAATAGTGCATCCTGCATACCTTTCTTTCAACTGAGTTGTCATCTTTGGACTTGTTTATGTCAGGGAGCCAAGTATAGTTCCTATCCAGAGCCTTTGTTAAATGCTAAATTTTGGGTTTATTCTATTATACTTCTCTCACATTATTTAGTGAATCTCACTTGCTGCTTTCTAGCCTTCACAACCTAGTCTAAAGTCCCTTCAAGAAAAGAGGGAAAGAGACTGAGAGACAAACTTGTCAGCTGAGTTTCCACACAAGTTGATGAAGAAACACAGACCCTTGTCTTGTCCATAGGAATTGTATAAATAGCTTTAATAAGACTTTAGTTGTGAAGTTATCCCATGCTGAGATGCTGAGGGCTGTACAAATGAGCTGTAAAATTTCTGAAACAGAATGAAGACAATAATAGAACCCAAAACCAGATTTAGCAGAGGAGCTAATGTGGAGGAGGAGATGGTTTATAAACAGGGATTGATAATGACAACAGAGTGGTAGGTGCTCTTAGGAGTAGGACAGAGAAACGGTTTCAAAAGGGTTAAGAATGGAATGAGATGACAGCAGTTTCTGCTGGAGGTATCCAAGGCTGCTTTGCTTTCAGTCATGTTTCTCTGTGATCTGAAATTTAGGTGCAGGGATTTCTAAAAAGGAGTTGTTGCTTGAGCCTCTTCCAGTTGTTATAAATTATTAGAAGCCAATTCAAAATAAAAGAATTTATTTAACAGTTTTTCTAAAATCTAATTGAAAGGCCACAATAAAATCAAACAACATTGATCGAATGCTGGGTGCACAGAGTGACAGTAGCAAAGGTACCATCTAACCTTGACCACAATTACTGGGTCTCGGCATACGGTTTTTATACAGTTTATTTATCTCAAGGTTAAGTCCATTCAAATTCCAATTATTTGTATATTTCTTTATTTCCAAACAAGGTTTTGAAAGGGGTTCCCATAAGTATAAAAAACTGATTTGATAGTCTTCCCAGATTTCTTCTTTAGGGTGTTGATTGGATCATCTTCAGAATTTCCTACCAGGATTGATATCAGATGTAGAGCAACCATGGAGGCCCATCCTTGATGAGTGGGCCATCTCCAGTTCAGCCGTGTCATTTCTGTTGCAAATTTTGTAGCTTCACAGCTTGCACAACTAGCCTTGAAATCTCAGAGATGCCTTTGAATATAATAGCTTTTTATAATAATATAAAATATAAATAATATAATTTTAATATAAAAGCCTTTTAATAGGCCAAACTTTTGATACAATCTTATATACACTAATTTATACATTACATCCCACATGGTTGAACTGAGAACTGCAGGTGTATTGGCCACATCTAGCAGAGGCAGCTATCCGGATGGTTCTGTCCTGCAAATGGCTGAGCTTGCTGCTTTCCAGTTCATGAGTATTTGCTATTACCCCTTTGTGTGTTGGCTGGAAAATTCAGTGATGTTCTGTACATGACATTATAAAAAAGACTTAACTATCAATGAAACCACCAACATGAGAATTAACTGGAGTGGTTTGGCAAAGTAATTTGTTTCATTTTTTCCTTCCCTGATTTGTCAGAATTTACACATGAAGAAAATATTTCTGCTTAATTGGTTGTAGTAAACAGATACTTTATAAATTATTGCCTCCTGAATATTTAAAAGATTGTGTCCCATTCATTTTATGACTGATTAGTATCATTTTTACTAGAATGAACAAGCTTGAGTCATCTGATATTTGAAAAGCATAGTTTGATAGTTTCTGTGGTTTGCAGCTTTAGAGGGGCTCAGATGCTGTCTGGGGATGTCAGGGTGTCACTGTCTCTTTCTAAACACCAGTGTACTATAAGTAATTGTTTCCTGAAATCTAGCTCACTGATTTTCTATAGAGGTGGTCCAAGGAACAGCTTTACTCCAGGGATTAATTACACAGAGAGAGAGAGTGCATGTACATTCTTGAAGATATTTTTGCTAGTTAATATTAATAAGGGTATTTTGCAGCTGAGTGGCAGGTACCAATTCAACTGACGGGAGAATTACACAGTATCTCATAGGTCACCTTGCCCATCCTTAGCAGCTTCTTTCGGTGCCTCCACAGATTGTGCTCTTCATTAGTGAAATACCTTCAGTTCAGGGGTTGCCCACCGGCTGATGGACCTTCCAGAACCTCTTGGTTTGTTGAGGGGAGAACCTGTGGTCTCCTTTGCATTGGCTGCTGAACCGGAGCTGTTCAAGGGAGGGGCACTGAGGATTGCTGAATTGCTGCATTTGGGTTTATTTTGTTGCAACTTTCTTGGGCTTGGTGATGAAAGATTGCCTAGACTCTCCCTCTATGGTTTTGTGTTTTGGTGCAAGGTTGCTAACAAACTGCTGTACAGATACAGTGTGCAGAAAAAAGGAACTCTGATATTTGTGACTTATTGTGACTTTTTTCATGTTCATAATGATTTTTTTCAACCATCACCATATGGAGTCACAGTGGATAAAGCAGAGATGTTGAAACAAGTATATCATTGCAAATGCAATTGTAAAGCTTCACCTTCTTCATATATTCTTTATTCCTACACCTCTGCTTTCTACTGCAAATCCCCAAGTGAAGAACAGTGTTAAAGCTTTGTCTTACTGAGTCCATCCAACTTCTGTGCAAACATCTGAGGAGAAGCAGCAGAGAGAAACAGACCACATCATGGATTCCACTGGGGAAGCTGAGATTTGTTGAAATGAAAGTGTTTTAAGATGGTATTGGGAAAAGCAGTCTCCTTTGTAGTGATACAGCTTCATCAGTCACGTGAGAAGTCACTGGCCTAAAGGTAGAAGGGAGACTTCTCACTATAAATTCTCTGAAGGTCAGTCTGTTTTTTCCTCACTGAGTTCCTTCATTCTTGTAGATAATATTGTAGCTTGAGAGGATTATTAGAATATTATTAAGTACAATGTTAGTATTCTCAGCAGGCTGAATATCTGTTCATAGAGGTAAGGATTAGGGATAAAGATGCACACTGAATTTTATTTCCCATTACCGGTGGGAGGTTTATTTTTCTGTTAAATGAAAGTGGCTAAAATGAGTCAAAATTAAGTCCTCTGAGTATTTGTCTACAGTTAGGTGTGCAGAATGTGTATGAAATTCTTTATTTCATAGCTCTGCTTTGAAAATTTTAAGTAGAAGATACTGGAAGTTGGGTGCTGTGGTTATTGCTCCTGTAAAATTAGGTAGGAGCACTCTTGTTCCAGAGATTGGGGAGGTCCAAATCACACACGCTTCCTAGCCATAGTTCAGTGGGGTTCTTCATTTTGGCAGAGGCCATAGAGAGGGGCTTCTTCAGTGTAAGTATCTGTGAGTAATCATCTGCTCTGCCCCTTGAATTTGAGGCCTTCTTAAGTTGAATAGTTCTCAAGAATAAGTGGAAAATTTTCATCTTCTCCTGACTGGACTGAGCTGATAGGATACAACTTGGTCAAACTTGTGCTGTTCGCTTTAAATTTCTTGTAAAGGGGAGGGCATATTAGAATTCAGCTTTTGATTTCCTCTGCAGCCAACCTGAAACATTTGGGATACCTTTAGGAGAAAAGCTGAGCTATTGTAGGTGCAGCTAATGTCAGTCAGTGATGAGGAGCCCTCATCACAGCAGTGCGTTGTTGTGGGTTGTCAGCAGAGGCCCAGAGCTGAGAGGAGTGTCTGGGGGCTGGTCCTGCTCTGCCACTGTTTACTGTGGCAGTAAACAGTGTTTCTGGAGGTACCTTGTTACCCCTGTGTTTTCCTTTCTCTGAATGGAGATGATTTCTCCATCGCTCTGTGGGTGGGAGAGTTGATATAGATGGTGTCTTTACAATGCTTCCCAATGCAAAAAATGCTATATTCTCTTTTGTCTCTTTTGTTGAGTCTGTAGACCCAGACCCCAAGGTGAAACAGCCCATTGTTGCATGCTGTGGGGATTTTTCTGTGTATATTGGTATGTCTCTCCCCATCAATAAAATTCAGCTCTCAGTTCTTCAAAAGGAATAATCTTGGGAATATGAATGAGTGAAAACTGATACTAAATTTTTTACGCCTTAACAGTTTATTTCTAAAAATATATCTCTAAGGATAGCACATTATTTATGCATTAAACTTCTGTGTTGGTGATAGCATCCACAAACTATCTCTCATTTATGTTTTGAGCACCTTGCATGCTGTGCAGTATAGTCCTCAGGCCCAGATCTTCTGGGGCATAAGGGTGTTTTCATGGATGTAGAACTCATGTAGTAGATATGCATGAAGAGGTAGAATTGAGATGATGAAATATGTAATTGGGGCTTTACACAAAATACTTCTGTTTGGATGCTGTTGTTGTTTCATCATCATGGTCATATTTTCTGCTTTTACATAACTTTCTGACATCAAACACTTGTGTGTGTGGCCCAGTGAGTACAAATCTGTGCAACCTCATCTGTGGCAATGGTGCAGATCCTATAAGCACATTAACCTTCCCAGGGAAAAGTACCCTTAGCATCTGGAAGAGGTTAAATGTTCCAGGGGAGAGGTTAAACATTCGTTTGTCCTCTGCTGCTGTAATTCCAGAAGCCAGATTAGTTCTGAATCATCTGAGCCACATTCATTCAAGATTAATGAGAAAGACCAAGTATGGAAAATTTCAGCTGGTAAGTGCCTTGGCTTTGAGCAAGTGGTGGAGGGGGAGTTCATGCTGGCAGCAGCCTGCGGGTCATGCTTAGTTTTAAGTTCCCTTAGTTCTTAAATTGGTGAAATGGGGGATCACACCATTCCAGATAAACAAGGATTTCAGCAAGAAACACGAAGCAGTTGGTGGAGCAGACACACACACACACGCAGAGTCACTCCTATAAGGCCTTGCCTCCCTTTTCCCCGTCTATTTCTGTGTCATGTGAGATGAGATTTTCCCTTTTGCGTGTGCACATTTATAACTTTGTGCATGTTCAAGGTACGTTGGTGTCTCTAAGACCAAGTGGTGTGTGTTCTCAGGAGTGGGTGACGAGCCATTCCAGCAGAGGTGTGCCTACCGTCACTCTCAAGTGCAATTGACTGACAGGCCATGGTTAAACTGTGGTTACAGATGTGAGTGGGAGCCTCTCGTAGGAAATATTTCTGAAATCCAGGCAGGTCTATCAGCAAAGCTGTCTGAAATTCTGCAAGATAATAAATGGAGAATTCAGGACTAGAGTAACAGAAGTCAATTGTGTGACCTTGGGCTTTTAAAAAAATTAATTTGTTTAGGTTTGGGAGACTCCTTCTTTTAGAAGAACATTACAGTGTTGCACCTGGTTAACAGCTCTGCAGTTTCACTGCAGTTCACTTGCTCAGGTGGTCAAGTGTAGATGTTCTCTAGAGCCTTGTCTGTACTGTAGCATTAACTATGTGAGCAAACTCCTTACATTAACTTTAAAGTGAAGGTGGACCCTAGGTATGGACAATTTCTAGGACTCATTTGTTTTCCAGAACCTGAGATTTAAGAATTTTTTTCTCTTCCAGTGCAATTTTAAGCAAGTGAAACCAAACTAGAAATGAACCTCTTCTTTCCTATGACTTGTTTTGCGGCAAATGGAAGCAGAAAACTGAAATACTACATTTCTGATTTCATACAATACAAGGGGATCAAACTTCCTGTGTTGGTCAGATCAGCATTTGATGCTGCTGTAGCCCAAAAGAGGCCACAGTCCTCTGTAGTCTCAGAGGCCAGTGGCTGGCTGTAAATGGAATATTTTATTCATCTGGACTTCAGGGCACTGACTTGTGGTTCCTGCTGGAGGTGGCACAGGCATGCTCTGTAGCACAGGAGCAAATTTAGGTAACTCCAAAGTTCCCCTGCCTGACAACTACCAGTTATTAATCCAGTGATAATCTAGGAATGATTTAATAGCAGTTGTGAAATAAGGAGAATTCAGCACTTCAGCAAGTGAAGTAACCTTGTATTTTCCCTTATTTGGAAATAAGGGAAGTAGGAACAAATGACAGCTACACTCTAGAAGTGAGCTGTGTTGGTCCCTCAACTACATGCACTTCAAAAGACTGTTCCCTTACCTATTGTGTTGTTACTTAACAATTCTTTATTCCTTCCAGAGATATAGATTCTGTGTCAGTAAGCCAGTTTTTAGTACAAAAGAAGAAAAATAAAACTCGGACAGAAAGGATGAAATTACTTGCCTGGAGTCACTGTGTGATTTCAGTGGTGGAGGGCAGAATTAGAATTGGAGACTGATGCAGCCTCTTCCAATTCCCAATGGAGACAAATATTTTTTAATTGAAAGTAATATGGGACAGTAGCCTCACCATGAATTTTCAATTATCTCTAGACTTTCTCCTTTTTCAGTGTCCATCCTAGAATTATCTTGTGTTCACAAAATGCATGTTAAAATATTTAAACACAGATGAATGAAAGATTTTCATTTTGCACTATGAGGCTGGTGTACCTCAAATAGCCATCTCTCTTGAAACAACTACTCTCTAGAAATTACCTAGCTATTTTCCTGTATTTAAGTAAATCCTGTGTTGTTATCCATAAATATATAATATTTGGCTCAGCAAAGACCAGCATTCTGGCCAAAGGCTGGAGAGTCTCACACAGGGGAGAAGAAGGCTTCATGTATCACACCCACAGTGAGAGGGGCCTTTTGAGCCCCACAGCAGAGTTGTCAATGGGCTCCAAAGGACACGTGATCATGTTTTCCTTGAAATTGGGAATTACTGTTTTTATCCCTGATTCTAGAAATTTGAGAAGTTTCCTTTTAATTTTTTTTTTTTTTTAATCAGCTTCCCCCCCACCCTCTGGTTTCCCTGCCATGTTCTTGCTTAATTACTTAAGTGAAGACTGTAGCAGGAGAATGGCTTTGGTTATTTGAACAACATAAAGATTTGACTAACTTTTCACTTCATCCTTCAAAAAACATTAAATTTTATTTTCAGGCATTTTGTTCATGCGTGGCTTTCATGAGAAACTTTTCTTTAGTCTTTAATGAAATTTAGATGTAATCCCTCTGGCACTTGTGTCATATAGAAAACTCGTTTAGAGTTCACAAGGGATCAAAATTTTATTGTTCACTTGAAAATGTGTTAGACACCCTGGAGAAACCAGGAGAGACTCTGTCTAGGAGCTTAAAGTCTTGATCTCATATGTTGCAGTAAGTGAGAGATACCGAGAGACAGTAAAAGAGGGAATTGCATAGAAAAGTGAAGCATTGCCAGAATATTAGATTAGCAGTCATAAATTAAAAATCTGCATTGTGAATTCATAAATTTCTTTAACAGTAATGTTTTGGCAGTTATAGAAAATACAAGAAGATGGAGTAATGGGTTTATATATTTAAAATCTCTAAAGTATTAATTAGTTTTCACTGAAGTCAGGAAATACCTTATCACCAGCCTGCAATTTTTTTTTTAATGTATTGTTATTGGCCCAGGTTAGTAGAGGGTTTTTTGCTTTGCTTGGAGAGGAAGCTTGCTTGTTTTGTTGCTGGGTGATGGCTAGTTGTGATATTAACTGCCAGCAAGCTGCTGGCAAGGATTACACGTTTTCTTTTCCTCATTAGCAAAACACAAGTATTACAGATCCAGCAGTATATGAATACTTCTGCATTGCTCAAAAGGTATAATGACAGTGATCAGTTCTTTAAAACAACTATGGTTTTATACCCAGATGGAGAGAATTAGGCCCTCTTTGCAGTGCAGTAGTGTTGTTTGCCCCCATGGAGTAATGGCATCAAAATTGAGTGTAGAAAAGGAAGCTGATAGAACAGTGGAAGGATGTGAGGTCTCTGGTGCAGGCAGTGAAGAGCTGACAAGTGTTAGAAGAGTCATCAATGAGAAGGAGCTGCTGTGTGTCTTGTGTTCACTCTACAAGCTCATGGCAGTGTGGTTTGGGCTAAGTGACCTCCTCCTGTGCCATCCAACAGCCACTCTGCAGATCACATTTGTTCAGCACAGGAGCCAAGAGGGCTGCTTACCACTCTAGCTGGGAACATTTCCCATGCCTTATACAGGGTGATTACCATAAGGAAGTACTGTTCATCTTCCAGCATCAAGGACTGCTGTTTGCCCACAAAAACATACTTAACCTTTTTTCCTCAGTTACAGCAGCATCCTAAATTTCTCAAATAATGGTAAAAACCAAAGTCTTCCAGGTTAGTTGGACAACCATTTATGTACCTTACAGTAGCAGTCTGCACCCTGCTGGCATCGGGAGCTGAATGTGCTTGTCAAGAGCATCATTCCCTGCTGTCTCTAGATACAGGGTTTAATGGGCTTCATCCAGAAAAGGCATCTACAGCTAGTGTTATCAGCAACTTGAACATAAGACTAACTGTGATTGAGAAACTTTTGGAGGTGGGTTTCTATGCCTGCGAGATGCTTCATTGGCTGTTCTTTTGATGAAATGATTTATTGCTTTTAGGTTTGGTATTCTTGACATTTCCTTCAGATCACTCTTTGTCAGAGGTGTTGGTGAGACTTGGCAGAGAAGCATTTTGCACTGTGGATGGTTGGTAATGGAATACTTACAGCATGGATACAACAATGCCTTTCTTTCCCTTCTCCTGGCAGTAGCAGCTTCTGTTCCCAGGAATTTTCAATTATATAGCTGTCCTCAGAGCTGGTATTGCCCTCAGGGCAAAGGGGAGTAGTTGCAGTGTATTGGGTCGAGCTGGATATAGAGGCACTTCATCTTTTCTTGTTCCCATCATTTTTGCCACTGGTGAGGGCTGAGGAGGACATCCTGTTTCCTTGCTGCCTGTTTGTGGTCTAGCAGCTGTTTGCTTACTGCAGACTGTTGGGTATTTTGTGTGCAACAGCTTGTTAGCTTACAGCTGGCACTGTTCATATTTCTGTCCTTTGCTGAGCTATCCTCCCCTGTAGTCTTATCTAGTCTTTCTTGAAAGCCAGGATGTACTTTGGCACCAGCCATTCCCCAGCAGCTACTTCCACCTCCTCTTGGCCGTGGTGGGCTAAGGTGTGTGTGTGAGGGAGTTTCCTCTCCACTGAGCTGTCCTTCATTGGGCCAATAATGTCAGCTGCAAAGGCCTTTGAAATGCATGGTCAGGGGCTGGTGTTGGCTTGTATGTTTGCTTTCCCATCTTTCTGTGTCTTCCTGCTTTACCATCACTCTGTGGACATATTTGGTAACATAGTCTTTGGCCTGTGTTTATTGCCTGGCTTCTGTGTTTTCATAATCCCTTAATTGTGGTGTGTAGTCCCACACAATTGAATTTGGTTTGAATTTTTAGTTGTTTGGGTTTTTTAAATCTATTAATCAAGCCTCTCTGACAAAGAGGCCTGTGAGAGCTTTTGGCATAGTTGTGAAATACGGCAAACTGTGCAAGAGAATTCTTACTATGGCTTTTTTTAGTGCCTGGCTTTAACTGCAGTCTCCTTGCTCTAATGTGAATTCCAGAAGACAAAGGATTTATGTTTCCTTTTTTAA
The DNA here is from genome assembly GCF_009819655.1 of Sylvia atricapilla. Lineage (NCBI taxonomy): Eukaryota > Metazoa > Chordata > Aves > Passeriformes > Sylviidae > Sylvia > Sylvia atricapilla. The sequence goes on from NC_089145.1 coordinate 51,451,818, forward strand.
GTTTCTTGAAACCTATGCACCTTTTCAATATTTTTGTAAATGTCTGCCATACATTTTGATAGAAATAATTAATTAAGGGACTCACACACATTTTTGCTTCCGTATGCCCTGGGAGCTCCTGGTTGGGCTGGCCAGCTGCCATGAACCCTCACTGGCTGGACAGTCTTCATATTGGCCTGGCTTCCAGCAGAAAACAGTATTCAAATCAACACATTCCTGTAGAATGTTTTAGATTTCAGCAAAGTAACATTTTCCTATGGAAAACCCTTTGCTCAGAAAAATCCCTGTAGTCAAGAACCTTCCTGTGCCTGGGGCCCAGTGGCACAATAAAGTTTCCTGCTGGTTGTGTCTTCAGAGAAAGAGCAGTTCATCGCTTGCCTTTAGTGGAAATCAAGTCTCACTTGCCATTAAAAATTGCTAGACACATCCATGGGAAAGGTGGGCGTTGATCAGAGGTGGCTCCCAGTTCCTCAGGGGTTAAGACACCATCCTCCATCAGTTCTCTCAGATTCAGGCTGTGAATACTCTGTTTGCTCCCTGTGGTGGTGCGCAGATGCCACAGTGCCAATGACTCTGCTTTGACAAGGGCTGGATTGTGCACTGAATGCCTCTGAACTTGTACCCCTCGACCCTGTTTTATGCATTTGCTACAAATACTGTTGCAGCCTGGATATCCTGTTGGCTGAATGTATGCTTCAAACCATAGCATTTTCTGAGAATCAAACTAATGGTCCTTGGCTGGTAACTGCTGATATTTCACATGTTGTTTAATTCATAAACTATACGAATTGTTCTTTCAAGATGTTTGCATCAAATCTCAGCTTCCTATGGTTAATCAGGGTCCATCTTCCATCCACCCCTGCAAGTGCCCCATGCTCATTTGCTTCTCAGAGTTAGGCCAGTCCAAACATGTCCAATGCAAAAATGTATTAGGCCCCAAATTTCTTCATGGTGAGATAAGAGTTCAAACCACTTAGTGCATTTCTTCCAAGAGATATTGCTTTGGTCAGTGTGCCATCAGTAATGCTAATGGCATAAATATTAATTTTATATCAGGTATTGATTACAAAAGAATGTTGTAGACCCAGATTTTGCATTTTTATTTTGCCTGAATACAGAATATGCTGTTACCTTTGTAGAACTAGCCATTCTTCTCTTGTAGCTTACAGGCTACTCTGAAGAAACAACTTGTTTGAAAAAATGCCTGAGATGGACCAAACGTTTTGGGGTTTAATGGTGTTGAGAAGAATGAACTTCTTCAAATGGTTTCTTAATCTGGAACAGAGAGGAAGCAGCTTTTGAATGCTTTAAAGTGAGAGATAGTTCAACTCTGTCAGTTCAAGTCTGTCATTTGTCAACTTGAAATGTTTTAATAATTAAAACCGCCTGAGACTTCACATACAAAAGTTTGGGAACAGAAAAAGAAATTACCCAATGCAGATCAGACATAGGTAAACTTCTGCAAAGCCCTGCAAACACAATTTTTTTTTTGTTTTGAAAGGCTTGATGGTCACTGCAGTACATTATTTACATGGTTTAATTCTTCAGCTGCCTTCCCTGGGAAGACACAGTTAATTTTCTCAGTTCATGTGGGTTTGTGCTGAATCAGATGGAGATTTTTATGAGAGCCCTGGGCCTTTTTTCAAATTGGAAAATAAGATAAATCACTATGGCTTGTTTTTCTAGTGGAGACATTCTGTCTATTCAAATATATATGCTTTTCCCACTCTGTTCTTTAACCCTCTTCCACTCACTTATGACAGCCTGGGAGTGAATTTCTTTTGCAGTGTCATTTAAGAATTTCTCTCCTTTTTTTTTTTTTTTTCCTCTCGGCCTTTTGAAAGGCATATAGTTGCCATACTGTGATTTCTGATTGGCAAATCTCTACAGTATCAAGACCATGCTATGACTTTGCATCCAGCCTCATGGGTCCTGTTTCAGAGATTATGCAGGCCTCTGATGCACCGTAACATATGTTAAAGAAAGGAGTGAATCCTACAGGAATGTAAATGCCCTCAACAGCTCTTGACCTTCCTGTGAGTTGAGGAGCTACACTGAAGAGTGGGTGCTTACTATAAGGAATGCAAACAATTGGTTGCATTAAGCACTATGAAGTGAGAGTGTGTTCAGACAAGCGTGTCCCCCATGCTCTCCAGCACTTAGAATGTAGACCTACTTAACTTCTTTTTGGTCATTTTCTTTTCTCTCTCTCTCAATTCCCCTTTTTGTTCAGGAATATTGAAGATTTTTATCCATTGGATTGCTTTGGATCTATATAAAGTCCTTATTTTAACATGGTGAATTTTTTATATATTCGCACGAGACTATCTGCAGAACAATTGTGGAAGAAGCGGTTTTTAGCAGAACTTTGCTAATGCTGTCAGTGTGGTGCAACAAAATGAAAACAGGTTCTATTTTGTGTAGCAGTTGTCAACTCAAGAGGGGACAAAAGTAACTGAGTAGAAATGGATTCTAGAGTTGTTTCACATTTTGCATCCATAGAGGAAGGATTACTTCCTTAAAAATGCAGAGTGCTGTACAGCAATCTTATCAAAAGGGCAATTGTTTTGGTATAGGGCAATTATTTATATGTTGGTAACATAGTTTCATGATGTTAATTTCAGTAAAAGCAGAGAATATTAGACCACCTATGGTTGTCTTCAAGCTGTAGAGGGTTTTGAAACCTGTTTCCTGACTACAGGAAAGACTCCGTGGCAGCCTGTCTCTACCACCTGCCTAGACAATGCTGTAATAAATAGTTACTTACCCCAGGTACCGTGGTTTTAAAATACTTGCTGTGCCTGAGCCCTTGGATCCCATCAGTGAAATCCTACAGGCAGCGTCTCCTGCCCAGGACTGCCCACACAGCAGGAGTAGGAGTGGTGGTTTCTGCTCTGGGCAGCACAACCTGCAGATGGCCATGGAGAGGATGAGCTGTGCCATAGGGGAGGGAGGGCTGCACCTGGACTGCAGCCAGCAGTGCTGTTAGGAAAGAGTGGTGGTTTCTGACACCAGCAACAAATTAAACTCCAAACAATCCACTCCCCCTTCCTTCACTCCTTCTGGTAAGGGAGGGACATAGTGGAGACTATGGGTTCAGATAACAATATACTGGAAGCAAAAAGCAGTAGAATAAGAAATGCACAATAACAACAACAACAATATTAACACCAGAAGTATACCAAGAGACAAGGTGTTTCATCCACAATAAAGGTATTCACTACTGGAAACAAAAACAAGAGCGTGGATGCTCCCTGTAGGTTGAATCCATGTGGCTTCCCCAGACAAAGGCAATATGGTGATTGCTCCTGTGGTGGTTGAGAACCCAGGCATGATGGCGAGGGGGCTCCTGTAGATAGCATTTACTGCCATCCAACCCAAAAGAACTGAAAACAGTGACAAGCAAACCTGCCAAAAGCTAGGTCATCCGAGTGAGGTTGTGTTGCTGCTCCACTGGGCTCAGTTCCTCGCAGGTGCCTGTACCACCATTTCTACTGCTCTGCTGTGCTGGAGGTCAGCTCCAGGGCTGCTGCTGCTTTCCAGCCATTCATCTGTGCTCCTTTGGACTTGGTTTGCCTGGGCTCCTTTCAGCTTCACTCAGTAGACTCACCTGGGTTGGAGTTACCCCCCCTCTCCTTTCCCCCATGGGCCTCCATGCTAGTACTGTCTGTTCAGCACTACTGTGGATTCACATTTTTGCATCACCGTGTCTCGTAACTGTGTTCCAGCGAAAACAGGAGTACCAATGGTTGTGGTAGAGACCAAGTCCTCACAGGCTGATCCCAGCATGTTCCCACTGTGGAGGCAAAATGATGCACTTCCAGTGAGGTGGCTGGCTTTTCCTCCCAGACCATGCCTGCAGTGGTGATGCAGGGGGTATAGGGTGACAACTTGGCCCCACCACCTCCTGCAGGCAGGGCAGGAGCAGGGTTTCTCAGCTCAGCCCTCTCACCAGGAGAGGTGGTGGTGGGCAGCTGCTGCCTGCGAGGGGGTTCAGTGGGTGAAGCATGGGAGCTGCCAGGGCTGTCCTGGACAGACACATTGGCTGGGGCAGCATGTTGTCACAGCTGCGTGAAAGCCACAAAACACTGGGGTTTTTAGCAGGTATCTTTGGAAAAGGTAATGTATTTGGTTGTACTGAGAATTCAGTAAATAATTTTGACAGTGATTTGAGGTTTTTTTATTATTTATTTAAAATTGCTTTTTTCTCTTTTCCTCCAAGAGAGTGTGGGTGTGTGCTCTGCTAAGAAGGTTTTTCCTCATGAAGAAAATGTCAATCTTGAATCAAATTAACCTATTTTTAACATGAAATTTTAGACCCTTGCTTGAAGGCTAAAGTGTCATGATGTTACATTAGCTTTAGAACAAAACAGAATTTATGTAAATAGTAACTTGTAATTGCAACTTATAATGCAAATGTGATTTTCTTTACACTTGTTTCTTATTCCCTTTAGCACATCAGGTCCACCCATTTGGCCAGGAAGCACCTTTTTCAAGAGAAATGGAGCCCTTCTACAAGGTAGGTGATAGATACTATATCCTGGAGTAACTGTTCTACTTGAGAAATAACTTCTGCAAATTGCACAGCTTTTTTGATTCTCACCCAGCAAGAAATAACCAAATGTTTTTTTGTTTCCTTTACCCTTTCTCCTTTATTGCGCATCTGGTGCCTTGAAAATGACGGTTTACCACGTACAGTGAGTGTAGTCTGTGAAAGTTGCTGCTTTTTTTCTTTCCTCAGATCATTAAATTGCTTGCTGTAATATATGGTGAAGGGTGGCTTTTTGGTTTTTTCCCTTTGTGTGCATAAAGAGTGCCCAGAAGGAAATGTTCCAGGAACACTGCTTTTAGTTCTGTGGATGAAACACAGAAGGTTATTCTTTGAGAGAGATCCTTTTCTTTACTCCTTAATTATGCTGATAGCAAAAGGTACCAGAAGGTAGGTAGCCATGATGTAGTGGGGAAAACAGTGTCAGAGTGTTTGTCTCAAGAAACCTACCATGTTTAATAGAACAGTGTTAAATATCTAATTTCCGTTGTATGGACAATATATATGGAGCTGTATGACTGCAGTTTTGACAGCTGAAAATTTTCAGTCTACATTACCAGACTTCTTAAAATAGTTTTTCACTGCTGTATCTGTTTATATTTCTGCCATTGAGCACATCACTGGTAAAGACGGTGTCTTAGGAGCAGAAGGCCTTTTCCCCAGACCATGAGTGTTTCTCTGTGGTGCAAAGTAACTTACACCACTGAGGATCATTTTATATCCTTTGCAAGGATTTATCCATAAATTATCTCAGTTTACTTTTCATTCTCCTGGTGACAAGATTTTCTGGTCTTTCTACTGACAGAAAATGCTGTATAATATTCTCAGGAACATTTATCCAAATCACCTACGATGGAGCTTTATTCACTGTGAGACACACAAGCAAATAATTCATTGTCAGGCAGTATTACCTTCTACAAAATGAAAATAATCCAGCATCTGAGGTTTACCTGAAAATATTCTTCAAATTAAGTCCTTGTACATATCTAAGAATTTGCATAACTATTTAATATCTAGGCTGAGATTTGTTCAAGTGAATTTTAAGTACACTGAAGCATTCCGATTATTTCTTAGCACTAGGAGATGATACTGATTGTAGAGTTTAGCTGCCTTTGGCTTAAGTCTGATCAGATAGATCTGCTACCTTTACAGTCCTTCCTAATGAGAAAAACTAAATTTTAAAAATTTTTTTGTAAGTAAAAAGAACTACTATGAAATAGCTTGGTTTGTTTCACTTTTTCAACAGTTCTGATTTTAACTGTCTATTTACACATATGTAATGTTCATAATCTGAGTTGATAAAATGTAAACTTGATCTGTATGGCAGAAATGCTTTATCTTTTCTTAAGATGCAAAATACCAGGAATTAATAACAGCTGTTTCTGTAGTCCTCCCTATTTCAGTTGTTGCTTAAAGCCTTCCCACAATAAAGAATACACTGTTCTCTACCTTTTTCTATTCTGTCCTCTTCTGCCTTCCATACTGGGGTGGAAAATCTAAAAACCCAAAACTTTTCAACATATTAAAGAAATAGGGAAAAGAGATGACTGCCTTTTCAAGTGAGTAACAAAGCCTAGTATTCTGTGTTTTGAGCTGGCATTCTGCGTTGTCATTTCAAGTGGAAAACACAGCCAATTTGGGCTGTGATATGCACGATACAACTGAGGTTGGAAGGATGAGAGAGTATGAAGAAAAACCTCATTAAAGTAATCTTTAAGCACTTCCTGGTTATAATTTTAAAGCAAGAAGATAAATCAGCAAAGCTTTCCTCTCTTTTTGCTTTCATTTCTGTCTTTGGATTTTTCCCTACAATAGGCTTTTTAACATACAGGCTTTAGCAGGATGCACAGAAATAGTGCATCCACCACTGAGCTGCTTCTGAGCATCTTCTTCCAGAAGCCCCATGTAGAGAAATGGCAGCAGTGCAGGGAGGTGTGAGATGAGGTGTACATGATTATCAGTACCCATGTTACATGACCATCTCAAGTCTTTTTCCATGCTTATGATCAGCTTAATGCAAACAGGAGAATGAAAAATTGACTCAATTATTGGTTGCAAGTTATAGTACTGCCTTTCAATTGGCAAGAGTTGAGGTAACAAAGGGACTTTAGGCTATTTTTATTTGATAATTGTTCTACTATATTTCAAAAGAATGTTCACTGTGTTACAGACAATAATACAGAATAATTCTGTAATTACAGTAAATGTGGTATTCACATGCACTTGTCACACCTCATTTCTTCTGAGTTGTTAAGAAAAATGTACTTTTTCTGGTCTGAGGAATGAAGACAAAAAATTCCACAATGTAAGTAGTGCTTTCTTTAGCCAAGAAGACTTATAGATGCTTCTGGTTTCCATTCATTTTATATCAGAACTATTTGGCAAAATAATCTTAACCATTGTAAAGAGTTTAACATATTTCTTCTGAGAAAGTGACTGAGAAAACAGTTATCTCTGTGCCTCAAAATAGCAAAGGAAGAGAAAGGGAGGCTAAAATTCATTTTAGCTATTCTCTGTCATTAATATTTTTTACATGAGCGGGATTAATTCTCTATTATCTTCTGGCTTTGTATTTTTTGAAGAATTTTGGAATATATTTACGCCGTTCTTTTTGCCTGTGATTTTATTAGATACGAGGTGTCAGCCTTAGTTTTGGGTTTTTTTGTGAGGATCATGGTACTGTTGTTCTTAGCATTAACTCTCTAACCAGTTATTTATTTGACTAAGTCACCAGCCTATTTGAAGTTTTGAGTTCCTTCTGCTAGGTGACAGCTGCTCCCTATATCTTTTGTGCTGCTTGGTCTGCTTGAGACTCATGTAGAGCTTAATTTAAGTAGGACCTTCAGTCTTACCAGACTAATGTCTTCTCTCAAAACTGACCTGTGTGTCCACGGAAATTGCTGTGTTCTGGCCTTCAGGATTTCAATATAAAACATGTTTTTGCTCTTGCTGCTTTTCTTTTTCTATTGTTTTGTGGGTTTTTTTGTAGCTTGTTACTGTATATATTCTGTGTTGATTTCAAATCATGGCTTATTTTTTTTAAAATTTGCTGTATGGAAAGTCTTTGTTCCCACTGTTTTTTCTGTTCTGTCATAGCACATTCATATTTATATAATAACGTATACGTGAGGAAAAAGTCCTTATGGTGGAAAATATCTAGACATATTCTAAACTCTTCAGGAACTTATACTGGGGAGGATAAGTGGGGCCATAGTCACATTAACTTCAAGATCTTAAAACTAATGTATGGTGTTCTGAAAAGGGCAGTTTTGTTGCCTCTGCTCTGATCTTGGGTGTTAAGCTCATGTTACAGACTTGAGCATGCAGTTGCTGACAGATCAGTGGTAATAATAAAACTGTTTTGCTGTTAATATATCTGACATTCTTATTGAATAAACTAAAAATACATCTTCAAATTACCTTTTAGTGGCCGTCATATAAATTCCAGTGGCTGAGTGCACCTGTAAAATGTAACTGGACTGTGGTTGGGAGGGGTTTGGTTTGATTTCTTAAAGATATAATATCCCTTTCAAGGGAAAAAATCCCAAAACAACAAAACTACTGTTCTTTTTAGTCTTATTTGCCTTCACTCTTCAATAAATTAGATACAGCATATTACAATGCCTTTGGTATGTCTGGGGAAGAAAAGCGAACCTGGGTCATGCAGTCCCTATTGCTGTTGAAAAAAAATGGAGATGGGCCTCCTTACTGAGACTTGATGGTCCACCTTCCAGTTGTGTCTGACCTACTGTAAGTAGGGCCACAATCCTTGCCAAGTTGTCTGCTTTCTGGTGTGAGCAAGGTCCTCCACTTCCTCTTCTGACAGTCAGCACAATTTAAATCTGTGGCCTGTGGGAGTTACAGCAATGAACTCTTTCTTCAGAGAACCTGCCAACCTGGATTCACACCTGCAAACTGAATTGCAGCCGTCAGTGAACTGAATTCAGACAACATGGCTTTCCTTGGAAACCATGATTCTCTTTTAATGAGGATGGAAAGAAAGACTGGAAAAATCTGTCCCCTTGAGAATGCGAAGGGGATCAGTGAGGAGTCGCATGTGGTCTTTGGTCCCTCTTGGCTGAGGGAGCCAGAGAAAGGAGGGATTGCCCTCCCTAGATCTCATGGTCTGCTTAGTTCTTTCTCTACCAGCAGCTGCAGAGAATAGGCATCCTCTTGCTCCAGAACAGAGCAAGGGATAGGATGCTTACCTGGGGATGACTTGTTCTCTTCTCCTCTGGGAGAGCACTGTATGAGAGAAACACTTTCTTCTCTGATACTTGAAGCAGTCTGTGTACAATCTGCCTTGGTTCACCTGCCATGGCTGTAGCTGGCACCACCTCTGAGAAGCTTTGACAGGAAAGAGTTGGAAGACACTGTCTTCACAGGGTTAGGTGTCACCAAAACCACCGTGAGATGGAGGCTCCACAGTTTGTTGCAGAGTAGAAGTGGAAACTCTGGGCACTGCTACTCAATTGATCTTTAATGCCCTCAGTCCAGGTTAATGGCTTTCACATTTCATTTGTATCTTGCACCTCGCCATAATTTTAGACTTCAAGGAAGGTACCAAAGCACATGAATCACTTTATTCTTAGTTGAGAATGGTGAGTTTTTTGAGCTAGAAAATAGCATTCCTGATAAGAAAGTTTATTTTGTATGAATTGTGTACAGACAAGAAATGAGCTGTCCTACATAAAAAGGTGAGGAACCGGTTTATTTTGAACATGTGCATACAATTGTACAGAGATCTTATTCTTCTCTAATAAGCATGTGAATCCTTGAGATGTCCAAACAAGCCATTTAATCTCTTTCCCATTAAGTATTTGTGAGAAATGAGAGAGGAGATTTGTGAGATCACCTTTCCAGGCATTAGCTATTAGTAGAAGCAGTTGCTGAGGTGGAAATAAACCAGCAGGGAGGACACAAAAAGGGGGCATTTGTTGCTTATTTCCCTTGAAAAGGCTAAATCAGAAACTTCCACTCTTATAATTGAAGATATCCAGCCTATGTTTTTATGTTAATAGTGGCACTAGGATAAGAATGTAACAAGAGCAGGGTCTGGTTTCTTTGGGCAAGTATTGCCCACACCAACTACTCAGCCTTTACTCTTGAGAAGCTGAGAGGAGTTGGTTTTTTACTTTCAAGAGTAAAGCCATTCAAGAGGGAACTTGACAACAAAACCACTAAGAGAAGATGCCTGTGTGCATGCAGCCACATGTATTTGCTGTCTAATAATGGGAAAATTTGGAATGTTTTTGTCAACACAACAGCCAACAACTACCAAGGAGCCCCAGCAAACCCGGTGAGCTTCTTTCTCCTGGTGGAAATCCAGTTCATCTGCTCTTTTCACTGGGCAGGCAGAACAGGTGCAAGTCCTGGGCATGTGGTTGGGGGGAGAGGTATAGCCCATCCTGGAACACAAGGTCTCTGTACCTTCTGGTGCTAACAGGGCTGAGGAGAGGGAGGAACACGGGAGAGCTGAAAGACAAGACAAATACACTGTCACGTGTATTTAACCTTCAGAATTGCACGCCACACCTCAAAAGAAAACTAACCTTGGAGAGAAATGCTCTCATTTCTTCTACTGCCTAGAGGTGCAAACAAAAAGAACGTGGCAAGGTAGTGTATCTATTACAGATAATTTAATATTATATAATACTTAAATGTCATGGTGGCCATAAGAAAAACACCAAAAGCAATACGAAACAATCCAGCCTTAGAATGGTGAGATTTAGGTGCTGTGACCTATGACACAGTCTTGGGCAAAACTCTAAGGTCCAAATCCAACTAAATCTTAATTTCTTAATGCATATTTGAGCATCTCCTGTTCCAAAGAACCTGAATACATTTTCTTCCTTTGGGGTAATAATTTCCTGATTTTGTGCTCTGTGAGATGAGGATAATAATGGTGCTCTTCACTGCCCAGGGCTGTCAGTCTACAGAATATTGGCTCTGTATCAGATTCAAATATTCCACTAATGGAAAAACTTTAAACAGGAGGATCATAACTGTAAAAAGCAACAGAGCTGTCCGTTAGCTTTTGCAGGAAAGTGAATTTTGGGTTTTGAACTTTCTCCCCAGTTGAACTCTTTGGTCTGAGATACACTTGAAAAGTGACTGTTTTGTGTAGAGACCTGGGGGTGTTGAGTGTCTAGTTCCAGGGTAGTTACTTTCATCAGCAGAGCAGCAAACCTTTTGATTTCATCATGTTTTCTCTTTAACTTTCGCTTCTCTGAGCTGCCATTCCACTGTCATCGAAACAATGGCGGCAGTCATGCTCTGTTTGCTGGTGACTTGTTTTGGGTCAATATACTGAATTAATAGCAAGGCCACTATGTCTCCTTCATAAAATAAATCACTTTCCATTCATGTGACATAATTATTTAAATCAGTTTTAGGTTGTTTTCTTTTCTTTTTCCCACACACACATGAAAGATACCTGACAATCTCATCAAGAGTTTCTTTTCAGGAAAATGATTCACATGGTCCTTCCATAGAGACTGAATATTTGAATAATTTATTTATTATTAGCATTCAGTGTGTTTGCAGTGGTATTATTGAAGAAGTGAAATTAAGTCAGAAGGGTTGTACAGTGTGTCCCTAAGGGAGTAATTTGAACAGCAGAACTCTCCTTTGTTTGGGAAAGTGGGTAAACTCCTAGTGGGTTTGCTTGGGTCCTGAGGGTGCTGGTGAAGGCTCTGGTTTGTGAGAGGATTTTGTAATGGGCTTAGCACTGTACAGGCAATAAAAATGCCCAGTGAGTGACTGAATGTTGCAGTGATTCATACAGAAATGATGACTTTGGGCTGACATTTTTAGCTCTGCATTCTGTGTAGGGTTTTTATATAGCTGTGCCGTTCGTATGTGGTCTTTTTATTCTTATTTTTCTAGTTGACTGTGTAAAATATGACAAAAGCTGTTACTAAGTGCCTGAAGTACAGTCTTGCTAACATTGATGCTAGAGCCATTAGTACTGAAATGGGACCTCTAGCTGTTTATATTCCCTGTGACCAAAAGGTCTGAGCTACCTTTGATCTCTCAAGTTGAGAAGGAAGAAAACAACTCCATCACACAGGTCTGGGTAATGGTAATCACTTTGCAGAGTACACAAAGATAAGTTGAATTCCTAATGTGTTTAAACTCAGTAACTTGTTTCGTATCTGCATGGATGTCTTTACTATCTTTACAGATAACTCTGCTTATTTTGTAACAGTTCTGTGTACTGACTTTTGAAATTATTACATCCAACTGACTCAAGATGAAGTTTACTGACTTTGGTTACTTCCCTTGACTACTGGAGAGTGTGGATGAGTGCTGCAAGGCAAGTCCTACCACAGTCTTAACCTTGGTAAATAATCTTGGTTCTTGTCACTGGTCGATTTACTTGTTCTGCCTTCAGTCAACTGCTGTGTGAGTGGTGGCAGTAAAACAGCACTTTGCAGAACACACCAGAGAGAGCAGTGACTGCTGCAAGTTCCTGCAGTACTGGCCTGGCTGCCTCAGTAACTACTGTAGTGTAGGGAAGAAAAGATATGGGAGGTTACCTCCAAAGCATGAAGGAGGTAAGGAGTTGAATGATCCTTGCCCTGGCAGTTTAGTGCTGAGGTAACCTACAGGTACTGTTTTCCCAAGGGTGCTGCTAAATGGCTTCAGATCTGTTCTTACTTTCAGATTGGTCCTGCAGGTAACGTGGCTATGACTTTGCAGTCTGAAAATTAGAATCTACTTGTTTTAAATTGCCAGTAGCTGCTTTCAGCTTTTTTAAGGGAAGCATTTTCTGTGACTAACTCTTCTGTAGGCATCAGCACAGACGCTTTTGTCTAGAGACATGTTCCAATGTTCCTCCCACAAAGACACATACAAGACTGACTTACAAATGGAAAACTGATCTTGGTGCTCTTGGGTTTCAGTTGGGTGAAGGAAGATGGAGGAAGATAGAGCAAAAGAAGCAACAATTCCTGTTCAGTGACTTTTTCCTTTACTAGAACTGCCAAACATCCTCCAATGTTTCTTTTCCATGCCAGGAGTTGTAGTCTGTTCAGAGAGTGAGGGCTGTTTGTTGTGATTGTTTCCATCCAGGATTAGTGGATAACTGTGGTGCAATGAGAGCACCTCCTAAGGGGTTGTCATGTAGCTGGGAAGTGTACTGGCTGTGATCACTGCAGATATGGAGACAAGTCTGGCAGCAGCTGGTGTCAAACTTTTTCTCTTACGTGAAGTTTGAGGCTAGGCTACTTCTGCCTAGGCTGGGGCTTAGAGCAGAAAATTTCAGTGGCCTGTGACAGGAATATAGCACGCCAGCAGTCAGATCCCTTTTACATGAGACGTTCTCTGAAAAAGTCACAGTTAGAAATTAGTGGTGAAATTTGTATAATATCTTGGAAAATAGTAGAGTATGGAAAGGTTTATTTTCTGTAACTGTGAAATTATTGTGACTATTGCCATCAAAATCTCTGGGCTGATGAGTTGGAGCATATGCTCCCTGCTGAGAGCCTGTGAATGTTTGGCATTCCTAAAATGTGAAGGTGGCTGATATTAGAGGCAATCTTGGCTTTCATAATTCTAGAGTCTGAAAGCACAGCTAGAAGAGAGGCATATGCCTGTGCTTTACATGGAGATTTCTAAAATAAGAATATTACTGCAGTTATGTTGCTGTGAGCAGTTTGGTGATGTGCAGATTGCTGTGAGCAAGGGAATGTTGTTGTCAAGTTGGGCTGTTCCTTACTATGTCAGATTTCTTGAGCCAGACCTATATGAAGAAAATTGAAACAGAAGGTCTAAGAGTTTTTAAGATGCTGTCTTGCTATGACCTGCTTGTCTGATGGGCAGTCACCTGTTTTTAGATCCCTGGGGAAGCCAAAGCTTCCTGACTAGTAAAAGGAAAAAAAATTATGGGACAGACAGTGATGGTGATCAAGTCTAAGCAATGTTTGTGTCTTGTGAGTTTTCTTGTATGCTGTCTCTGTTAATGATGGTCAAGATAACCACCGGTAATAATTTTTCCCCTTTCATGTGCTAGAAATTTCTTCCTGTTGGTCAGAGCAGATCTCTGTTCTGCTGGTAAGTTCTTGATTATATACATGGCATTTCTTAAACATCCAAAAAATGGCAAATTAACAGAAATGGAATATTACTAGGAGAACTTAGCTTCTACTTTTCTCAATATTTCAAATAAAATTATCTTAAATTGATTGTGTGATCAATGGCTTGCACATTTCACTGCTATGCCTTATTTAAGCTAAATGTGAAAAAATCCATTGCTTTCAGATGTTGGAATAAATTCTGCCACTAGAAATTCTTGAGCTGCACACTTGAGTATGCAGAGCTGTAGGATGGCACAGTTTGTTCTTACAACTATGAATTCATAATTTGATTTTCCTGAAATTGGTAACAGACTAGAAAACTAATTGGGACTGCTAGAAGAAAGGAGGCAGGATTTTTTTTCTTTTTCAGGAGAAATACAGTGTGTTCAGAAACCCCAAAACCAGGACATCTTTTGGGGTAAGTAATACTTTACACTACAGGTTTCAAACGACTAGAAGTACACCTGCCAAGATAGTAGGCTGTGAACATGAACCCAGTGTACACAGCACTTCTTCTTCACATCCTCTGTGAAAGAAAGCAAAGTTGCACCTGGATCTTGACAGACAAACTTTTACAAAACGGTCCTCTCTAATCAGCAGAGGGGGACAAACTCATTTTCTTGCAAGTGTAAGAGTCTGTAAGACTTTCAGGTTTTAAAATACTGTAATCTCTCTTGAATGCATTTAATTCTGATCACAAGTTAACATAGAAAATGCAACCTACCTGTAAATTGTTTTAGCTCAACCACCTTCATCTTGGAAATAGGATTATAGGATCTATGGCTTTATCCACAGGTTATTTTTCTTAGTTTCCTTTCTCTTTTCAGGTCAGAATGTCATTGTGCTTAGAACTGTATACAATAAAAATAATAAATTCTGTTTCTCTCTGACAATATTTCTGTGTCTAGCCCATCATTCTGCTCTCTAGTGCACAAAGAGGATAAGGTGAAATTGAAATTAAAAGTGTTTATACAGTGATGGGAAATTCCAGTCCTGATTTTTACATACACTCATATTTTGAATCAAGATACTAACAACACTTCCTGCATATCTTTCATTTTTATATTTCAACGTCCATGCTGTATATATTTTAAACACAGTTCATTTATTTTGTGTGAATACATACATGTTTTTCATTATAGTAAAATAGGAAATGCTGCTTTTGAAACCAGAAGTTGAGTTTCAACACTCAGTGTTCTGATGCAACTTGTTTCTAAGAAAGAACAATATGTGATTTTTCTTGGAGATGAAAATGTAGCTAAGGCCAGACCCACTTCATCAGCTCTGTGTGTGTACAACTACTTCTGTGCTTGTGTGTATATGTAAATGCATTTAAATATCAATATAGGTAGTTATCTAACGTATTAAGCAGGTACAAAGAAGTACAGAGTTATGTAGAAAACTTTCCCTTTTTGTGCCAGAGATTTGGTGCATCTGCCCCATTCTTATTGTTGTGAGTGGTTTGTCTGCTTAAAGAAACATTGTCAAAGGTATTGGCAAAAGTAGGGGTTAACATTAATTTGTGAAAAATACTACTTTACCGAGCTGAATGGCAAGGTTCACTCCATTACCTACTACACAGGTTAAAGCAAACAAAGGAGGATTAAATTTGAAGCAACTTAAGATGATTTACATGGCAGCCAGGAATGCAAAAGTGGGTAAGGGTGCAAAGGATATGGATGCAAAGATAAAATTGCAAAGGAGTTTGGCGACATCTAATTATTGATTCAGTGCTTTAATATGAACAAGGTGATTCAGTAGGGTTGACTACAATTATAACAATGACTTAACTGTCGGTTTGGGTTAGGAACATTCCTACCATAATCAATTCACACACACAGGGGTGAAATGATAGGTACACCTGATTCTGTATGTGTGAAGGTGCCTATCAACAATTCTTCTCGGGTTCAGTGAAATACATCAAATCCTTTTGAGCTTCCCAACAGGCAAGGATTGCACCTTGAGGGGCACTGATGTGTCTGTGGAGGGTGACTTTCAGCCTAGGCCTCATCATCATAGTGGTGCTCTATAATAAATTTTTTCTCTTTATTATTTTGTGTTTCTGTGAGTTCTTCCTTTTAGTCCTCAAGAGCAAAAATTAAGTTGTTCCCCTCATGATTTTTCCTTCCCACTCCCCTTCAAACAGTTCAAGTTTTGATGACTACAGTTGACATTGCTAATGCTTGAAGCAGTTTGGAGTTAAATAAACAAGTTATATTACAAAATTGTTTTGGTTTTTAAAAATGGTTTAATCTTACATGACCATGAAATTGTATTGACATTCTGTCCATAACAACTTACTCTATTACCAAAGATAGGTTTCTATCTGTGTCTTAGGTAGCAGACACCTTATTTGCTGTATTAAGTCTCTGTAGACTGGTCAAGGCATACATCTGGATCTGTCTCTTGCAAATTTTACTGATGAGAGAGTTATTTTGAGTTTTTTAATAAAAATACCGCAACTTGTCTTGGTCACTGAAAAACCACAAGCTAGATCTGCATTTTCAAACTTCTAGAAATGAATTAATAGCTTAAAAACATAAATAGGCAAAGCCATAAATATGCTGGCCAAGATGCATGGTCGATTAAGAAATTGAAAAATTCATATATTTATTAATTTCATTGGGTTGTAGTCAGTCTGTGATGCGTTCTGGCTACTTGATTTTGCTTTTTGGCTTTTCGAGGTAGTTCCTTTTCCTGTGTAACTCTAGCTGCTGCTTTAAATGGTTTACAATGTCTTGCACAAATGCAGCTCTTTTTACTCTTCCTGTGCAAATGAAACTGCGGTAATATTTGTAAGAAGATGAGGCTTTAGACATATGAATTGTTGTCTAAGTAAAGGCTTTGACACAACTGGTGCAGAATATAGCACTGACACTTTCCTTAGTACTTTGGACAGTATTAATCACTGACAAGGCAACCTGTGTTCAACATGGGTACTCAGCAGACAGGTTTAATACAGAAGGGCACTTCTACTCAAATTGATTCTCAGAATGCCCAGAAAACCCTTTAATTTCCCCATACCATCTGTTGAACAGCTTAGTGCTTGGAGGCAGAAATGAGACAGGGCAGAGCTGAGTGAACACACAGTGCTGCAAGGTCACAACTCCCTGGCTTTTCGGGTCAGTCACGATGGGGCTAGCCAGGCTCCAATTACTTCTGAAGGACAGGATCCAAATTTACTGGAAGATCTCTGAAATGAATCCTTCTGAAATTTTGTTCCTAGGATCAGCAGTTACTCTTTTGCCAGACTTGGAAGTGCATATAGGTCCATGGCATCATGATTTATTTTGTAAACATTCCATGATTTGACTGCTATCTTTAGAGATGCCCCTCTGTCTACATGGAGATGTTTTTCTTGAAGAGTGACACACACTAAACTCTTCCAGGTAGCTCTTCGTTTTTGCTCTTAGGAGAACGGCCAGCAAAGATAATAAAAGAAGCATTCCTGAGTTTTTCACTGATATTTTATTTTCTCTGTGATTAACTGGGACAAGAAATCTTTTTATTTACCAGAGAAGAAAAGTGAAATACAGAGGTCCAGAATGAGACTTGCTAGTACACAAGACTACTGAACAGCTGTTCAGCAATCTACAGATTGAGTAAAATAGCTTAAGATAATGTTAGTGAGCTACTAGTCTAACTAAAAGCATCTCATTTTTTTTTTCCTCATGGTTTTGTCTTTTGGGGATTTTGGAGGGTAGGCTTTTTGGTAGTGTTTTTTGTCGTTTATCTGAGCACATAAAGATATAGGCAGTTCTTTGAGTGGAATAATAATCTTTTCTACTGGAAATTAGGTTAAAATAAGGTTAAGGAAAAAAAGATAACTTAGAAACAGCACTTCACAGTTACATGTAAACAGTTGACAGTTTCTCTAGATGTTCTATTTGGCTGGTAAACCTGTTTTATAAGCTGAAATTCCTTTCCACATAATATCCTACAGCATATTGTAAGCCTGACAGGAGGAGGGACAGCTTTATAGACACAAGACAATACACAAAGAATCTTAAAACTCCTTTTTTGAACAGCCCATAACTTGCAGTTACGGGCACAATATGCTTGGCACACCCAAGCATTGTAGCCCCATGTCAAGGGTCCCAAGAGGGAAGTGGAGCTTCAGCAGTGCTGCCTGTCTGTCCCCTTGGAAAACTCAGGTTTGAAACAACTAGCTCTGGGTTCATTTGGAACCCTGAACTCATGTGAGCACTCATGTCTGTAAATGTGTAACCCCTCCACCATGCTTTTCACATGTTATTTTACATTTGTTACTTCACAGGTAACTTGTGAAGGTTGGATCATTGTTACTGAAGGGCTTGAATCACTCACTGCGGCTGCTGCAGTTGGCATTATGAGCCTCCACTTCCATGTGTGTACTGGTTAAAACAGCCATCTACACTGCTTCCAGGGACTGCCTGATGTGCTCAAGTGCAGCACCTTAACAGACTTGAGGCATTGTACTACAGTTCTCTTTCAACCTCAGCTTGCCTGGATTCTTCATTTAGGTCGTTTCTCCAGTATTTCTTAAAAAAATATCAGGAAGGGAAATGCTGTTGACTTTACAGAGGAAACCCGCAAGCTGAAGCCTGTAGTTCTTCCTTGCAGGCATGACATTTGGTCATTCAGAAGGAAAAAAAAAAGCCTGTATCATAAGTACCTTCAGGTATGCAGACCGCATGCAAAATAATAAACAAGAGTTTCCTGCTGACCTTGCTGGCTGGAAGGCGGCAGTTGCCTTTGGCCAGGAGATTGTCTGCTTAGGGAAGTCAGTCCTTGGGGAAGGTGGTGATCCTCAGCTGTCTGGTGCCAGGAGGCCCCTTTGAGGGGCAGAGTGAGGGGCCTCTCTAAAAGGAAACTGTCAGTTTGATCCCACAGTTCCTGTGAGCAGCTACTGTTTTGTAAAGAGGCAATTTAAAAAGCAGCGTTGGAGACCTGGGAAAGGAGAAGCTAGCTGATGAGGGCTAGTTGGAATAAGTCATTATTAGTATTAAAGATGTCTTTAAAAATGCATCCGAGACACCTTTTTGAGAATTCAGATGTGCTTCTTCTTTGCTTGGATTCCCTGAACTGGCTGGCAGGGAACAATTTTACATCAAGTGCTAAGTTTCTTAAATGACTCAAGATTTAGTTAATGCTCATGAATCCAGAGCAAATGCTGAAGTTTGTGAAGATTTTGACATGCTGTTCTTGTTACACCAACACAAAGATTCATCCCAGCTTTCACTACACTGCTTTGTGATGGTGGTTTCACAAGTCATAATTCTTCTACACTTGCTGAACCCTGCCAGGCTGCTGTTCTGCCATAATGCATTCTACTGACAAAGCTGACTGTCAGTTACGTTAATTGGCTATTGGTAGTGATTTGTCTCCTACGAGTCAAATATAGGCTGGAAAAAAATAAGCTTAAATCTTTCCATGCAATTTTAATTCAGCTCTCCTGTTATGTGTACTTTAGGATACAGATCCTCTTATTATGTAATTGCTTAACCTGTGGGGGTTTTTTTTCCATTACTCTCTTGCTTTATTCAGTGCATTAACTGTGGAAATGGTGATTTGGAGGACTACTTCAATCTGAAATGCAGCATTTTCTGGTTTTTACGTGCATCACCTTTTGGTGGGTGGAGTTGGTTTGGGGTTTTTCAGTTCTGCCACCTTCGTGACTTTCATTTAGGTTTGTTATTTGTATATGGAACAAATTCTAGACCAAATTCTATCACACTTCTGCATTCTGCTTCTCAGTTCTGTATGAGATGGAATGATTTCATATATTGAATTATCTGAGGGTCTCAAAAATAATAAAAATGGAACACTTGAACATCCATTCTGAAAGTTTAAATCTACTCAAATTGTACTTAGGTATCCATTTAGCAAAAAAGAATTCTTAGTTGTTTAGTTGGGTGTTGTTCCCTTTGCCTTTGCCCATGCAAGTGTCATTATTAAGTATTTCATTCACTAAAATTGAAGGTCTGGGTGAGTTATCAAGGCAAACCATTTCCTTTTTTTAGGACTTCATAAGCTTGTTACTGTAATAGAAATACCTGATACCTAAGTTTATTCAGGCAGAGCTTTTCTGTAGTTGGCATGGCATATGACAAAATCAGAATGGGAGACCTTGGCCCTGTGGTACCCAGCATCTAAATTACCCATGTCTAAACAGGACCCCTTCGATTTTTTTTTTTCATTTTCAAATACCATGAAATGTTTTCAAGAATGATAAATTATTTGGATTGTGATAATAACTCAGAGCAACATACAACACCTCTTACTCACAAAATACTTTTAAGCATTGTCTAATTAAATCACAAAGCATCCCTTCTGATGAGTGTGGGTGAGCACCCGTACCTCTGGCTTAAATGGAGACTTTGAGCAACTTCATACCTGTCAGGTGTGGCAGGAGCCACAGGATTGCAGAGCCCTCCTTGATTCCTGCATACTTTTTAAAAATTCACCTTGAGAAAGATTCCCATCACAGTTTAGAAATGTGCCCCAAAATTGTTAATTGTCAGTTATCTGCTTGTACATTTTGGACACTGTGTCTCCAACGAATGAAAAGTTGCATGGTCTCTCAGTTGGGTAGGAAGCTTGCTGTGGGGTTCTTTTGTTGGTAATGGACATTTACTGCAGGATTGTTTTACAGAAGGCCAGAAATAGGCAGGTGTTAGAGGGGGTGAGGGACCTTCTGCACTTACCCAAATGAGAAGATGGATATCGTCACCAAGGAGTGGAGAAAGGAACTGTGGAGTAATGGGTTATCTGTGGGAAGTGGTTATAAATGCCATTAGCACTCCCATGACTAGAGAGTGTATCTTTTTATCTCCAGTAATCTGTATGACTCTTTATTGCAGGCATGGCTGCTCTGTAAGAGCTGGGCTAGCTTTCATGTTTCAAACCACAGTGACACCTTCTGCCATGGAGTGCCAAACTTTGGCATGTGCACTCTGAAATTTCTGTCAGGACACTATGAGCATCTCAGGTGTCATCCCTTGGGTGTCTGTAGTGGCAGCTGGGGCTGCACATACATGTGCAGAGCCCTCTGTCCATGCAGCTGTTGGAGCAGTCACATAAGCAAGCATGAGATCTGTAATTTCCTGCAGTATTTTCTCTATTTAAAGTACTTGAATCACAGAGCACTCAAATTAAGTAGTTCATGCACTCTGGAATTGAAGAGACTGCCTTGGAGAAACTCTCCAACTGCAGCTGAATTAATGCTAACCAGGCCTGAGGATTGCTAGAAATAAATAATGAGTGGATGAGGGGCTGAGAAGCCTGGCAGAGTTTCAGAATGCAAAGGTGGGGTGGCTGGGGAGCATTATCTTATCTAAATGGTAATTTCTATTCTGTATGTTAATTAAAACACATAGTGTACAAACTAGCATTTAGGAAATCTTTTGGAGGATCTTTTCCTAAGGGGATGTTTTGGAAGTAAATTGTTAGTTGTACATGCCTGCTCAGTGCAGCCTGTAAGAACTGCACTGAAGCAAACAGTCCAAATTATACGCTCTCTTTAAGCAATGGGATTTTATGTATGTTGATGGTTTGTGGAGAACTGTTTTCATTTTGCTCATAATAATACATTTTGGATATCATTATGTCAGAGAAAGAACAAAGCCATGTTCATGAATCAGTAGAGATTAACAGTGTGACATTGAGGAATCTGGTTCAAGAACGCAGAAAGGAGTCATCAGTTTCAAAAAATTTTCTGTAGGAATTAAGACATTTTATGTATGTCTTTACTTACATCTCAATGATTTTTTTCTCATGAAGACCGCTTAAACTGGTTCATGAACAAGTTTGGATGAGTTGAACCTTAAATATTGCTATCTGTTTATTGTAGGTGTAGAAACAATGTTCCCATGTAGTAATCAGAAACTACTTACGTGACAGGCATGCTTTTCTGTTGTCTTATCAGTAGTGTTTTCTTTGCTGTCTCACTGTATATTCATGACTGATTTGTATTCATTCATGCTTCTGTATAACGTCCCTTTTTCTGCATCTTGTGTGGAATGATCTCCTACCCTGGAAGAAATAGCTACTGCTGATATTTTACTGGTTACTATGCCTTATTATGGAACATAGGCACATATACCTTAAAAAACCCTCAAAAAACAAACAAGCACAACAAATCCCCCTACAAAATGTTTCTCACTTGAAAAACGGTAGCATTTTTCAGCTTCGTAGTAATTGCAATGACCTCAGGTGCAGCAAGTGATTAACAAGAGTCAAAGAACAGTCTTCCACTATGTTTAGAGGCAAGGATTTTGGTTTTTAAACTTTTGCAAAGGGACAAATACTTCCTGTCACGGGAAGAAGAAGTTACAAATGCCTGTGTGGAATTAAAAGGGATTTAGAAATTAAATGCAGCCCTGTGCCCCAAATATGAAATTGCGTGTGGCTTGCCTGGGCATTTCAGGAAAATCCACTGATCCACTGTCCCAATCTAATCCAAATAATTAGATTTTGGATTAAGGTAGGCTATAGTCATCAAAACCAGAACAGGTAGAGATAATTTTTGTCCAGTCTGAACCCTCTCTTATTATGCATATGGGTTTTTTCCTATTTATAAACCTCTGTATCTTTGACTTAAATGATTAATCTATGGGCAGAGAGCAAAAGTTATTAAGGCTAGAAACAGACAAAAAGATAAATGCTGACCTTTCTAATTGGCTCTTGAAACCTGAAATATTTACCACTCAAAGGATTTATAGTGTTTGTGGGATGATGTGTCATCCAAACTAAGTATTTCTTGCTTCTTCATGAAGCCATGCTAACCTCAGACAAATAAATGTCTGTTGGTGCCTCCACATAATGGATTTCTTTTGGCATCATAGTAGAAAGAAATCTGAACTTCCAACCGATTCACAATAAACTTCAGTAGCCAAGTAGACTTTACTGTTGCTCCCTTACTTTGCTAAGTGCAGTGGTGGCTGGAAATGAATGGTTTGCTTCTTTATCTGAAGTCTTTGGCACCAGGAATCAAGACTTATCATTCTCTGCATTGATGGGTAGCAGAGCATAATGGATCTCTCAAAGCTGACAGGGTGGTATTTTGTTGTTTGCACATGTTCTCTGGAGTTACTGGAGAGGGCTATAAAACCTGTGATTCTTTGCTCCACTGTGGATTTGGGATTTTCAGGTCTGCCCCTGGGGTGGGTGGAGGTTTTTCTCTGCTGGTACTGAAGATGAGATGTCCAATAGTACACTAGAAAGCACGACTGTCACCACCGAGAACGTGCTTGTTTTAACTGTGTTCTGCAAAGTAGCCAGGATTAACTATATGCATTGCACTGTATTACAGCACATTTTATTAACAGAGAATAGTAACTTCAGCATTTCACTGACAAATCTGTACTCTCTCCTCACAATAAGGACTCAGTAAATGTGATGAAATGGATTGCCTTTGTTGGAGTGTTAGTCTGTGAAAAGAATGCCAGAAAGTGCTGTACTTTTACAAAGAGGAGGAAAATAGACAAGCATAAAAAACTAAAAAGACCTTTCCTGTGGCTTTGTTGCTGTGATAAATGCAGTGCATTCCAGGGTCTTAGAAAAGTGAATCTTTAAAATTGGCCTAACACACAAAAGTGCAAATGCATTGAACTAATCTTGAAAAGTAAGTAAAATCACTTTGACTCTAAAAGGAATGGTAAGCTATCCTACTGGGCCCCTGATGGATAAATGGACATTGGTATTTCAGAATCAAAGTATCCCATGTAAACTCATTCTTAAGTATTATGTAACAGCAGAGGGGTTTAGGAGAATTATGACGTAAAAGCCTGATGCCTATTTAATAAACTGATCATTAATTACACTTAAACAATTTACTTCTGGGGTGAAATGAAGAGTAGCTTTGCAGCTCTTTCCATTTTAATTGCAGCATCTGTTGCAAGCCTAGGTTTCTCTTCCCTACTGCATTGATGCTGTATGTTTATTTTTGGCAGTGCTTTGGCATGGCTGGATTTTGGTATTTATGGTATTTTGGTATCATGGTATTTTGGAGGGGTGATATATGGCCACACCATGAGGCACTGGCTGGTTTGCTCAGGAGAAGCACCAGGAGCAAATTCTTGAGCCACTCTAGCTGTTTTGGTCATGGTTTCCTAGCTATGCTTTTCCTTTTTTCCCTGTATCTCTTCTACCACTTCAAATTAAATCATGTAGAGGAAGGCACCACTAATTGTACCAGCCTCATAAAAAGATACATTTCTAGGTAAATTATTATTAAATTTTCTCAGAACCCCTGCTGTGGCTCACAAAGGAATCTATCAGTACCTAGCATGTTCTCCAAAAGCTTAAAATAAGATGCCAGCTGCTTAAAAGTTTGGGACCAGCTATCAGCTATGTATTTCAATCCACCATGTACTGTGACAACGACTTCAACTTTGAACTTGTTGCTCTGAAGTGAGAAGTAGGCTCACACTCAAGATACTCAAACTTCAGAAATGCCTCAATTTCTGCAGCAACCGCTGTCTGATACAGGGGAAGAATTGGCATTTTATAGTTACACTTTCCAAGGCATGAATGTTGTCACCTGGAAGGACAATAGGCACAAGCATTGGTAGAGAAGGAAGAGTTAGGACCTTACCTGCTATCAGGTCAGCAATGACCCAAAGCACTACATGGAAGTTCAATTAAATAGGAAAGAAAGACAGTATTATCTTGTGGAACTAAAACCAGAACATCTTACTTCCTGAAAAATCTTTTTTTTCCCAAGAATAATTAACCCCAAGCTTTGCAATGAAGACCTGAGTTTCTTACCATTCAGAGGTAAGTATAAAGTTTCCATTTCCTGAGAGAGTAAACAATTTCAAGATAATGATGCTCCAGGTTTGATAATTCCTGATTTTTCTCCTGTGGTCACTAGTGGAACAAAACCAAGTACGTTGCTCTTACTTGAGCCATTGGTATGAAGCAGTGTGCCCAGCAGATGTTGCCAAGACGTTGGTAAGAGCAGTTTGGGCAAAATGTTGACCAGTTCCTTTTAGGTGGAAAACATTTTATTTCCTCCCTCACCAACCCTTTGATAGTGTTGGTTTGCTTTGTTTTTTGGGAAGTTCTGATTTCACACAAAGACATGAATTAAGAAGAACTGCATGCACAAGTTTTGCACTGTTTGATATAGAGAACAGTGTTCAGGTGTTACCTTGTCTAAATACAGGTTTTTATTGTTTTCTTTCTTACATAAAGGGCCTTCATGAAGTGATATGTCAGCTGATAGAGCAGAATGAAAGCTTCACATATACAGTGTGTGAATACTGGTACTGAAGCCACTTTTTCTACTGAAGCCTCCTACCAACCTGTGTGTCTGGTACACACAGTGCAGTGATCACCCGTGGGCTAATCCATGGGTGCTGGAAACAGCAGCAGTGATGTTCCTCTGTGTCACATTATTAACTAACTGTTTAGTCCCTGGAAGTCTGTGGAGTTACAGGAGCTTTCACCAAAGGATTTAGGACTGCTTGTGTTATCAGTGAATGAAATTTTAAGAAAACTTTCCCATAAGGACCAAGGGTTTTCTGTGGTAGTGCTGACACATGCCCTTCATGTAGCCGTAGTTTGAGCAAAATTGAGCTTGTTTCATAATACTGGCATTAACTAGGGGATTTAAACTTAATTAGGACATGTATGTTGTGGTATGAATTGCAGGAGGGGAAAAGTTTCCAATATTTAATCATATTTGTACAACTTTTTATACAATAATTATGTGTTTTACCCTGCACATCAAGTTATATTGGGAAGTAAATGGTATAGGCTGAGTCTGAATTTTAAGTGTGAGCAATGTTTAAAAATCAATTAACGCAGAGAGGTATACTGAGTGATAAATGGGGGAGGAGGCAAGCAACTGAGAATGAATGAAATGGTCTTGCTGTAACAGTTTCATGTTCAAAAGATGCAATAGGCAAGCAACTCAAGCATTGCCTGAATTTCTGCTGGGCTTTTGCACAAGACAAATTCTAGGGCAGCACAGTGTACACAAGGCTTTGGCTGGCAGCTTTGATTTTTTTCCCAGTGGCTTTCCTCTGCCGACAGTAAAGATGACTATTTAATTACATAAACATAATTTACTGAATATAACATAATCAATTATAAAAAGTTTAGGTTTTACCGTGGGTTTGGAAGACTTTGAAGAAGTGAGATTCTTATGGGTCTAACTTTCCCCCCAGTGACTCATGGACCTGTATGCAGCGCTCTGAGAGTTATACAGTTTACAGCTGAAAATAAATAGGGTGAAACTTGGAAGAGGTTGCAGCAGTACTGTCAGCTTATCTAAGCACCTTTTGACTACTAATCAACTTCAATATTTTCTTTGTATGCAATTCTGTTGCTAGTGCAGGTGTGTCTGGCTGCCAGTCAAGTTACAGGGGGCAACACTTGTACAGGAGCAGAACAGCCCCCCATGGTTTTTATTTAGCTGCATCTTTCAATCAAGCATTTCCCTTTCCTCCAGAACTGACAGAGCTTGATGTAATAGAATTTGTGAAGTAAATTTAGAGAGATGCAATGGATGATGAGTCACTACTTCAGTTAACTCAGTAAATACTTTCTGTATTTTAAGACATTTATTTTGTCTGTAACCTAAAAACTTCAAAAATTTTGGGCTGGTTTTAATCCTTTACTGTGTTTAGGAAAGAGAATGATTTACTGAAGATAGAGAGAGTAAATTATGATTTAATTTGCCAAGAGAAAGAAAACTAAGTTTCTGTACTGTATTGAAAACTTAAGTTCTTTGAAGACCTTCCAGATTTTAAGGCATCTAATTCTTGCAAGTGCGATAGAAATGATTTATTACATGAAGCACCGATGTTTTGAAATATGAGTCACTTTTAAAAGCATTGCTGCAATTACTGTATTTAAAAGTACTTATTTGGAAATAATTCAGAGCTTTTTTATTTTGCTTTATGGGTTATGCTATATTTTGTTCTACGAGAAATGCAGAACTGTAGCTCTGTCTCCTGAGCACTGGGCTTGGGCCGATTTTGTCTTGATGTTTATTAATGTGTTTTTACAGGTAAATTCTCCTTGCAGATAGATTGTGAACCACCAAAAAACATTTTGCTGCCACAGCTACATTTACTAAGTAGAGTAACTTACTTCACAAGTGTCATCAAATGCAAATTGGCATGTGTTGCACTGTCCCTTACTGAGCCTTGGTAGCTGCTGAGAACTGTCTGTGATCTGGTTCCTTGGGAGTGTGAGACTGTTCCTGCTGGCATCATGCCCAGCCCTGCTGCATTTTGCTCACCTCTAGCTTCATCCAGAGGGGGCATGGATGTGTCCCTGGCTGGTGGTGGGGCAGGATCTTGGTGCACTTGGGAGCCCATCAGCAATATGCCAGCTATAACTGGGGAAGTTGGAATTGGTGAGTATATTAATTTACCCATATTAAAACTGGAAAATATTTTAGTGTTGTTACTGCTGAACAGCTTCTTGACCGTGCAGATAGGACTGCCTTTTGATGAAGAACTGCCACTATTTAAAGCTTTTGAGAGTGACAAGTACAAGCAATAAGCAAATCTCCATAGATGTAGATTAGATCATACCTGTGATGGAAAGTTATTACTGGGAAGGGCTGTGTCTTCTGACACAGTGCTGTGCACCTTGCCTTTGCTTGTGTAGTTTGTGGCTCTTTGCTGTCTTGCAACAAAAGCTACTCCAGACCATTGTTGCTGTTGCTGAAAATGGAGCACAAGTTTTAATCCAAAAGGCTTTCTGAACTTGAAGTTCCAGCAGTCACTAAGGAGGGCAGAAAATCAGTGCTGCTTGTGGCCATATACCAAGAAACAGAGGGAATAAATTGGACTCAAAGTGTCAGAAAAGGAAGTTACAAGGATTGCATGTGCCATTAGTTATGGTGGAGTTTATTTAGGAACAGACACCATATATGTTTGTAATCCATTTCTCATATTGTTAAGAAGTGCATTGTAAGTTTGCATTTCTTTGCCATAATTAGTTTAGAATGCAGGTGTAAAGGATAGGGCTTGGATGGTTTTTTCAAGTCTTTGCTTATTAATATGTTTTTAAATGTTTTGGTTTATATTCCCAGTCTGAAGTTAACATCAGATTGCCAGATTAAGTTAACATAGCAACAGCTACCCTGTATGGGTATAGGATGAACATAATTTTGTAAATATCAAATATCAGGGATCTTTGAGTGTTTTATGGAACATAACATAAAAGACACATTCCTTGCCAAAACTTCCTTTGTGCTGGGCTTCTCTCTAATGTGATTTCCATCAGTAAAAGAATAAAGAGAGCATGGTTTGGGGCCCATTTTGCTTGGCAATGCACAAAGGAAAAGAAGGTTGGATTGGGGGTGGGGGTTGGGAGTATTATTTCTCAGCTACTTCACACAAAGAAATACTGTAGTGCTTTCAGAAATCTCTTGGTACAAATGCCTGCTGTCACAGGCGATCAGTGTTACACCATTTTGACACAGCTGTATGGAATACTATGGTATGTTGTAAGATTGTTGCCCTGGACTTAGTGCAGGAGGTCTGGAACTGGGCAAGAGACATAAGTCTGATTTTTCATACTCACATGGTTGCTAACTGTGGAGTGAGAATGGTTTCAGTGAGTAGCTCTTCGGAAACAATGTTGTCTAACACAGTGCAGCTAAAGGCCACTCACCTGGTGCAGAGCTGCTCGGGGCTAGGCTGGCTTGGAAGGACTGAGGCTGTCTGTCTGTCTGTCTTTGGGTCTGTGCAGTCATGGTGTACTGTCATACAGGAGGGGGTAAGAGACAGCCTCGGTCACCTGCAGAGCATTCACGTTGGCTTGGCCTTCTGGTTTTGTCAGATAGTCACAGTCCTGATAGTTTAAGTTTGGGTTGGTTGGTCTTGCCCTAGTTTGATTTTAAATATAGCAGCTTGGTTGAAGGCTCCATCTTAAAAGGGATACAAACAGTGTAGAAGAGCTGGACATTTTGGGAACTTGTTATTTCAAGGCCTTATATCCATAACAGTAGATGTCTGTCCTACCAGTGCATCATCCCAACACAAAAAGTTTGACTGTAGAACATGGAGTGCATGGCTCTGTGTGGTGCTGGCAGAAGTCTTTTCTGCCAGTTACCTTAGCAATAGCCAAGGTTTTACTGTGTAAAAGAGCTGAACCCTCACTTAGGCAGGATGGGGAGGGAAGAAGCCAGAGAGCCAGCCACAAGCTCTGCCTAGAGCAGACGGTGCTGCTGCCAAAGAGAAACAACCGTGACCATGGGCAATTATCCTGGTTCAGCAGCTGCCTAAAGAGGTCGGGAGGAGAGACTATGCTCTGTGCTTGGCATGCACTAAAGTTGCTCTGGTGTTGTAGCCCCACATGGGGGAAAGGCAGAAGGTAAAGAGCTGAAGTTCCCCATGGCTGTTAGCATGAACATACGCACACGGACGTGCTTCATGCTTGGTAACTTATATCCCTGTTGCCCTCTTTCAAATTATCTGTGTAATACTGAAAATGAGATAACAGTAAATAAAACGTTCAGCCTATTTTGTAACTGTCAATAAACAAATGTCTCCATTTTATGTTATGTGCACACGTTTGGTTAGCGGGTGTTTCCTGCAGTCCTGCTGCTTGATGCTTTGTACACTTCTCCTTTTGGGATGAATGCATATGAATTTTCTCTCCTAATTACAAATTGCATTGCTTAAGCTGGTTTAGTCATTGTAAGAGTGGCTATTACTTCATTAATGTGTGAAAAGAAAAAAAGATTCAACTCACTGTACTTCTTTGGCTCATAAGTGTTTTGAGGGCAGGTAACTTTATTCCCACACATAAAATTTGAA
This sequence comes from Sylvia atricapilla, assembly GCF_009819655.1. Taxonomy (NCBI): domain Eukaryota; kingdom Metazoa; phylum Chordata; class Aves; order Passeriformes; family Sylviidae; genus Sylvia; species Sylvia atricapilla. Next base: position 51,481,214 of record NC_089145.1, read on the forward strand.
TATACTCTCTTCCTTGTGCTCAAAACATGAAACTTCTTCCTTACTTGACTTACTGTGAGAACAACCTCTAGATCTGTCTCTTTGACATAAAAGAGAAACTGAAAAATTTATCCAACTTATTTGTGTTATATTGAATTCCATCAGATTTTATTGGCATTCTTTCATTTTTCAGTTTTCAGGAAAGTGGTTTATTTAAAATTTAATTTTAAGATATGTTTTCTTGATGTTGGCTCAGTATTGCAGCCTGTTCTATTTGCAGTATACGTCTGGTACATGGCCCAATACATCATGCTGTCGTGCTGAGAGGGGAGAGGATGTTTGGGAATTCAAGAGGAGGTACAAGCCTGTCTGTACATTTTCGTATTTGGGCTTTTGTTCATATCAGCCATTCAATTTCCAATGCCAGTGTTTGGGTGTTGGTTTTTTTTTTCTGTTCTTGGAGTTGAGGAAACACATCAGTATGTGTGATTCTAACATATTTTGAAACAGAATTGGTGCATTTGCTTGCTAGTATATTCTAGGAAAATTGCATAGGCATTGCATGATGAAAACAACTAATTTTGCCTCTGGGTATCCCATTTTATTTACAGCAAGAAGGGGAATTGTGATATGTGAATGAAGGGCATTCTATTTGTGTGAACTGTTTCCTTTTTTAGTCTTTCAGTCTGGTGTTTCCCTCCTATTTTGTTTCTCTCATAGATGGTTAGTTTCCTTCAATAGTGTCTGAGGTTTTGATGCTCTTTTTCGTGCTTGTTCTTGCATTTCCCGATAAAAGAGGCTTCTCTCTGTTTATAGATACTTTTGCAGCTTTGCTCCAATTACAAGGTCACAAATCCTCTGCATTCAGATGAACTGTAACTTTGTGTTTAACCTGGGTCTCCAGGTTTAACTTTGTTTGCTTTTAAACATGGTTCGTGCTTTATTTTCATAGTAAAGCCTTGCTGGGTGTTTCTCTGCAAGTACACCATGTTCCTTTATATTTGCTGTTGGTGTGGATGTAGGCTACAACTAACACAGTAAGAAGAAAGGTTTTTATCAATATTTATAGAAGGTGTGTACTGTATTTTTCCACACTGGATGTGTTGTTAAATAATAACCGCTGTAGCTCAGTGCTACTTCTAGGTAAGTTCATAAAAGAACACACATTACTAGAAGGACCAGGTGGGGTTTTTTCCCTGAAGTGTTGCATGGAGAGTATTCAATATAGAATGTGTTAGATTGCAGCGTGTTCTCTAGATGGAAAGAGAGAGATGTATGATACTCTGGTGACATGTATATAATTAGTTGCGAGGATGTGCATGAGTTATGGTTTGTGGTAATTGGTGTATTAAAAGAAGTTTGTGTTACTTTCTTAAACAGATGTAGAATGCTTTAACCAAATTAAAGTAGTTCTGGAAGTGCAGAGCAGTGTTCAGTAGAACAGTCTGCACTTGTGAGGGCAGAAGGGGGCAGGTACAAGTTACCTAAGGATGGCACAAGAAACATTGATTGCTCCTGCATCTTATCTACAGCTTTGATTTTGTTTTTCCTCATACTTGGCTTGATATGGGGGGCTTTGGGACTACCTGCCTGCTTTGCTGACTAGCTCCTCCACACAGGCTGGGTCTGGATTTGCTACCAGCTGGAAGTTCTGTGAGGAAGAGGGATGTGCAATTCCAAGCTGGTTGACATCTGCTTGAAAGGAGAGGTAAATGCTGAAAAAACCAGAGCTGCCGCCTGTCTGGCTGAGTGAAATGAGGCCAGATGGGTATTTCAGTCAAACAGAACACGTCCCTCAGAGTGATTTAAAGCACAGTCTGAAGCTGAATGCGCGGGGTGGGGAAGAGGTTTGTGATGAGCAGATTATTTCATCCAGCATCTGCAAGAGTCGTGGTGCCTCGCTTTTCCGTGTTATTTTGTTTTCTCTTTAAGGAAGGTGCCTTTAAAGTATGGCAGTGTGTTGCCTGTCCTGCCGGGTGATGGCTGCAGTCCTCTGTGGTGGTGGACTGCTGCCTGTTGCCATGGTGATAAAAGACCTCCCGGCCGAGGCAGCGCTCCGTTGCTCCATCACTGTGTCTTCCCGGGAATCCGCTGCGGCGGCAGAGATGGCTTTCCCTGCTGGGGAGCTGAGCTGCCTTTGAGTCTCTCACGGGTGATTGAAATGTACTGACCCTACCTGACGTGATTGGGGATTATAGGATGAGGGTGTTTATTTTTAGCCTGAAAGAGTATCATGGCATATTGAAATACATCTCTGCTCTCATGTGGGAAAATGTACATTGCTGGAGATGTGTGTTTCTTCTGCTTAGCAGGGATGCTTTCCCCTCACCTGTTCCCATGTCAGAGCACAAGTACCACACTGGACTTTCTTAGCTGGATCAATCAAATCCTGTATTTATTGTTGTTCTCTGGCTTTGTAAGTTACATTTCAGTACTCCATGAGCAAGTATAAAGACAATTCTCACATAAGCTGCTTTAATTGAAGTTATCGATTTTAATATTCCTTTCTGAACTCATTTGCTCTTCTTCAACTTCAGGGACTTCAGCAGCGTTTTTGGTGCACAGGATGGTAAAGGAGGTTCACATTTGAAATGCCCAAGTGAGGGGTGGCAGCTGGGAGCACTCTCTTGGATGTTGCTGTTTTTGTGGTGTGGCCTTTCCATCAGAGGATAATCTTGGTTCACACATCATCACACATCCATTGGTTAGAAGGGCATCTGATAGCTCTTTCTGTCTACAGACAAAACATATCCTGAGTTTCAAAGCTGTTACTTTCTCTCACTCTCTCTGCACACATAGGAATGTACGATGAAGTTTGAAGACCATGGCTTGTATTTTTATTACTTTTTTAACTCATTTCATCTTCTCTGGGGGTTGCCACAATATCTAAAGCAAACAGTGAAGGGAATCTTCAGTAGGGTTTGTTTGAAAAGCTTGTATTATAATAGTTTATTTTAAATCTTTGCCTCTGTGTGGGTAAAATTAAAGCAAGAGATGCATGGTAAATCACACTAATTCAGAAAATACATTAGGTATATATCGCCAAAGTTTTTATTTCTGAAACTTGTAATTTTGTAAAAATATGGGAAAGCAATGGAACTAGAAGCCTGGTTGCATTGTAAGTAGTGCAGAAGTATTTTAGTAACTCTAGTACTAATGAGCAGAACATATTTTTTTTTCTTTTAGTTTTTTTCAAATGGCATTAGTATTCCAAACAGCAAAATCCCTGGCTGGAGAATTGTAGAAATTATGATTGCTCATTAGCAAATAGAATACAGATGTTCTGTTCAGTTTGCCTGAGTGCTTCACATAAACACCTTGGGGAGTGACTGACACAGAGTACAAAACTTGATAGCTTAACAGTGTGCTAAACACTTTGGGGCTGGCAATAGAAGCAGAAGCATACCGTGTAATTTTGTGAAATTTCATGTAATTTTTAATCATTTGTAGTGTTTGTGTAATGCGACAACCTTCGTGTGGGAAGTGCAGGAGGAAAGGTGTTTCTACGGGCCTGTAATGAACACCAGAAACTAGAGTTGGGTCAACTCTTTGGAGATCTCTTTATGTCTTTTTGGTTGGCTTTCTACCTTCAGCTTACAGAGAAGCAAATTTCCATCTTCCCTTGACATCTGTGAATCTCGTATCAGTTGTACATTTTTGTATTTGCCTGACCGGTTGCCCAGGATTTCTTAGGCCTTTGAGACAGCATCTTTTTTGTTCTTTTCTCATATGTCTTCATGTCTCCACTCTGTTTCTTTTGTTCCTCCATCCTCACCCCCGCAACAATAGTCCCAACAATGTTCTTTTCATTATAATTAATTTTTATTTGTATACGTGCAGCAACTGTTTTCGAGGCTATATTAAATAAAGACTGGATTAATAAGGCACCATTAGGAGCTCACTGATAGTTACATGTTAGTGGCTGTGGAGTTTTGCATCCCATTGTGATGTTACTATATTCAGTTTTCTGCCAATGCCAGTGATGCTTAGGAACCAGCTGAAAGGGGAGATGCCCCATCTCTGCTGAAAGAGCCAAATGATTTAAGCTTCTCTGTGTCCCTTGCTCTTGGATTCTGCTCCATGCAGGATTTTTTAAGAGAGTTCCCTTTGGGTGGAGATGTGGGAATTGTTTGGGCTTTGAAATCCATTTTAGGAATTATGAATCCTATTCATGCAAATGGGTGGACTTCTAAAGAAAAGGAATTCCTAGCTGTGGTTACTTTGGCCTCTTGCCATGCTGAGTGTTTGTGTTGCACTTATTTAGTTGCCAGAGCCAGCCTGGAAAGAAGCTGAATGAATTTTGAAAGTTTCAAAATGCATTTATTTTATTAAAGAGCGTGTTGATTCCAGTTGATTCTTTTGGGTTGTTTTGATTGGTTGGTTAATTGGTTTGGGGTTAGGGTTGTTTTACTGCTTTTTGGGGGGATATTTTTGTGTTAGTTTTGTTTGGTTTTTTTATGTTGAGTAGGAAGTCTTCAAATTGCTGCCACGAAGGTGTGAAGCAGCAAAATTAGCTTGAAAGCACCACCTATTTCAGACTGCAGTTGAACTACTGTAAGCCAGATTGCCTGCTTCAGCTATGCTGCAAAATTATTATGCATTGGTACATGCTTGGCAAGCACTTATTAAAAAATGATTTTGTGGGGGCTTCTTAGACTATTTAAAGTAGCTTTTCCACCGTAGTGGAAACAATGTGTTAAACAAAGTGTTAAACAATGTCAGCACTGGAAATTGATCACATGATACAAGTGAGAAGATGGCATTCCGTACCCAGAGGACTGGTTACAGTCTCAGGGTTTGTTGTGAGCTTCCATCCCTCCTTTTAAGCAAATACTCAAAACTAAATGGAATTTACTTATGTTAGGTTGTCCTGCTGAGTTGAAATGTCTGAATGTAAAAAACCATGATAGGTGTCAAAGTTACACTGTTTCTAGAGGCAGGATCAAATTAAAGTGAATTGGAACAAGTTGGATCAGCATGAAGTGACGCTGTCAGTAAAGAGTACTTTGCATTTATTTCTACATCTTTTCACAGCCATTGAGAGAGTACTGGGCAACTTCATTTACAAAGCTGTTGTTTGCTTCCTCCTCCTGCTCTAAAGGAAACAAAATAGTCAGGCTCCCAATTTGGAATTTATTGAATGAACACAAATCACTTCTGTGCTGTTTAGTTGTAGTGGCAGCAAGGCAAATAAATGTAAAAATATTATCCAAACAAAACGGCAAAAAAACTTGGCCAACTGATAAGCATTTGGAAACTCTGTTAAAACATTCATCAATAGTTTGGGCTGCAGGATAAAGGCATGTAGGAAGAAGCAAGCTGAAAGTAAAATGCCTCAACTGTGAGATATGTAAGAATACTTGTGACAAAAATTTCAGTTCTAGTGTTCTCTCTTCTTGTCTGTTTAATTACACCTTCAACAAGTATTGAAAATCACATTAACAAATAGCAAGGGTGTGAAGGAAAGCATGTTAAAGAGGAAAATTGGTGGTTGTGTTGGCTTGATGACTGAGCTACTGTCCTGTGTTGCAAAGAAGGTGTATCCAAGGCAGATGTTAGTGGGGACATAAGATTTCATATTCAATCACATTTAAAAATCTGAGAAATGGTAGATTTCAGGGCAACTATAGCAGTTACTGTCAGCCAAGACACGTGTAGTAAAAAGCAGTCTTTATCTCAAAATCTTGCAGAGTGAGTACACCACCCAGGCAGCCCGTACAAAGGACAAGAATTAAGCTTCATCCATTTGGAGGACAGGATGAAACACATTACCTGAAACCACAGTGTCTGCTTGGAAATAGGATGTGAATTTGAGGCTGTGCTACTCCCAAGGTTTTTCTGGCGCAGGTTTATGTCTAGTTCTGTTGGTCTTTGATAGACCTGGATACTGGTGAAGAATAATTGTTCCCATATTCCTTACTGTAGTGTTCGTCCTTGAATAGGAATCCAGGGTTTAACACAGAGTGTCCAAATGGATTGAGCCTTCCCATCATTGCTTGGAGGTCTCATGTACTTTACTTTGAAATTGATAAATGGAGTAGTAGAGAATTGTTGCTGTGTTATGAAATATTCCCACTGTTATTAAATAATAAACATGACCAGAGTGACCTACTCACTCTCTAAACTGGATTTCTTCTGTTCTTTAATCTTGGTAATGGCTTCATGTTTGAACTACAAAATGTCGTGGATGAGCTGTGGGCCTCTGAAGACAGGGGCAGCAGAAGGAAGTTTGTAGATTGATACCATATCATGTGTATCATAAAGTAAGGTTGTAAAAAGCCTCAGGAAATTATATTTCTTAAGTAATGCAATCAGAATTGCACTTAGACAAAGAAGATTGCTTTGTATTTACTAGCTGTGTTTACTGCATTTTCTGATGTGCCTAAGGAAACTTCAGGAAGTGGAAAATGGAGTTCTAGACTCGAATCTGTACAGTTACTTTTGGGAATAACAGCAAAATGAGTAAGCTTGATTTGCTACACAGCAGATGCCAGGATTATATGATGTGGAAGGAATTTTTTACTTTTAAACCCTTTCAGTGTGATGACATGCAGGGGAGAGGAAGGAGGGGCTGACATAAGTGCCCTTATGTTCTTTTAACCTCTTCAGTGTTCTGAATCCAGAGATAGCAGTTGGTTCATGTAAACACAGCCTGTCTGCATAGGTGGACTCTACCAAAACAATAATTAAATATCGTGTATGTTTCTGGATTAGAGTTAAATGGGAACAAAAAACATTACTATTTATTCTGTGGTCTAAAACCACACTGCTATAAACAGAAAATGCAACAAGCAGAGAGAACTGAGTTTGCCTGAAAATAGATGAAAAGTACAGTGTGTCTTTTTTGGTATTTATGTATTCCTTAAAACAAGTTTAGCAGACTATAAAGCTTTTGATTATAGTCAGCTTGTATGTTCTGCTACATTGTGCAGCACTTCAAAATGAAATGGACCAGCAGTTGTTTACAAAAGCTAAATACTTTCTAAGACAAAGCTCATGGGAGGAGCAGATGGTATTTGGGCATTGTGTTGTGGTCTTGAAATCCACTCAGTGCCATGTTTGGCTGATTCATAGAGTTCCATTTGCAGAGGCATCCTAGTGAGCAACTTCACCAAGAGAAGAAACATTTGAATGAAGTTTTTTGTGTCTTGCGCTATCTTCAGTAAATGCCATTGACTGTTGCTGTATTTAAAATGATAAGAGTGTATCATGGCCTTTATTGAAATGAACGGATGTCCTTTGCAAGCAGTGCTCCTTCTGTTCAGGAGAGCCTTTCCATATTAGCTGTGATAAGGTGAGGAAGCCGTGCAGGTAAGGTTCAGCCCCAGGTGTATGAGGTGGGATCACAGGAGATTGTCAGTGGCCTGTGGAGTGCAGACAGCCCAGGTGTGCTCCTGGAGGGCAGTGTCCTGCCTTGGCACCCTGTCACTCTGGGATCTGCTTCATCGTGCAGCTACAACTGCAGCAAATGGAGCAGTGTTCCCAGCGCCCTGCAGGCAGGGTGCTGCCCCCACCACCTCCCCTCCCACACAGTTTCAGTTGGACAGGAGGGGAATGTGTTCTCCCCTCATTTAAAGGGGCTGAAAATGCTTTGTTGCCAAAGGGAGAGAAAGGGGAGGGGAGTGGTGGGCTGCAGGAAAGGGTGGGGGGGGACAGTGAGAAACCTCATGTGACAAGATCTTTGAGGTGTTTCACTTTTAGGTGCTAATAAACCTCAGGATGACTTAATATGCAAAACCTGTTGAACCTGTTGGCAAGAACAGAGCCCCAGATCCTTATTGCAGAGGGTTTGTTTGTTGCTACCAACTGCATTTCAATTGCCTAGTGATAGTGTTTGTTTTCTTGGAATTTGCTTTCTGCTGCAATGTTCCAGCAGCCCTGCAGAGGTGGAGTTGCTGTGGGCCGTGGTACAGTTGGCACCCCAGGAGCCCAGCCCTGCTGCCAGGTAACAACAGAGGAGTGTCACGGCTTCAGAGCGGCTGAATGTGAGAAACGGGGGGAAACTGCAGCTCTTCCTACTCTCACTGGCAGGCACGGTTGGCGTTAAACCCGTTGCTTTTATAGGAACAGGCTGACCTACTTATTAAGGCATTGTATTTCAGTGTTCAGCTATGGCTGTCTGCCCCAGAAGGGTTGTGTTTGCAGCCCTGCTGAAACTCAGCCCCCAGCCATGTCCCAGCCTTCTGGGAAGCCTTGAACAGGGCATGTTGATGTGTCTGTCCGGTGTGAGGAGCTCTAGTACCACAGCAATGGGAACCACATCTTGTCTTCATGGAAAAAGGGAAAAAGCCTGCTGAAATAACTGCTATATGGCCAAGAAGAGCAGGAAAATAGAAAGAAAATTGGACAGGATGATATTTAAATGTTATGAAAGGTTTTGACCAGAAATGTGTTTTTGATTGCATTCTGTGGGGTAGAATGGCAAATTGCTTGTGACAATAGCTGTGGATATGCTTGGGGTATCTTAAAGGAACGCTGTTTTGCCAGCTTTTGAAATTCAGAGGTGATTGTAATTGGCTGCCCTTTCCTAGCCATATTCATAAAGCACAGGGAGGGTTGGTTTGAAAAGAACAGATGCAAATGAGCAAGCTGGGAGACCACCAAACGTCTCTGGGGTCAGGGAGGAGCTCCCTTTGCATTTGGCCAGCTGGTGGCTCTGTGTTGATGTCAGCTTTGTACGTCTCATGTCATGGAGATGATGGCATCAGCCATCATGGGAAGCAGTGCTGCAGCTCTTTTCCAACCAGGGCTTTGGACTATTATAGCGTATCCAGATTTCTGTGAGCATGTGTCAAAAGTGTGGTGGTGGATGAGTTGAGACAGAACTAAGCAATGTCCTTTCTGTGTCAGACCATTGCTCTTGCCTCTGCGCTGGGTGCTCTTTATTTTTTCAGGGCTGCTGGGTGTCATGTTGCTACACTAGCAAGAAGTATCTGTTCCATCCATCTGTAACAGTGAACTTAGACTCTCTCTGCTGCTCTGACAGGAATATATATACTCTTCTGTGTTTTTAAAATAAGAAACAGATTTGTTGCTCTGACAGGACCTCCCTACCTGATTAAAAGTAAATTTCCTGCTGTTTTTATAGAGAATTTTACAAATATATCTGTTAAGTTTCCATCCTGGAAAAATTAAAATAGTTGTCCAAACAGTCGAAGCTTTCCAAGAGATTTCCTCCAGTTTTGCCCTGAAAAGCTGTGATGTCCTTCCATATTTGCCATGTAGGCTTGGCTTGAAGAACCACAGAAGGAGGAGTTTATGTAGACATGCTCAGCCAGAGTGTTATCACAGATTTTGCAAAATTCACTTTTCTGCCTTTTGTGCTTTTTCTCCAGTACCTTGTACTTACATGCATTCTCTTTTTCTTTGATGTACACATACACCCTTGTCAAACTATTTCATCTAAAAGTTTTGGAAAAAAGAGAGAGAGAATTTCTATGTTTAAATTCTTGAGAGGCAGTCTGCTATCATAATGATAGAGCTGTAGGGTTATTACCCAGAGATACAAAATGGCAGACATCATAGTTAATACTCATCAGCATCCCTTCTAGCAATCTCAAACAGTCCCATCAGTAAAAAGCCTAAGCAAGCTGTGCTGCATTATCATGATTGAGGGCCAGATCATATTTGATGTTGCTGGCTGACATGAGTAGAAAATAGTTTTCCCACTTCTAAAACTAACTTTATTTATAAACTCTTTGTTACATTGCAAATACATCCTCACACTTCTGTTAAAATACCCAGTAGTGACAGGAAAACCAACCTCAAACACATTCCCAGATACTTTGCCTTGAAACTAAAAGGAAGGGAGCAGGTTCCCTTTATCTCTGGTAAAGGAAGATGTAGCTCAGTGCATACACAGCACTTAGAGTTCATGGGTTTATGAATTCCAGGTCTTTTCCAACCAGTATCAGGTCTAGCAGCATTGATTTTTAATCAAGCATAATTACCACTCCTAGTCTTCTTTGAAACAAGTGACTAATGACTTCTCCCCAGCCATTTTAAGGCTTTATGCTATTTCCCGTAACTGTGTTATAGTTGTACAATGTGGCACTTGTGTTTTTACTCTAAGGAGTCCTGTAACTATCAGATCTGTAACTCTGCTGGAATTTCACTGACAATAAAGTAGATTTCAATTTCACTTTGCATAAGATAGAAACATCTTCATTGATATATTCCCGAAGGAATAATATTTGTGGCTTTTAGAACAAAAGCTTTACAGTTTTACAGTATATGCCATTAGCACGTTTGTTGTACTGGATGAAATGCTGTACCAGATTTATGAATAATTTTCTCTAAATCAGGGCATCAGGTATTTATAAGGGGAAGAGAATCCCTATAATGTTTTCAGTTCTATTCCTGATTAGGTGCAAGACAGCTGTTTGCTGTAAATGATGGCACTAAAATGAAAAATAAATCAAAGTAATTTTTTTTTGCATTTGCTTTTCTGGAGGTTTGCAACCCTTATCCTTTGAGATTTCCCTACACCCGGGTGGAGACAGGAAGGAGAGAAGCAGGGAGGTGTGGACTAGGAAGGGAAATCTTCAAAAGGCACACTGGGAAGCTTAGCAACTGTTCACCTTCTGGCTGTGCCAGAGAGAAGGAGGAGACGTGTGCATTGGGAGGGCCTCTGTACAGAGGGATAGGGCAGGGGTGGGTCCATGGGGCATCCCCAGGAGAGGGCAGGCACTCATTAAAGATGAGTGCACAGAGAAAGGACAAGGCAAATGTGTTCTCTCTAATTTGTTTTGTTGTAATCGATCTGATTACCCAACATTATTAGGATTCGTTTGCCCAGACAGCCCATGTTTTGCTCTCAACAGACACTCAGATCTGGTGCACAGATCATGGTAGTAAATAGATTTTGCACTGGCAGAGGTGGTACAAACTGTGTGCTGTACATATATGAAGTAGAACTTGCTGAAAGGCCAGAGAGGTGCCTTCATGCTGCCTAAAATCAGTAAAACAGCTCTCTAGAGTTGGTTGAAATTTTGGAGTACAAAAGGAAATGTGGGCCTTTTTCTCTATTTGGTTGTTAAGCACAAACTTGACAAGATGACTAAATACTTCATGAAAGCAATCTCCGTGTTTCTTCATGGCAAGTTTGGTCTTGCCACCCACTTGGCAGGAGCAGGGACTGTTCCTTCCCACCGGAGACACGGCTGCCTGGTATCAGGAGCTGCGTTTGGTGGGCTGCAAAGATGTGAGATCCAGCACTGTTTAAAAGGTGTTTTCTTCTCCAGCCTCATTGTATGCCCATGAGAACTGTGCAGAACATGCTTATGTTAGTGAAAGCACTAGTCCTTTGGGAAACTCCTGAGCTGTTCTAGCCTGGGACTGAGCCCTGCAGGATGCTGGTGGTACTCTGATCATCTTCCATGGATGCTACTCATTCTCTGACTTATGTATACATATAAGTGTTTTCCTGGATTATAGAGACAGCTCTCACTATTTTCTGGATAAGGCTTTATTTCATTCAGTTTTTTAATTATTTTGGTGTCCCACAACTTATTCTAGGTATGGCCTGTACGTGTGATCAGTTGGGTCCCTGTTCAGCATAAAGAGAAGGGGATGAGAGCTTCTTAGCTTACTCACTCTGTTTTGTGGACTAAATACACTTTACACCTTTCAGCTGATGAGCTGAAAGAGTCTGCAGAAGAGTTACAATTGCGTTGTGCCTTTTTCTTACTCCTTTGGTAACTTCACCTGTCAGCTAGTGGCCATTTAGAATTCAAGGCGTTTGAACAGGATCATTCATAGCAAATCAGAGCTTGGCAGAAGTGGAATTCTGTGTGTCTCCTTCCTGCTAATTAAATTAATCAAAATGTAATAGATAATAATAAAAGTTGTTTCAACCATTTTGGCTAGAAAGGAGTTGCATGATAGCAGTTTGGCAAGTTAGAAGCATCAAAGGGGGCCTCTAAATGTGGCTTAGCAGCAAAGTCTTGACTTAGTGCTTGCTCTTCAGACTGTCAAATTAATTACTCTCTTACCACATTTCAGTTCCTAACATTCCATATTTCCTCTACTTTTGAAATGTGCAAGTAAAAATGCCAGTGATGACAATATTGAATTTACATGTTTGTGAGTATATAGCATAGATGGTGCCAGATTAACAAAGTGCTTAGTGGCATATCCGACTGAATTCAAGAAAATTCAATTGAAAGAATTTCAACTGAATTCAAGAAAAATATAAATGAAAAATTTGATAAGTTTTTTCAGGTTTGCGGCATATCTTCAACAAAATCTCTTCTGTGAAGTATGGAAGTAAGAAACAAAAAAAACCCTTGACAATTAGGAAGCAATGTTTAGTCTAACAAATGGTGCTGCAGTTCTTTTAAGCAATTCTTATTCTTGTGTGTGCTAAGTTAAAGCCTCAGCCTAAGGCTGACTAATTCCACTGTAAAGTCTCTTCAGTATTCAGCCTGTGTTCACCATGTTGCTTTCACCAGAAGCTTTCACTAAAACAGGCCAGTGTGGTTTCAAATATTGACTGTTGTAATTTGAAAGTAATTCTCCTACTCCATTGGTTATCTTGTAGACATCTGCAGTGAGGCTGTCAGGATCTATTTTTGTTTTCATACTTTATGATAATAATCCTTCAAAAATGGCATTGATATTTCCTGCATTGGCCTGAGTCTCACCCCTCAGCTCACTTGGGAAGCTCTCTGGCAAAAAAAAGTCAAAAGGCCCTAAATACTAGATTGCTGCTCTTCTGTTATTTCCTTTATTTGAAAATTAATGAGATTTAAAAGGAGTGTTGCAGGAAGAGTGGAACAGGTTTTTCAGATGTGGCAGTGTGGCTGTCTTCTTCCATTGATTTCTTCAGAGAAGCAGAAGAGCACCTTGTTCCAGGCAGGTTGCACATCACTCCCTGTGGAGAGTGCTCAGTCATCATCCACAGAACTGGAGAAGTCCTTAGCACCTCTATGTACTGTCTGGGGCTTGCTCACAGCAATGCAAAATGATGACTGTCAAGTGCTCTGGTGGAAAAGGGACTTCAGTCTGCTTCCACTTGCCTAAGTTTGTGTCTGTTCTGTTGATGTTTGTTAGAGATACAGTTGCAAAAAGATTGGCAAGGGAGACAGAGCTGCCCCAGCAGGGTTTTCCAGTGTGTTTAATAATAGGTTTTCAAAACTAGTAATCTGTTTGATTGATTGATTTTACTAATGACTGTTTATTGGTCTCAGTCTTAGGGAGAAAGGAAGTAAGCAGTACAGACTTCGTTTTTTTCTTCATTTATAATATCTTTGCTTTACTTGTACATAACTACAAACAGAAAGTAACCTCTTCTGTCAGGTCTGACTTCACTTGAGAATTAACACTAACACACCTTCATGTATCCACTGTCCTTCTGGGGAAAAACCACTAATCTAGAATTGGAGAGCGAGCCTGAGCTGGTTGTATGGCATGGAGTAGAGTCCCAGCAGACTGCATGCCTTCCTGTCTGTGTACCTGTCAGTTAGTCATGCTTATCCTGGCTTTTTTCTAACATACTTTTGGTGACAGTTCTAGCTGTCCTGCCTTCATGCACACCTTGAAACCCAGGATTACCCAGCATACACCAAAATGGGAGCTGTAGGGCCTTGTAGCAAATTTCCTAGGTTCATGGAGAAGTCCCTGTGCACAGGCCTCCCTAAGCTGTGGGCTGGTGTCCTTTCTGGTTCTCCCAGTCCCCCATGTACAAAGCTCTGCCTGCTGGCACCTCTCTGCACCTTCCTGCCTGGATCTGCTCCGCTGTCTTGCAGAGGAAAGCAGAAGAGAGAAGGTGAGAGTTTGAACAGGAATGGAGTAGGCATGGAGTGCCATAGGAGAGGTGACACCACTTGCAAGCTGGGTCTCACAGATCTTACCCACTGACTTTTCTTCATAAGTGCTGTGGTTCCAGCACTACTGGAGTAGCTCCTGGCCAGCTCCTCTTCATTGCTCCAGGAGTCTTCCTTACATGCTTGATGCTGCAGCCAGGGCTCAGGCTGGCAGCGTATGAGAGCTGGGGGCTCACATCACCATTCTGCATTGGGATGAGCCTTCAGCTCAGCAGTTGTCTCCTCCAAGTGCAGACAGCCCTTGCTCTTCAGGTGTCCTGCCTGAGTTGAGCAGCTCAGGGCACAGAGCACGCTGGAAGCTGTCAGACATGGATTCTGTGTGTCCATAGCACAGTCCCTAAGTCACCTCTGACACGAAGTGGTGCAAGGTCTGCTCCTGGAATGTCAGACATCATCCTGGTGCTTCTGCAGTTTTATGTAGATAACCCTTTGTGCAAATAGGCTTTCACTGGCATAGTTCCTTCATGACTATGTTTTGTGCTCTTTCCCTCTCTGTCATAGTTTTGCAGAGAGCTTACCTGCCCTAGAGAAGCAGTTTGGAAGGCAGCTTCCAGAGTCCCTTCCTCTGGGTCACATTGAGCAGCAACACAGTGTAAACACTTCTGAAACTTCACATGCAGACTTTTTGCTTGGTTTCAGCTCCTGTTAGAAGAGTTTACTAGAAGTGTTCTGATTGCCAGTCTTGTCTTCCGTCAGTGTTGCTTTACTGAAATTATCTTTAAACTTAATAGCTCTTCTACCTTGCTTTTTACCTCTGCATCCCATGGTTACCTCATATTGATGGTCTTACTTATTCTCTGCCTTTGTTTTGCTTAACTGAGTAAGGCCAACTCTGTGCTTCCTGTCCTAAAGTCATTTTCCATGTTGGTTCGGTTGGGGTTTGTTTAAGGTTTTGTAATTTTATTTTCAAGGAGTGCATCTTCCCTGCTTTTCTCTGGATACAGGTTTGATCTAGGTCTTGGTGCAGTGACTTGCAGAAACTGCAGCTTTCCCTAGGCTGAGGTATAGAGTTCCCCAGTCCAGTTTGTTTTCCAGAGGTTCCACAGGAAGCATTTAATTCATCAGAACTTGCTCTTTCAAAATAGTAGATCTTAAACAAAATTAGGCTTACTGTTATCCTTCCCACTTAATCTGTACTGAATCACTTTATGGTCCCCTGTTCCAAAGTCATCCTCATTATTTAACATAAAGAGCAGAATAGAATCTATTCTTGTTTGTTCAGCAACATGGATAAAGAAACTTGTCAGCTGTCACATCCAGGAATAACTGGTCTTACCATGGTTAATAGCATTTGTTCTCCAGTCTGTACTGTGAAGTTAGTCTGCCTTGTTGACGTAATTCCCATTTCTTTAATGATGCAGAGCTGTGTCCAGATCTGGATCTGGTGTAAGAAGTCAAGAGCAGACCCAGAGTCTCTCTCATAGAAATCTTCTTTGACCATCTGTCCACAGCATTTCCATACATTTTCTTTTTTATTCTTATTTCTGAAGTCTGCTGTTTCTTTATTGCATAACAGTATCCTACCATATAAAATCTGTATTTTCTTTGAAAAGCACAGACCTTTTGACACTTGCTTCGCTAATAATTGCTGTTCCACCCTGTTTGAGAATTTTCTTGTAATAGCACTAGTGCTTTGAGTTCCTCTTCCATTATGGCAGTCTGCCTCTGTTATTAGCATACAGCTATTTTTGGTGCTGGATTTTTTTTTCACCTTTTCTGCTCTTATTTTGGTTTTAGATTGCATTTGGCTCTTATTCTATATACAGTGCTTTCATTGGCAGTGTCACATGCCTGACCTTTTTTCTCATCATTAGCAGCAACATTTTTTTCTTCAAATCCCAGGCATACCCTTCTCACTGTTGTTTTCATGTTTATCTGATATTCGCCCCTTTGCTTTCTGGATCCTGAAACCAGTGGGGAATTTATGTTCACCTCCCTAGGCTTTCCTTTGCTTTGTTCTTGGTGTGGATTTTGCCATGGTCGTTCCAACAGGTGGGATATTTGTGCGAAGCCCTCCTGAAGACTCATCTTGTGGTGAAAATACCCAGAAGCTACCTTTTCCTGCAGAACTGCAGGAAACTGTAGTGGCTGAGAGAGGCCAGGGGACTGAAGATATTCCCTCAAGGGTCACTCAGGCTGAGGGAAATGCATTGGGTCTTTTCCAGCTGACACGTCCTGTGCTTGCTGGACTGAAAGGGGTACTTGGTTCTCAAGGCCTGCTGGACACAAATGGATTTTGAAATAAGTGGTGAGAAAGAAATGAGTGCTTAGAGAAACACTGGTATGGGACAGTATAGGGTATGGTTTATTTGGTCTTAAATGGTCAGAGTTTTGTAGAGGACTGCGTCCTGGTCACAATTTTATAGAGGATATCCTCTGCCAGCCGTCTTCCCACTTTGCTGGAAGAGAAACCTATTGTTAGCAGCAGGGACATTATGAAAGCTTGAGCAATGATGACCTCGATGTCCCAGAGATAACACACACCTGCATAACTGGGTTCAAAGAGCATGTGTGTTTATGTGTATGTGTATTCTTCAGTCAAAAAAAAAAAAATGTTTGCAACCTGTAAGGCAGCAAGGAGCTACAGCCCTCATAGTCACATCTTCCACTGTAGAAGCTGAGGCTGCAGCAATCAGTTAAGAAGATGGTTGAAATTCCTGATCAAAAATTAGGTAAGTACATGATGAAACAGCAAATTGTTTCTCTCTTCTGTGCTAGCTCACTGGCCAGTGTTTTCTCTAGCTGATGTTCTCTGTTCTGTACTCCAGGCCACACAGGCTGGATGGAGTCAAAAAACTTTACTGTTGCCTTTGTGATTAGTAAATTTTATTTTCTAAAATAAAATTCTATTTTCTATTTTTTCTGCCCTGAAAATTAAGCTTGCCAGTAATGTGCATCAGAATGAAAAAAAAAACTTAAAATAAAGGAACAAAACCAAAGCACAAATCTCCATCCTGCTTTTAAGCAGAGTATGTGCTATAATACGTCATCTTTATGTGTAACATGTATATCTCATCTCTCTTTAGTCAGGTGTCTCTTAAAATGTTTTTATTTTGCACTTTTAGTATTGTGAGTCTGTCTTTTAACAGTTAAGTGATCTTAATCTTTACTCCTGAGATGAAAAGTTAGGATGCTTTGGTTTCCCACAGCTTTCTGGGCGATAGATGAACCTCTTGGAGTCAGTGCATGTGTAAGATCTACTGTAACTCTTTCTACTATCATTCTTTTTATTCAAGCTAGTATTTTGAACAAGAATACATTGTAACTATGGTTTACAGTTTTTCAGCTGATAAAATGGTATTGTTAGAGGACTAAGTCATATATGTTGCTTCATGACAATGCAAATGTAACAAAATAGAGGAGCAGGAAGAAGGTTTCTGGTAGAAATACTGTGTATTTTTTAAAATTAGACCTCTTAGACTTGTGCCATAGCTTACTTGACAGTACCGAAAATGAACTTAAATTTAACAAAAAATTACTTGTTAATTTAGACCTGTGCCTGCCTTCTTCTGTGTCTCATACTAGATCTGTTTAAAGGAGTGGGATATGCTCTATTGTGACTTGGCATTGATAATGAAATTGCTTCGTTCTGGCCTCTATTGTATAGCTTCCAGAATTCTCATGCTTGGTCTTCTGTGCACTGTTGTTGAGATATGAATATAATTTCTTGTTTCTTCCCAAGATCTTGGTTCTGAATTACTGTACGCTTCCACAAGTATTCTATTTGTTTTAAGAGAACTTCTCAACCTTATTTAAATATTTCAGAAGTGGACTAAGTGGCATCCCACACCAAGGAGTTTGACAGACTTACAGTATTTACAATTCTGTTCAGGTATTTCTTTCTGTCTTGCACATTGTAACTTTATTTTAATGGTTATATTCATATTCTATCATTAGGCAAAATAAATTAAAAATAGAAAAGAAAAAAAAAAAAAAGCAAATGGGAAAAAAAGCCTCCACTCCATTTTTCTCTGTTTTTAACCTGACTCATGCCAAGGTTGACCATCCTGATGTGGGAAGGGAAAAGGCATGTCTGTTAATAGACAAGTTAAACAGGAGCAAGCTGTATTTGCTCTATTGCAGTTTAATAAGCCTGAAGTTAAAAGATGGAAGACAGTGTTGTTTTTGCACCATTTTACTACTGATGAAAATTGAAAATATAAAAGAATCAAATAACAAAGAAAAGTGTAGGAATGAGCTGTGCTAGAAAGTGAGGCAGGGAGGGGGTTGAAAGACTTACTTGTAGACAGGGAATAAACTGAACTTTTGACTACAATGGCACTAGGTTTTCAGCATTCCATCTACACTAGGATCATATAAATGGGAAAAAGCAATAGAGAATGTTGAGGCAGAAGTTGCATAGGCCAAAAACTAGCATACTGAATGGTGAAGTGAAATACTTTATGAAAATAGTTCTATTTTAGATGTAGTAACTTTAAATTAAAAGAAGATCTTAATAAATTCCTTCCTGATGAGATAACGTAGCTATGGTTGTAGTGTACAGATGGTGCAGTTTATTTACTAACTACTTTTTTTACGTCAGTTGGCTGTAACATTTTATTAATACCTAAATATGCATCTTAAGTGCCTCTCTCTAGGCATCTGTGCTGGAAAATTCAGGCCATGGTTGCTTTGAACTGCTTTAGCTGCTATTTTCTTTAAAACCTTATAGTATGGCTGTAAAGATAAATATCCTTTGGCACTACCAAAAGGGCACTATGTTACCCTAACTTTTATTTAATTGGAAGGGGATGGATTTGAAGGGTTTGATGAAACCAGATCTAAGTTTAAAATAATATCAAAATAATACGAATCACTATAAATCACTTTGTCCATAAAATGAACTCTGGTCAGAGATGACAACATATAAAAGAACAGCTGTCACATCTGACTTTTTCAGGGTACATGACTGATTTTAAATTTTTTTTGTGAATTCTAGAATAAAGAGTTTGCTACCTGACGGCTACGCTCTGCATTGTTTGTATGTAATCTCATGCTAGATATTGCATGCCATTTTGCCACTTCACATGTCTATGCAAGACAGATTCTGATCTATACAGATAACATGCAAAGGAAAATTTGGCTCAAAGTACATCTTGACAATATACATTGATGTATACGTATGATATTCCACATTGGTAAATCGGTAGGTTATTTTTTCACTGAAAGAAATAGGTGCTCTTTAATGATTTGGTGTTCACTGTTGAAAACTCTCCTGACAAGAGGCATGAATCTAAAATGCAGCAAACAGAACTGCCATGAGGTTTGTACCACCATTGGCATCATCTTCATGAAGAGAAGTTTTGTGTTTGAGAGCAATGCTGGCCAAAACACTTCCAGCCTCACACTGCAGGGGGACGTCCTGCAGCGGTAGTAGAATTCCAGCCCCTTGATGCCTTTCATGCCTTAAAAGATCTTGTAAGTGCTTAAGGTTTCTTCCAAGTCCTTTCTGGTACCTTGTGATGGACCCTTGGTGCATGAGGGACCAAGTACTGAAACTTCAGACTGTAGTGTGAAGCACCAAAGGTATAGCTAGACTGCAGTCATTTGTTAGGAAGAACTGTGGCTGCTGGCAATTTTTGTCATTATTTTCTTATCACTCTCCAGTGTTATCTGTTTGAGGCTTTGACATACTCTTCCTTCTTTGTACAATACCTGCAATCCTTCCTTTTCTTCATTGTTCTTTATTTCCCTCTTTCACAGTGAAGACTGGACATCTGCTTTCCACTGACAAAAAATTAACAGTTCATGTATGCAGTCAGTTGACCATTTACTTGAATTAGCAAAAAAAGAAACCAGAATGCATTCATTTAAATACTTAATTTTTTTATATTCCAAAACTTCGTGTGTAGATATTTTTAATCTGGTTTCCTAGGGAAAGATGTTCCTGCAATCATGTTTCACTAACCACCCACTGTTAATAACTTCAGGAGCCTTTGTGTTGATCACAGACTTCAGGTAGGGCAGAGATCTCTGTTGTGAGATCCACAGCTTCAGGCCAGGTAGGAGGGACAGAATCCAGCTGCTGGGGATGCAGCAGTAAGCAAGGTCAACCTAACAGCTACACATGAGAGCATCCACATGGAAGAGACTTCAGAAGGATGGCAGTGGGGAAGGGGCCATCAGCATGGGGGCACTGGTGGGGCCCAGCAGCCAAAGCCAGAAGTGCCAGTCCCAGCAAAGGTGCCCTTCAGTGCCACGCCTTTGGTGCTGCTCCTCATGGCTACTTGTCTCTTCTTGACACACTGCTCATGAGAATGCCTCCAAATTGTGGACAGAAATGCTGCAAAAGAATGTGCCAGCTTTTCAGTGTGCTTCTTTGTGTGGGCTCAGAGAGCTGGTCCTCGGCCCTTGTGTCACTTGTGCACCAGTCCCTCCTTTCTTGTTTTTCCTTGTAGTAGAAAAACCCAAAGCACATTTTCCTGGATCCCACCGACACCACCATTCATGCATGTCTCTAAGCTCTCTTACCTCTGCCAAGGCATTATGGAATAGCTGTGTGGTTTCTTCAAGAATATTCCAGCAGAAACAGCTAGGCACCATAGGCAGGTATGGATGGGCTTGAGACGTGGCTGTGCTTCAGCAGACAGCTGCTGCAGATCAGTCCTGTGTTGTGAGCAGCTCATGTTCATGTCTTATGTCATTGTAAAAACACTGTGGTACCATTAGTGATCCAAAGGCTGAGAATGCACCTTTCAACAGAAAGTGGTTGCATCAATTTTATCTCAAATCACAGAGTTTGTTACACAAACAAAACCCAAAGTCATCAGGAAATGTGCTTTGCCTAGTGGTGTCCTTTTATTCTTTCAGCAGCAACATTCACATAATACTCCAGTGTCATCCACTGAACTAAAACAAAGCAAAATTTAGGAACAGCCAATAAAAAAATGCTGAAGTTTGCTGTGTGAATATAATACACTAAATTCAACTTCTGAAAATCTCCTGATTTTATGGTATGAAGAAGAGGGAAGAATTCTGGTTTGCTTTGTCTTTATTTCTCAGGCTTCTTTGCTCTTTCGTCTTCTTTTTTAACATTAGATGGATTACTCCTCTTTAGTTTGAAAGCACACACTTGCTGTGTGGTGTGTGGATCCAGTCTTGCAGCACGGCACATGTTTGGGAATGAAACGGATAGGAAATGGCACTTTCAGCATACATAATTGCAGCAGGAATGCTGCTTTTGAGATATCTTCAGACTTGAAGATGAACATAAGTTGATAATGCTGCTTTCTCTTTAGAAAATGTTGACCTGTCCAGGAGACATGGGAATGTTTTACACGAAGTCTGTTCCTGCTGCTTCAGCTTCAGTTTGAAACCCACTACACTGTTTCTCTGTTTACTGTTTTAGCAATTAAATAATAGAGTAGTAATCTTTAGAAGAGTGTTTGCAGCTATTCACAGAAAAGTAGTACATTCTTAGACTAATAAAAAGTCCCTTTTTTAATTCGGCAGTTAAGTGAATTTCTGTTTGGCTTAAGCAGATTTTGAAATCCTGTCTACGTCATTTGTATTGTTAATAAATTACAGGGCTTTATACCACATCATATTACTGGGAATAGATTGGAAATATATAAAGATCAAAAATACAGATATTTTTTAACAGTGGTAAGTACTTTTCTGTCATTATAGCCAAAATAAAGTGCCATGAAGCTATTAGTAGTAAATTAATTTTTTTGGTATGTAATTTGGTATAAATACTGACAAGCTGAAAAAACCCCTAACCCCAAACAACAAATGCATACTCATTAGTCATTCAGTTTAGCAGCACAGAGGCAGCAGTCAGCCAGGGTGTGCGTTTTTATGTCTGCTTCAATTGCACACTTCATTTATTTGGACATGGCATAGGCGGCTTTCTCTGTCACACGGCATCACTGCACGATTAGCAAGTTGTGCCCCAGGGCAGCTGGGACGCTTTGCTGGGGCAGATGTTCTTTTCAGCTTATTCAGTGGCCGTTGTGGGGTTGTTTACTGTTGTCATAGATACCTGCATTTCCATAGCAGCTGAGCTGTTGTGTGTGAAGCAAGTGAATATAGTTATAAAAGGATAATATTTTGTTCTGTCTCTATAACTTACCATCTGTCAGCTGACTGTTCATGATGGATTCAGAAACCAATTTAAGAATAACAACAGCCAGCTGATCATTTTTGCTTATATTAAAGAGAGAATGGACAAGGATGCAAATAAGTTGGTGCTTCAGTGAAATGCTAGTTTCTTTTTTTTTTTCTTAATTGCAGCAGTTTGTCTTCCAACACTTTCTCAAACTTTGCTGAAATCTTTCTTGACAAATAGAAATGACAAAGTGTCATCTTCTGTACTTGCTCAGGTATTCCTTGTGCTTTCCCACTCGTCAAGTGTCAGCTCCTGTTGCTTCCAAACTGTGATGTTGCACCTGCTTTCACAGATCCTTTGTAATGAAATGTAAATGCTCTCCACAGAATTAAACAGGGCATTGGTGAGGCTAACAGCACAGGTATCATGCACACACAAGCACAAGTACGGCTCGGTGACACAGATCACCACTCTGTTGAATAGTAACAATGGGATCACGTGCGAGTTTGGGGATAAATTTAATGCCTAGTCATTGATCCCTCTGAACAGTGAACTCTCATACCTTTTCACTCAGAGACATGGTCGGACCTGTAGTTTAGCAATGGGGCTGAGAAGATTAGCCCAGTTGTAAATAATGTATTTATTGGTTGATTTTTCCAGATCCTGACATTGATGCTGCCACTGCCATGATGCTTTTGAATACTCCCCCTGAGATACAAGCAGGTTGTGAGTAGATATTTCTATAGCATATAGCAACATAGACGTATAAAACTAATATTCTCTTTTATAAGTATACAGCATACCAGATAAAAAGGATGTAATAAAGAAATATTACTTCCCTTGTAGACCCTTGCACTTCCTTGACCCTTACATGAGTATAATTTTGTGGTTCATATTACGTTCTTTGTTACATGAATAATATTAATCTGTGATCTCTAACGTAAAAGAGAGGTTATTGTTATTCATGACACTTAAATGAGTAACATACTATTATCCATACTAATAGAAAGACCTGGGGCAACAGCCAGGGGAAAGGCAGTCAGAGAGAGAAAGAGAGCAAGAGAGTGAAGGGTACATGGCATATGGTTCTGTTTTCATTTTGTTTTGATTTGACTCCTCTATCGTGTAAGTTACCACAGCCATCTGGATACTTTCCATTCACTTGGGCACTGTTTCAGCTCCTTCCTTGCACACATCCTGCCCCTTTTGGTTTCCTTTTGCTCTGGCTGATGCAAGGCGGTACCAGGCGACAAGGGGCAAAGAGAGGTCTCATTTCCTGCCAATACTGTCCTCCCTGTTTTCTGACCACACTTAGGGATTTAATGCTGTGTATTAACAAGGCACTGAAGAGGCCAGGACCCACACTGTACTGGGCTGTGCAAATACTGCAGGAACCATCCTGCCCCACAAAGCTTGCAGTGAAGGTATTACAGGAATCCATAGTGGAATACAGCTGCACAAAAACAGGGAATGCAAGAAAACAGACATTATCACTAGTCAGCAAGCATAGGAGTAATGCTGAGTGACAGGCAGCTCTAAAAAATAAAGGCAGAAGTTAAAATAGAAACCATTACCAAGACTGTCTAGCATCACTGCTATTGTTCTAGCCTGGGCAACCAACTCCAAATTCCAGGGGAAGCCTTGATTTGCACTTTGATACTCTGCCTGGGGAAGAGAGTCAATTACCATCAAAGCGTTTCCCATGCAGCTGAGGAAAGCTATTGTCTGCCTGCTTTGTGACCCTGCCAGAGGAATGCTTCTTGAGAAGCTTCTCTCAGGAGAGTGTGATGTACCAAGAAACTGTTCTGGAAAGAGAAGAGTGGTCCTTCTCCTCTCCCAAGAAGCTTTCATGAAGTGTACATGGTAAAAGGGAGAGCAATCCCTGCTGCATGTAGGTAGGAAAAAGGAAAGCTTTTATTGGGAAGAGAAGGTTACCCTTGGGCATAGTGGGAAGAATAAAATGAGACAGTTTCTAAAGGATTGCAGATTTAAGGAAGCCAGATTTGTGGGGTAGAAAAAACGGGGAAAGGTACTGGTATAGAATCAAAGTGTAGAGGTAAAGGATATGTGAGAGAGGGAAGGGGACATAAGTAGTATGTGCATGGAAAAGGATGGAGAAAACACATAGCAGTATGAGCTCCTGGAGGCACTGGAGAATGGGAGAGGACTGCAGACAGAATGGGAGAAGATCCATAGGACTAAACATGCTGCAGATTTTTGTCTCATGCACGTGGTTGCCAACATTGCAGTGCAAGTGATTTGGAGACTTGTTCACTGTCATTTTGTAGACATCATAGTTGGATAATTTTTGCTTATTACTGTTTTGTGTTGTAGAGGTCACTCTGAGGAGGGAAATTCTATCCTCCTATGAGTTTGGCATATCTCTCCATCCTGTGTCACCTTGCCAGTGGGCTCTTGTTGTGAGCATGTCAAAAGTGACAGGGAGATGAAAGCAAAAAGATGGCTTCTCATTGATATCCATGGGTAACAAGACCTTCCTCTGTGCCCTTAAACTGAAATTCAGGGTCTGCTCAGAAGTTCATGGATCTTTTTAGACACCGGTAAAATTGTCAGGAGGAAAGCCCGAAGTTTTTATTGTAACCTTAGAAGCCCTGTAAATTACAAAGGAGAAATATTTTGGCAGGGGTGTGAGAGGATACCTTGAAGAAGTAAATCAACCTGTCCTATCAATTGCAGTTTGGTCTCACTTATGTTCCATGCTAGGAAAGTCTTAGGCATCTTAAAGCAAATTAATTGCTACTTCACTTTAAGAAACAATTGTATGAAAAACAATCGCACTTTAAAATAGTTTTCAAATAAAAGGCAGGTTGACTATAAAAGTTTTTCATTGCAATGTTGAGCATCATCTAGAAGTTCACAGTTCATTCTCTGTTCTGTCAGTAGCTGCAGTGGTCTGTAAATCAAGCTGGGAATTACCAGGGTAGTAAGTGTGCTCATACTGTTTGATCCCTTGAAGACTGAGAGTTCTGTTCCTGGTGTCAGACTGTGGTGTCAAGTATGTGCATAAGGGCTGCAAAATACCCCATCTTCTGAAGACAATATTTGGAGAGCAAAGGACATAGTTTGTCCTTTGGCCATAGGTTTTAATACCTGTATGAAACCCTCTTTTGGTCTGAGACCTTATAACAACTTTACAACTCAGAAAGTTTAAAACTCTGGTCCATTAAGACCTTTGCCTGTCCTACAGACATTTAACCATTGTTGTGACAAGTGGATACCTCCAAGGCAGATTGTGACAGAATATGGATTCATTTTCTACAGATGGTTACATGCACTGGCTTTTGAATTTTAAGACATTTTGGATTAAAAGCTGCTTTACAACTGGTGTAAAAAACCCATGTTCATCTAGGCAGTGTGGGTACTGAAAGCATTTTTAGGCGGAAGTTAGCTCCAGTAATTATTCAAAGTCTTATTGAAATTTATACTGTTAATACGGTCTGTCAGAAGGGAATCCCATCTCAGTGGTATTAGAAAATCCAGAGTAAGCTGTTCCTGCTTTCTAACAGATTGATTAATTATCTTTGCAGTTTTAAATGACCATTTAAAATTCCACACCCATGTGTGAAACACTGCTAACAATCACAGATGAATTCTAAAATCAGATTTTGCTTTTATATGAAATCTTGAAATGGTGTCTGACAAACATTGCTTACCATTTACCTCAATTCCACTATCCTTTAGTTTTCATTCATAAAAACAAAAAGGCATAGTAAGAGAGTAAAAAATTTTAAAAAACCCTGTTATTAGGATTATTTTGTGTTTGTGTAGGTTTTACCCTGTATAGACTCATGAAAGTGATTGTTCATACTGCTGCTAAAGGTTAGGAATGTGCAATTATAGTTGGGATGTTAACATCAGAAATCAGTTTCTCAGTTATCAACACCTTGCAGTATATTCGCAGACCAAATACTTACTGATTGTAACTAAAGGCAGAAGCTCAAAGTAGCCAGCTTGTGTACAAGTGTCTACTGAAACCTGCAATCCAGCTGGCACCAGGAGTTAAAGCATGAAAGATACTGTGATATGCTAAGAGAGGGCATGTAGGAACATAGATTTAATGTTTTTTGCTTCAGTTTTTTTAAGTGCTTGTGTTTCATCAGGTTTTGTAGGTTTGTGTTTGAAAAGAAACAGCAATTGAAACACCTGCTTCCTTTAGAAGCAGCTATCACAACTTAAAAATACTTGGGATTTTTATTAGTAGTCAGTTCATGAATATTAATTCCAAAATATTTGACTTGCATAGAAAACTGTATCTTGACGTGCAAGGCACCGAGTACTGTCTGGGCCATCTTGGGCATGTTGCATCAAAGTTATGGGCCTATTTCCCTCATGTGAATCTCATTTGGAGAGAGGACCAAAGAAAACAGGATGGTGAACAAATGGTAGAGCTCAGTTTACAACTCAGGGATACTAAATCAGTGAAGTCCTTGAGTTAGTTTTGCGCAGTTGCTTTTTTGTACAAAGGATTTTCAGCACTTCATTTCTTGAAAGTGAATATTACTAGCTGTCATTCCATCATAGTATTCCCTGCTCCTAAGAGTGTGGAGTCCTGGGCATGTCATTGAGTCTTGCCAAACCATGATGCTTTGCCATGATTAAAATGGAGAAAGGTTTTGGTGCTTTTGCATTGTGTTTGAATTCCTGAGATTCAAGTCACTGGAAGCACGTAAGCAACAACACCTTCTTAATTGGTGAGGTCATTCTGAACTTTGAGCCTCTTGCTTTACTGAGGGGATGAGTAAAGAAGAGACTGTTAGTGTATGGCTGCTAGTGAGCAGTGCTGGTGGTCAGAGGGGTTATCCTGGAAATACTGGTTTAATTCAAGAAGCTTCCCAGTGCTATTGCACATAGCTTCAAATTCATGCATAGTCCTTTGCCTGTTGCTGTGTAGTTTGTCAATTGCACACAAATGCAAGTCCATTGCTCAACCTGAAGTTTCATACTGCAGGCAGCTATTAAACGGTGCTCACAGAAAGGGTTTGGGTAGGAACCAGGAAACCTGAGAGTCTTCCCAGCTCTGACATCCATCTTCTGGTTTGAGTACTGCTCATCACTACTCAGTGGGTTGGGTTGGCTAGAAAGGGGTGGCCTTCAGAAAACTTGGTTTTGTGGGTGGTTGCTTATAGGAGACTGAAGTGCTGTGGTAGAGATGTTTAGGAAGATATGAGCATGGAGTTTTGCTGGGTACTTCTTAAAAAAGTAGTTTTCCAGGGTTGAAACCGGTGTCTCTCTGATTTGGAAGTCTTTATTAATCTTCATCACACATAAAACCAGACTAGATACATATATTGTGGGTTTGGGGGGAGGAGAAATAATTCCCTATAATATCTTTCTACTTTACCTCTGTACTTATAGCATTGTACCCCTATGAAATTTGCTTTTTAAACTAATGCAAGTGGATTGTATATGAGCGAGATACATACAGGAGTCAAGATAAAAAAAAAACAAAACACCTTAATGACAGTCAGAAATCCTCCAAATAGGATAAAACAGAACATACTCTTTCGTTGGGACATTTTTATTGTACATGAAACTTGATAGCTGTAGTGTTTTATTTGTACTGCTAAGGGACAAGTCACTTATAACTGAGATAGCTTCCAGCCTAACTTTGAGTATCAGAAAATGATAAATCATTGAGAATAAAATGTTTCATGAAGCTATTTTTGCTGATGATTTTGTATCAAAGCAAAAAACTAGGAAAAGACACTTTTGTGATGTTCAAACTTCCTGTTGCTGGGTTTTGTTTGGGATTTTGTTTTGCTTTGTTTTACTTTGGTGTTTAATATTAAGCCATTAAAGGGATGAAATAAATCTGGAAAAAAAGATTACTTCTAAGAAATGCTTTCTACTTCTTTCTCTGTACTCCTCATAATACTTCTAGAAAAAGTATGAGTGTGATAGGATTATCAGGATGCATTTGTCTTGCCCACCTCAATTTTTGTTTAGAATAAATGGGTTGTTTGATGTATCCTAGATTCACCGTTTTAAGGACTACAGAGTATGGATATTAAGAGCTATAAAATTGTCCTTGAGCAGTAAAATACAAGTTTGGCAGTTGTCATCAAATTTGTGCCTGGGATTAGAGACCTGAATAAAGTTATATATTTGGCAGAAAACATTTGCTTTTGGCAACTTCTAATGTCCCATTCACTGTACATCATCAGCAATTTCCTACTTTCAGTTCTTGTAGCCTGATATAAAGAATTCTGCTAAACACTGTACTGAAAGAAAGCTTGGCAAAAAAGAGCTGAAGCTGACAGATACTAGCAGAAACTCAGTACCTCTTGTCTATAATGATTTCTTCTGTGCTACAAAAGCTGGGTCAGGGAAGAGAGCCCTGAGATCAATGCATGTGCCATATAATGACAGAAGAAGCATAGAACCAGTCTATCCCTACAGGATACACTCACACATTCCACTTCTTCAAAAATCATTTTTCCATAAATAGTATTCATTCTTCCTTACTAAGTATTGGCTACTTTGAGCTAGACAGTTTAAAGAAGTGTATGTTTGTTTCCCATATCACATAGAGAACATGTTTTTTACCCAGTTCATTGTCTAGAATGACAGCAAATCTCACTCCTTGCTTATACTTCATTTAACTTTCATTTGCCAACATTTAACCAAGAGGTTAGTTTCCTTTTTTGGGGAGCTGTTGGGGTGTCAGTGTGTCTGGTGACTATACATTATTTCCTCATTCTTTTGCGTTTCAATTTTACAAAATTTCTACATTGTTTAACAATGAAATCTTCAGGGAGGGACCCAGTCTAACATGGTTTTTCTGACACTGTTGTGAAGATCTTGGATGAGGTATCTCAGCCAGAACAGGACTTGCTTCACCTGCACACACCTGCAAGAGATGAGGGATGCAGTCTTTTGGGAGATTTGGTGGAAGAAGCCCATAGTTGGAATAGTCTGCTCAACTAATGGGCACAAAAGAACGTGCTCTGGGTTAAAATAGTCCTGCACTGGCTGTGGAGTGATCATGTAGCCCTGTGCTTACTTTCCAGCTGCAGACCCTGAGGATAGGCTACAAAAAAAACCACTGGACTTTTGAAGGGCTTCTGTTGGATCCTTTTAACACTAAGTGAACACAGTGCCTTGATGGATTCAGATTATAGTGTGTTCTCCTACATGTCATTTACTTTATTGTCTGTTAAACTGTAGCATGAAAGTTACTACAACAGGAATTTTTTTTTCCCTTTGGAGAATTTCAGAGGTGTAGTCTTGGTTTTCGACACTGGGTGCATTGCTTTGCTCCAAGTTAGCCAGTGGAGACTCAGCTATCTGTGCCTACTCAGGTTGTGAAATTCCACCAGAGCAGCATAAGATCCAAAAATAATTTCCCCGTTCATGCAGTAGATTAGGGGCAAATTCTCTGTACACAGTTTACTCCAATAAAAGCATTTCCTGGGTTTAAGTTTCCTGAGAGCAGAGTAGACCCTTGAAAACATAGCAGTGGTGACAGTTGAAAGGTGAATAATGATTTTGTCGTTTCAGACTCTCTGTGTTTCACTGGGAACATTTTGTGAAAAAGGAAACCTTCATCAAAGAGATGCACAGGTCTTCTTGCATTGTTTTCTTGAGCTGAGTTTCTCAGACATAAACGGCTTTCGGCACTTGCACAGAAAAGGTGTAAATTACATTTCACACTTCTGCCTAGGAATCGGGAACCTGTAACCTGCCTGTACTGTTGGTTAAAGAAGCATTAGAAGAGAAGGGTCAGGACTGTAAGATGTTAGTCCAGATTGGCACTGATTGATGATATGGTTTGGAGTAAATTATCTTACCTCCACACCTTGAATCTTCAATCTACAATATAAATATCTCACCTCAAAATATGGGTTTGAAACATAATTAAAGCTTGTAAGGTGTAAATGTATCTTTGGAATTAAAGCACCACGTAATTTCCAGTAAATAATCCACAACCCTTCAAAAGCACCAAGATGTAGAAATAATTCTTTGAATATAAGTAGCTGTCACACAGCCTGCACAAAGGCTGGAAGACTCTGTGGGTACCAGGGACAGTGTAATAACAGTTTATATACATAATCTTTTTAAAATTAAGTAATAAATGTTATTTTTTGCAAGGATCAGTTTTGATGCTTTAAATGCTGTAAGTAGGGATGAATGAGCAAGAAAGATCAATCTTACTATGGCACGTTGGTAATGTGGATAACTAGAAATTAATACCTTTTACTGCAGAGTTATTTTAATCCTGCTTTTCATTTTAGGTTTAGAGTGCTACAGAAGCTGATTTACCAGCAAGTTGGGATGTTGGGTTTTTTTTTTTTAATTTATGGTTCCATATATTTCCTGAAAGGTTGCACTGCAACCAGTGTCCTTCTTCAGTGATCCCTTGCATACAACCTTTCTGTTTGTCTGAGTGATGTAGTGGTTTTGCTAATTTGCATAATTCAGAGAGTCCAAGGAAACAAAACCAAAAAGCAGTAGCAATAGCACTGGTGTTGCAAGCTGAAATAGTTCTGGAATTCTGAGTGATGATTTCATTATGCAGAGCTGTGATGTACTTTCAAGAAAAGTTAGAATCACAGAATCATGGTTAAGGCCTCTTCTGGCCTGAATAGTCTTATTGAAGCCTTTCAGTGGGTGATGGGACAAGGCACAGACTGGCCATGATTGAAGTGAATTCCATAGGCAGGACAAGAGACCAAGTTGTCTCTTAGAAGATATTTTCATTAGACAGCAAACTTCTGTGTTTTATTTTTTTACAAACATTTGTTACTTCTTGAAGGGGATGTGTGGAGAGAGAGAGAGAGTGTGAGTGTGTGTGTGTTGACATGGGAATGTTTTAAATGTGAAGTTTGTGAAGAGGATGTTTCCTGGATAGCACTCCGTGACTTACAAACCTGCAAAGGGTCAAGGAAAATGAAGGATGGGTTGCAGTGAGGGTGTCAGTATATAGAAATCCTAAGTTGTGAGACTTGGCAGTGTATTTTATATAAATATAGGTATAGATACATACACAGGAGTGCAGGGGAAAAAAGGAAGCTCAAAAGAGATGAAGAAGGAAAGACAGGAAGCTAATTTTTGAGAATTAGTGAGGAAGCAAACAAGATGTTCTAAAGAAGCAATGGGAGTTGTCAATAAGGGAGAGAGTAGGAGAAGGAAAAGGATAAAATAAACATCAGTTAACTCTGCCAGCAGACCAGGATAATTAGGTACTTGTGGAAAGAAGAGCTTGAGCATCAAGGAGCCTCTGTTGCTCTCTTTTTTGCAGTTGCACTTTCAGTATGTTTGCTTTGAAGTTCTGCAGTTTATATTTAGACAGTATCCACAGCTAAGTGACATTTTGTGCATATGCATAAATATATCATTTCGGTATAAAACTATGGTTTGTATCATAGTGAAGAGAAAATTCCCAGATCTTTCTCAGTCAAAACTCCTGGTTCCTTTCTTTTGATGAGATTTGATAAGCATAGAGAAACTATGCCATGTAGTGCAGTATAAAATCTGTCCCTCTTAAAAGTTTGTTGGAATAACAATGCCCTTTGAAAATTAAGGGTATTTTATTGATGTTTTGGTATTCAGCACGTTTATCTGTTGCTTTGAATTGACCTGTTACCTTTGCATTTTAGGTTAGCCATATCCTTGAGCAGACTGCTTTTCTTTCATGACACTGGTGTTTCAACCATCTCAAGGTCATGCTAAAACAAATACAATACAAAATTCAGCTTTTTGAATTTTGACATAATAATGTTCCTCTACAGTATCTACAAACCAGAACATTGGAGCAGTGAGAGCCTTACAGTGTCCCCTGAGTGAAAGAGGTTTGATCAATTCCAGTAAACTAGCAATGAAGGAAAAAAGTGTATAGAGTAGTGAGTATAAATAGCAAAATGCAATTTTAAAATTATTCTGGTCATTGAAAGCTGACCCAAGTTGTTATAAACTAGCTTCTGTAATTTTAGCCATTTGAGGCTGTACTTAAGCACCTAAATATAACTGACCTGTTCTTCAAAGGTGCTCAAAAGCAAGAGTGGGTGTAACACAGTGACAGGATTTGATCGGGGGAGTGATGTGTTCTCACAAGCAGGAGAAAGAAGATTATTTTCCCAGAACTAATCTGTGTGGTCTAGAGTGAAATAAGGTGAGCACCAGGACAGCAGGAAGGAGGTGTTGAGCTGGCTTGATGTTTATAGGAAGTTGAAGTGTACCTCAGCAGCCTACAACTAACATACTTCTGAGCCTATACTCCTCTGCCTCAGAATGCACTAGTATTTTTGGGATGTAAGTATTTGAAGTTTGGATGTTGATTCTGAATAATTTTTCTAGTCTCTGTGTGATTTGTTTAAAAATTAATTCTGTGGATGTACATAAAGTGATGCAGTTTGCATTTATCTTACATGTGTTTATATAATATATGTATGTCTTAATATAAAAAGAGTGGCAATCATTATTCTCCTTTTGGACATTCCCTGTGGGAGGAAGTTATGGTATGAATGGTGACTTACAGTAAATAGAATGTGTGTGAACTGGGTGGCTGTGGATGTTACAGAAGCAAGTTCAGGTGGAGGCTGTAGTGAAGTTACTGTTCCAGCCTGAAGGGACATAATAGCAGTGCAAACAAATGCCATCACATGCAAGTAGGTCCCTGGTAAAGGGCTAGACTGAGAACTGTATTTGGTAGTCCTGCATACCACAGTGGAGGAGGAAAATCCTGAGGCTTGCTAAGGACACTCTTGGCTTTCGGGGTGCCTGGGCAGTGCTTCTCTGCTACTTGTTCAGCTGTCTGCCCTGGGCCGAGCAGTGTACAGAAACATGCCTGGGTGGAGAACAAGCGCTCGGTTGTAGCTTACAATCTTGTTGGCCAGAGTTGTGGTTTTTGATGTAGAGCCAAGTTGAACAGCCCAGTGAAATGTCTTGTCTGTGGTGGTCAGGACCTACGAGTTTGGTGTCAGTGGCATCAGCACGTGTTGGGTGAGGGAGGCTGGGCTGTGACCTGGCCGTGTGCAGGAGGCACAGGACTGCTGCCAGGGCTGTGCCAGAGTCATCAGTGGCCTGGAGACAGGGCCTAGGGAGTGCCATGGAGATGATGCCTTTCTAGCCTCTTCTCTTTCTCTTCCTGGTAAAATACATCTTTGTAGTTAATATTTATTTTGCAGGGATAGGGGGGGCCAAGATACTGCTGCTCAGAAGGTAAATTGGGGTGATAAAAAGCTGTCAACTGTGATCTTGCAGTGAAGTACTTGTGTTCTGTTTATCTGTAAGGGGTCATTGTTTCTGTAGCTACATCTGTGCTCATAGCTGGTTTTGACTCTAAGCACAAGCATTTGCAGCAGAACTGCAATTACAAAACAAAAGTGATTCATTTGTACAGGAATGGTCTGCAGCATCTAGGTCAGGCAGTGGCTTTGGCAAGCCATGTTATCATTGTTTGCCATGAAAATAGCATTGGAAGTAGAATGGCACTCAGAAGACTTGAGGCTGAGATGTCCAAGGTAAGCAGTGTACTGCACGAGCCTCTCTTAATGGTTTTTCAGTACATTGAAAAGCTTAAGTTCCACATTTTGCTCCTGTATTTTTCTAACTTTTCCTGTAGAAGAAAAAACGTTCTATGCTTTGTTTTGTTTTTAGTTCCTTCGGGAGTGATACAAAATGGAGCTCGAGTACTGAGTAGAGGAATATTTCCTGGAGCCAGGCCATTGCCAATCAACCCTATAGGGAGCATGGCTGTCGCAGTAAGGTAAGAGTGGATCACTGTGGGATCTGTATGAAATAAATTAGTATTTTGCAGAAAATGCAGAAGTATATGTAAGCTTTGGTAAACAGGCAGTTTGCTGCTTGCCAATGCTTCTGAGGTTCTAAATAAAACTGCCACCTGAAATTCTTGGGGTATCATCCTTTGCAAGATATTCATGGCATATCTGTCTGTTGCATGGTGGTTTGTGAAAAGCAGTTTTATTTTCACTAGCAAATTGCAGGCAGTTTGTGGTGAGAACCTCCTATAGTGGCCTGTTTTTCTAAGTGCAAATGCTTTTTCCTGGTCCTCTCCTCTTTCCCTTTTCTTAAAGACTTTTTTCCTGGATTAAATACCAGAGAGAAGAGTATCAATAATACTAAAGCAAATCCTGAAAGCTATTCGAACATATAGCTGTCATTTTGTTATTAACTTAGATCTTTGTGAGGCAGTTTTTTTCACTACCATTTTATTTCAAGGTTATACTGAAACATTCAAGGGTAAAATGTTTAAGATACTCAGCTCTCAGGAAGCAGGGCACTAAGAGACATCTAGTGATGGCTGTAGGAACTGTGGTTCAGTGGTTTGTTTTGCTTAAAGCAGTGCTGGTTTATTGGTGAGAGAGCAATTTGTCTCGTGTGTAGCTCCATTTTCAGTCAGTCACAACAGAGATTAATTTGGTCAAGTGTACTGCCAGTGCCCTCCTCTTTCAGAGCTCTCAGTATCTGCAAAAGCTATTTCAGCTCAGGCAGTTGGGTATTCTGGGTGGGGTTTCATAATTAGTGCTGACCTCACTTTACTGTGCTCTTCCAGTTGCACTCTCTTTTCTCAGGAAGGGGCTGCAAGGCAGTGAAATAAAGTATCTTGGTAGGTCTTACTCCACTACTATTTACATGGGGGTTCTTTATTTTTTATGCCTTTTCAGAATCATTGCCTTACCCTTTGGGTGCAGTATTTCCATCCAGTGAATGGAGAGAAAGAGAGAGCCTATGAGATTCATATACTCTTGATGCTTGAAATGCATAGAGGGGAAGACACTAATTGGAATAAAATCCATATTTTTTTGATGAGCAGGTTCTTCAGCTGGTTTTCCCATTTGCTACACTGAAGGGATGCAACCCCAAGGGTCATCCTCCAGAATTCTGCAGAGTTCCTCTCCATCTCTTTACCACAGCTTGGCCCTGATAGCAGCAGGGGTCAGCTCTTTTCATCAGCTTTGTCACTGGCTTTACCCAGGACTTGTGTTCTGCTCCAGTGGGGATTGCAGAGCCATGGGAAAACTGGATCATTAATTATAGATCATTTTTATGAGGTTCTCAAGCTAGACAGAACTCAGTGGTCTCAATATTCTTTCTAGAGTTTGTTGTATTTCCTGCTTAGACTCTGTTTCATAATTAGAATTGACTCACAGAGGAGATAGAACTGTTTTAGTTCCAGGCAACTTGAAAACTTACTTCTATGTAGGCAACCTCAAATTGCTGTACTGTAAAGCTGCATAGAGTTAAATTTTGTACGTTTTCAAAGGACTGTTTCTCTCGGTTTTTTCCCAGCAGGTAGAGAATAGGATCTTTACCAGCTACCTGTTAATGGAGGGACAGGAAATTAGGGATTTTACCCCTCCCTTGCTTACGTGCTTTTTGCTCTGTCTCACAGAAAAGCATTTATAATTACTTAATGCAGACATTTCTAATTCTTTTTGTTCTCTTCTCCAGCCTTAGGCAGTATTAGAAATAGCTTGCTATGAATATATTCCTGGTGTGCATAATGTCTGCTCATATTTAAAATCTCCTGCAATATCCCCTAATTCTTGAAAGGCAGAGGGAGACACAGACAAGAGGCTTTGAAAGCTTTTGAGAAGTTAGGGGACTCTCTTCAACAGAGCGAGTTCTGCAGGCAGTTTTGTCTCATTTCCCTCAGGGATAATATGATTCACAATTTCTTTAGAAAGAAAATCAATCTGGATTCACAATGCCTCTTAGAACATCATCTGGTCCTCTCAAAACTGGATACCTGTTATCAGTTCCTGTTAAAATAACACTGTTTCTTGATGCCAACCTCTCTCCTCAGATACACAAGACTAAAATAGGACCTGTCGTGTTGAGCTTTCATGGTGTCTCATGAGAATAACTTGTGCTTGTAACGTGGAGCAGGGGAAATTTACCACAGCATCCATGCAGCCTTCTTTTGCAATTTAAGAGTAGGTGGACTGCTCAGATTGAGCTGTCATTCCTGTGCAGAGAACAATGGCTCAGTCAGGCTGGCAGAGGATGTTTTCAGACCTGTTAAGGTGCAGGAAGGTTGATTGTCCCCACTAGTTTTTCCTAGGAGGGTGGTCTGGGCAGCCATGGGAGGTGGTGCAGTCTCCTGTTAAATTTTCTTCTGAAACTGTCTGCCTCTGCTTATATGTTTAGAAGTCAGACAGCTTCTATGACTTTTTCAATCAAATGTCTGTTTTCTTGAGAAGTGCTCATTTGATGCCATAAATGAAAGGCCTAAAGCCACCTGAAGAAGGAAGTTTTTGTCATTCTCACAGGGGACCATTAGCATTTTCTTGGTAGCAGATAGTTACATAATAAGTGAAACCTCATAAGTGTTTTTCTATGATTACAATATGTAGGAATCACAGGTTCTTCTGTAAGATGCTGGTCTTGTGTTGGCACTTCCTTGCTGTCTGAGCTGTTTATTTCATTTTGTGCCTTATATCTTCAATATCTTAATGGTCTTTGGTTCAATTGTCCCCCAAGCTGGTGCAAATAACTTGCAGTATGTTGTCCTGTTGTGCAGTGCCATTAGTGCCAAAACACAGTAACAAAAAGTTTGGTCTTGGGTTAAATTTGCAATTGTAGTTAGGTGGGGGTCTTTT
The DNA here is from genome assembly GCF_009819655.1 of Sylvia atricapilla. NCBI lineage: Eukaryota > Metazoa > Chordata > Aves > Passeriformes > Sylviidae > Sylvia > Sylvia atricapilla. The sequence continues at coordinate 51,517,654 of NC_089145.1, forward strand.
GACAAATCTGTTATTCAGAAAGGAGGCCAAAACTATAGCATTGGACTAAGAAGCTGAAATCTGTGATTTCTGTTGTGTTAACTCTCATCAATAGAAATGTTTACTGTGCTGTTCATCTTCAACAGTGTGACTGAATGCATTGGCATATTTTGTTCCTGCACGAGGTATTGATGTGTTGCTCTTCCCTTGTAATTACATGTAATTACTTTTTCTTTTATATATAAAATAAGGTACAATTGAATTAAGTACTTTGGGTTAAAAAACCCTCCTAATAATTGTTTAACAAACATGACTTTCCATGAATAAAGAATTGCAGTTGAGGAGATCATCATTATTTTGTAGTGCATTTGGCTTAAATTGCACAAATAGGCCTTTCATTCCAAACTAATCTACAAATGGAAGGGCATCCCACACTATTTTTACTTTGAAAATCATCCTCTGGTGTTAAATCTCCACAACAGAACATAATTGGATGTGTTTTGACAGTAGCTTTTTATTTACTTTATTCACACCACTTTTAGCTTGTTTACCATCCGTATTTTCCATGTTGTGGCTGACAAGTCTTAAGACCCACCCAAAAACAGCAGGGAAAAATAACGCTTCAAAGCTGCACAGCATGTAGCATGTCTCCAGCATGAGAGCCATCATATTTTGGGGATATTTTTGGCAGACCATATCCCTAAATAGTTCCCTGGGAGAATCTAAAAGCAAATGCAGTGATAGTCTGGATATGTAGAAAAGAAAATACTGACTGACAGAGGTATTCAATGAAAGCAGGCAACGCCAGTAGTTCCTTACATGCAGCAAGGAGTTGGTTGTGAAAGTGAGCTCCTGCTCTTCCTATCATCATCCATTGGAAAATGGATGTTTTAAATGTTTTTAAATGGATCTTTTAAATGTTTTTCCAGGAGGACTTCTGTGTTGCTTTGGTAGGGACAGTATCTCTCAAAGTGGCCAGTGCATATGACATTCACATGCCTTGGCAAGGTGCATGCAGCTCTTACCATATATATTCACATTCCACAGGAGTCAGGTATTACCTGTTACATCAGTCCTTGGGAAGAGCACAAGCTTGGAAGTTGATCTAACACTTGATCTTATGTAATGTCAATTTTACCATGATATTTGTGATTTTCTCCAGTTTTCCATAGTGTGTGGGTGGTTTGTGACTATGTCCAAGTCCTGCTGCTGTGCAGTAGAGCTACTGAGCCTAAGTCTCTCATCTGCCTAATGTGGACAAATCCACTGAGGTGAGGTTGATGGAAATTCACCCCACAGAGAATTCACCCTTTCCAGCTATTTAGCATAGGCCTTGTAATTTGGTTCATGTTATTTTGCAGAAGATGTTTTACAAAATATCCTTGGTATTTTTTTTAAAAAAACTTCTTTATATGCTACATGTGCGTAGGTAATAGGTTAGATTTCTTTTGGTACTGTTTGTTAGAAATACCTTGGGTTTTAAATTACTGCAGGTCAAAAATAAAAATTAATGGGAAATTACATGGGTTTTTCCCATTTTATCCAATTCCTCTTTACCAAGCACATGTAGTTTCTCTCTCCTAGCTTTGGCTGGAGTTCATTTTCTTCTTAGTAGTCAGTACAGAGCTGTGTGTTGGCTTTAGTATGAGAATAATGTTGATAATATGCTGATGGTTTTAGCTGCTGAGCAGAATTTGTCCAAGTCAAGGACTTTTCAGTTTCCCATGCTCCACCAGTGAGCAGGTGTGCAAGAAACTGAGAGGAGCAAGGGCAGGGCAGGTGACCTGAACTGGCCAAAGGGATATTCCATACCATAGAGCATAAACTGGGAGAGTTGGCAGGGAGGAGCTGATCACTCCTGAGGGATGAGTTGAGTTGGGAACAGTTGTGTTGCACATCCCTTATCTTTCTTGTGTTCCGTTCCCCTTTTTGTTACCTCTCTTTTAATCTTCATTGTCATTGTTGTTACTGGTTTTGTTATTATTTACTTTATTTCAAAGTGTTCATATCTCAGCTCATGGTTACCTTTTTCCAGTTTTCCTCCCAGTCTCACCTGGAGCAAGGAAGAGCAAGCAGCTGCATGGGACATAGTTACTGGCTGGGGTTAAACACAGACATTCTCAAGGAATTTCACAATTACCTGTGAATTGTAAACAGGATTCCCAAAGAATTTGCCTCAATAAAAAAAAGTATTTCTATTCAAGTTTCCAAGATAAATTTTTCCTTCTTCATAGGAAGAGCAAGTACACCTGCACACAGCTCTGCCTTGATTTTGAGGAATTAAAATAAAATCAACAAAAAACTGGCAGAAAAACAACAGGACACCCCAAAATGCAACACTAACAAACCTTACCTACTTCATCATGAGTAGATTTTAAAATACCTGTTCTTCTGCTGTTAACGCCACAGTTCCTTTTGCAACTCCTGATCACTGGAGCATGACAAGAATGAGTTTTTTGCTTAACCTTATCTTAAGATAGAAGATGGTTACTTGTGATTATTTGCACTTTAAAATTATAGGGCAATTACTAGATTATTCCTTGGGCATAGCTTTTATTATTGTGACTTTATTTCTCATACTGTCTTTATTTATACTTCTATTTTCCTCCCTTGAAGGAGTCATTCAAGCAGTGATTAAATAAAACAAACATAAGAATCATGTGCAGAGTAGATGCCAAAGCATAAGTAGAATTATTATCATTTACTTACATTATCTGTGAATTATTATTTTTGCTTAGATAAAGGAATTGGTTGGTATTTCCTTTAATAAATTCTTAATTGTATCTTCATAGTGTTTACCACTGGCATGATCAGCTTAACAAACCCCAGATCATCCCTGTTGCATTTTATTCCCCTTTCCACCTGTAACAGGCAGGATGAGTTATCCTTGGGAGCCAAAGGAATCGTTCAGTAACTAAAGGACAATAGTGCTGACTGACTTGATTATTCTTTCTTTGCAAAATGCACGGGGCTCCATTTGTCTTAATTTTAGATCTGCTGCTGATACTGCTGACAGTTCATTAATTATATTTACTGTGGTCTTTTGCATACAATTTTTCTCTGAAGTACCTTTGTAAGAGCTTCTGTCACTATTGTGAACAACTCACTTAACTCAGTAACCCCTGACAGAATCTCATTGCAGAGCAAGTGAGTACCACTTATTTTTTGTATGCTTGCTCATCCTTCTGTCTGCTGGTCTGTAGTGGTTTTAAGAAGCAGCTCAGCTAGCCGTAGTCAGAAGTTCTGACTGTCCTGAATTTCCCTTTGAAATAAAAAAGTGATTTTTTTTTGTGAACCTGGAACGTGGCAAAATCTGCAAACCCAGCTTACCTGTACTGTTTCCTTTGTATTTTCTAACTGTGTGCTTCCAGTTACATACAAAAACTGTCATCTGTGGGTACACAGTATCTGTCATCCAGAAGGATCAGAGGTAGATTAAGGTGATATTTAAACTCCAAATAGGTTTTCTTTGTTCATCAAAGGAATATACCTGTCTGAAGTGTGAAATGCAGTAAGTATTTTTCAGGAAAACTTGCCATTTTGCAAACAGAATGTGATTACCTATCTTACTTTCAAGCTAGCAGAGAAATTTAAGGAAGATACTTGGTAAAATGACAGGCTGGCTTTTGTCTCCTCCTGAGGAAGACCTCTGAAAGGCAGAGGCACTAACACTGTGCAAAGGACATTATTTCCTTTAACTTGAGTCCCAGCTGCAGTGAGTCCTGTCTGGTTTCTGATGATATTGGTAGCAGAATTCATATTCATTAACAGTGGGAATGAAGTCAGACTTTCAGAAGTCCAAACTTATATTTGCACTGCTTGAGGATTGTGTCATTGCGCTACAACCAAATTGAAATACTCTAAAAAGAATCTATGCACATTGCTTTAGGCTCAAATCTCAAGAAGTAGGATAGTCCATGTCAGTAGGATGAAAAGCTCTAGAGACTGTCACATCGACTTTTCTGATAGAGCAAGCCACTGCTTTAAAACATGAAAATACATTCGCTTCTGGAAATTTTGAAATAAAATTCTGAACAACAAAGAGGAGGGAAAAATACTCAATATCAGAGCAAGCACTTGTTAATCTGTTATTTTTTTCAGTAGCAAAGTGAGAGTTGCAACCAGAACTGTGAGCAAAAATAGATTGAGCTAGTCAAAATCTGTGTCCTGAAACCCAGGGGAGTTCTGTCCACTGATGGTCTAGATTGGACTAAGTAGATCACAGATTCATTTTGTAATGAATATATGATTGTGTAAGCACAGTGTAGAGCTTGAGAATGTCTCAGAAGCATGTGTGGAATATTAATTGTTTAGGTATTAGTTCATTCAGCTCTTACTAATCTACTAATATCAGTTATAAGTAATTCATTTAATGTTTGAGCTGTTGCATATTAAGATACAGATCAGATTTATTTACTTTCAGGGTACATGACTTCTGATGTTGTGAATATCCTAAAGCACTCTGCCTGTATAACTTTTTACTTTTCTGCAAATATCCTTTGCTAATTCTCTCCTTGACCTGCTTTCTCTTCCTTTTGTATTTCCTCAAGCAGAACTGGTTGGAAATCTTTCAAAATGTAAGTGAAACCCAAAGATTTTTCTGAGATGCAAATGCTACCCATTTCCTGACCAGTTCCAGCATAGAAGCCTTTCTTCTGAAGTGTATTGGTATTTTCTTTTCTCCCCCGCCCCCCTTTTTTTTTTTTTTTTTTTTTTTTTAAGCAATTCTTTTTTTGCACCTCTTTGTGAACTTCTGTTTTTCTTTACCAGCATCTCTGTTTGCAGACACTCACAGTGGGGTGCTGACCCCATAGTACACCCTCCCTGGGATGTCTCTCTGTACTCCCCGGGCATTTCCTTCTATTTTTATGCTGATTTGGAGGAACTGGGGTCTGGAGTAAGTCCATGGGCAGAGCTTTTGAATCCAAATTATAGCCCCTTTATGTAAGGGCAACACTAGAGAGTCAAGAGCAGGGCAGATCAGAGATACTTCTTTGGCATGAGGTTGTGCTGCTCAGTGGAGCTGTTGCTTTCCTTTTATTGTCAGTCTCTCAGTACAAACTAACAAGAGTGGATCTAAATAGCATAAAAATGGGCATCTTGGTTTAGATCCCACCCATTAGAAGCCTTGTTCACCTGCAGTCAGTAGGAATCTCATTTGAGTTCCCATGTATTCTGTCCTGTATTGGTTTCCTTGGAGCAAGAATTGATTGTTATTTTTTAATGGAAAATTAGTTGTGTGATTTTTAGTGAGCCATATTGCTCTGACTTTTAGCTGCCTAGTAAAATCAAGTAACTTTAATTTTATGCTAATTTATGATAATTTTTAACATCTTTAAATGTAAATTTACCCTAAAAATGAAGAATCTGTCACTTAAAATGCATCACATGCTTTCTTGTAATGGCTGATCTTAAGGAGTTGGTTATAAATTCACCTTATAACTAGCTTAGTATGGATGATTTCTTCTTCTAAGCATTTGGCATCCTCTAATGACAACCCCTGCAGTTGCAAGCCGTCACGGAGTAAATGCAGCTGGCTTGCTGCACAATCATGAATGACATTGCACTTAGTTATTAATAATTGAAGGAGCTTTGTGTATTCCTTCTGGGTTCTATATGGAATTTATGGATCATACATCTACTCAGAAATCTAGTTGAAAGTAATTTTGTTGAGCAAAAGAGGTTGGCAAGAGGCTTTCTTTGCTAATAAGTGTACCTTCTATTCTATACATTTCTTTGAAAGCACTGTAAATAACATTTGGAATGACTAATGAATTTGCTGCCTTCTAGCATTGTCCTGTCACTGGTTCAGAAATGCAGTGGGGTTTCTTATCTCAGTGAGTTCTTGCAGACAAGGGCATTTAGACGAACAGGAACTGTGGAATTACATACCACTCTTTTTTCCCCCCCCACCTTTCAACCTTGCCTTTCAGAAATGGGTAATGCTCTGCTGTTTCTTGTGTAAGGAAACCATACATGAGGTCCATTGCCTGAAACATAAAATACTTCCCCATTTTTTAAAGTAGAAGGGCAGTAATACTCTGGGCTTGCCACTGTGCCATTCCTCTTAAGAAACACCTGTGTTCAGTGTGTATGCATTTAAGAAAGGGGTTTATTCCAACACTTCCCCAAGTGTGCAAAAGCATTCCAATGGCAGCACAAAGATGGCAAGAGAGGCTTTAAATCAGTTTATCATGTGATGGTTTAAACAGCCTTGCTTTTTTGTTGGATTTTTTTAAACTGAGGTTCAAGGCTGGTAAACTGGCAGGTGGCAGTGATGATGGCTTTGGTCAGTGACGAGCATCCTACTCTCCTCCTTTTCAGCAGGAGTTAAACATTGCACAGAATCAGTGCTTTCTTTAATAGTATCGTAAGTATCGTATTCTGTTTTTTAAAGTCAGTGGCAATGCTCTAATACTTTTCACTCCAGGAAAAAAAAAAAAAAAAGTTGTTTTTTAAATATATCATGCTGCAGTAGTTCTCACTGCACAGGGTGCCATAAAACCAAAGGAGGAAATGACAGCTTCTAGAGCAAATCCAGATTTATTTTTCTACTGCTTGTTTTTGAGCACAATCTAATATTTTTTTGGCAGCTAGTGGCTTAAGATTGTATTGCTTTTAAGGTTATTTATTAACCGATCAGAATCAGAACTGTGACTGGACCTGGTTGCTCCTTCTCTTGGAAAGAGTTCTAAATAGAAGTTGTGCTGTTCCAGGTGAAACATCTCTTGCATTTGGAACGCAAGTTGGAATTAGAGTTGGAAAATGTCTTTCAGAGGAAGCAAGGAATTGCCCCAGAAAGCTAGTGTCTCTTTCCCACATTTTTGGTAGTATCACTTTATATGAAAAAGATGAGGGGCTATTTATGCAACTTAGCAGAGTTTATTTACCCAGTAGATAAAATAATGTTGGGGGGGGGTTCATTTTAATTTTTGAAAGAGTAAATTTTTAATTGAAATTTGAATAAATACTGTTTATACATCATTTACTTGTAACCATTACCTACTTGTTCCTGCTTCTTGTGCTATGCTGCATCTTTTGACTTGTTTTGTATGTCAAGTCCAATCCATGAGCAATTAGGCTTTGAAAGCAGCTTGCATGGACATTAGTTTGACAGTCATAGTTTCAGATTGTAATTTCAATTATTCTGTCAGTTGACTTTATCATCTTTTGCTTTGAAGCAGGATCGCATCTCTGTGGCTTCTAAGACCGCTTGGATTTGTTTTTGCAGGAATGGAATAACAAACTGCCGGATGCGGACGGAAAGCGAACAGTCCTGCGGCTCTCCAGTTGTTAGCGGGGACCCAAAGGAGGATCACAACTACAGCAGTGCCAAATCTTCCAACCACAGGAGCACATCACCTGCTAGTGACTCCGTTTCCTCTTCCTCTGCTGACGACCAGTATGAATTTGCAACTAAAGGTAGCCAAGACAGCAGTGAAGGAAGTGAGGTCAGCTTCCAGAGCCACGAGAGCCATAGCGAAACGGAAGAGGAGGACAAAAAGCAGAGTCGGAAGGAGACCAAGGATTCTTTAGCTGACAGTGGATATGCATCCCAGCACAAGAAAAGGCAACATTTAATGAAGGCGAAAAAAGTACCAAGTGACACACTGCCTCTTAAAAAGAGACGTACAGAAAAGCCCCCTGAGAGTGACGATGAGGAGATGAAAGAAGCAGCAGGGTCACTCCTGCATTTAGCAGGAATTCGATCCTGTTTGAACAACATCACCAATCGGACGGCAAAGGGGCAGAAAGAGCAAAAGGAAACCACAAAAAATTAGAACAAATCAATGATTTGTTTGAACTTACAAAGTTTTGTTTCAGCACGTCAGGTGAAATCTAATGATTTGTGGCAATATCAGCAATTTTTTCCTTTTTTGTTTATCTTCTATTTCTTTTTGTTTTGTTTTCTTTGGGTTTTGGTTTTTTTTGACCCTTAAGATTTTTATTTTTTAAAGGAGATTGAAGCCATAGAACTCATACTGACACTCAGCTAATTTACAAAAGCTTTTCATTACCTGAAGACAAAAAGTTAACAAAAAAAAGAAAGCCAAAATCGCCATTGCTTTCTCCAGCTTGTCAAAAATGCATGGTTGAATACGCAGTGATATCAACATTAATGTGATGGGAGTAAAATTGGGCACTTGGAAATCCCTCTTATAGTAGAAGAGCTGTGCATAATTTAGTATTCATTCAGGCCTGGCCCTTAAGAATTTTTTTAATGGCCTTACAATTGGGGTAGAAGTGAATGTGAATAAAGAGATTTGTGGGAAAGAGGAGGCGCGTACTTCTCAACCAAGAACCATTTAGTGGCACTTGGAGATGTTGTGCCATACAAGTCTTCAGCCAGCCACGGGTGGCATCTGTGCAAGCAGTAATGCACTTCCAGTGTGTCACGTATTCTATGTGGCTCATAATGTGAAGACTGATAACTCTTAAAGTTTGAGGAAATTTATGTATGCAATGGGTTTCAGTGAAATAATGAAATGGGAGGGGGGTGACTGTTAGTAGCATCGTTAACCATTGAATTCTGTCTTCTGTATTAAATTGAAATAATATTCAAAAAGCCATAAGCCTGAAGATTGGCACTGCGTGCAAAAAATAATAGTAATAGGGAAAAACAAACTATGTCTTCTAAGTGAAAAGTAATCAAGTCTAAGAAATTGCAGTAGATACAATGTACATCAGAATCTTTTTCTGTGGATCACATCCTTGATCTAACAGGGGAAACAAAGCTACAAAACCTGCCATTAATAGTATTCTGTATTTAAAAATAGAAGGAAAGCATATTGGTGAACGGTAAAATTCAACAAAAGTTCAGCAAAAGAGCTCCTACACTGCGCTCAGAAATGAGTGTGCAGTGACCATCAGTCAGGATTCATCTGTGCAAAAATGACAACAAATTTCCAGATTCAACCAGCATAGCCAGCAGAAGAAATTTGATCCACATTGCATGGATTCTTTAGGGAAGGGGGGAAAACGAAAAGCAAACAATTTTTTTTATTCAAAGATGACAAAGTTCTTGTAAGGTAAATAATGTATTTAGCATGAAGCATGAATTATTTTCATATAAATATAGAAAATAGAGAAAAAGGCTATGCCTCTAATTTTTAAAGCCCTTAGGCTTAGAGTTTGTTTTTTGGGGGTTTTATTTTTTTTTTGTTTTGTTTTTGTTTGGTTCTTTTTTGTTGTTGTTGGGGTTTTTTTGAAGCAGGTGTTTAAGGTTTAACCTTCTTCAGGGACAAACACTGACTGTTGGGGAACTTACTCTGCAATATTAAAAAATAAAATCTTCATGCTCTGGTAGGGCTTGGATGGTTGAATTATACTGCCTTGTCTGCACATTCAGCCCCCCTCTCCCTACTTCTGTTTAAAAAAAATAAAAAAAAAAAAGAAAAAAGTAAAAGTGTGTCTTTTCTTCGTCTGTACATGTGTAACATGACGCAATAATCTGAGGGCAAATTTAGTAGTGAGTGTGTATGACAGAATCAAGAGAATAATGGGAGGTTAATTGATGAAAACTCTCTGATTTGATTCAGGAATAAGTAGACAAGAAAATAGCTTTGCTAATTTGCCATGAAAAATTGAAGTAAGTTTAAGAGCCTTATGGAGGTGTCCGGATAAAAACCAGTGTTACAGAGAGTGTGATTCAGGTACAGTGCTACTCTCCTGGTAGGGATGACTGTGAGACTGAAAATCACTACAGCAGAGAGAAGCTGTGAAATAAGCAAAACAATCTCTCTCACCTGGATTCTTGCATTTGGCATGAAAAATTCTACACTTAGAATATCCTAGAGGCAAAAAGAAAATCCCAGAAACCAGCCACTTAAGAGAACAAAATGGTCGGTTTCTTAAAGAACATAGGTTTAGATTTATCACCAACAGCTGTTTCAGGCAGCAATTTCACCAAGTTGGATGTAGTTTATGAAGAGTGAGTTAGAGAAAGGTTTGACTTCCTACTCAGTGCAGTGAGCTAAAAGTTGTATTTGGAGATGCCTGTGGTGTGTGCTCAGTTGGGAGATGGAAGGACTGAAGGACAGACTGGTCTGGACCTGGTCCTGTGCTCCACAAGCATTCTGTAAAGAAGAAGGCAGCACAGCAAAGGTGTGCCTCTCCTCCCATCTCAGCCAGCATGTCCTGGGATCTGAGAGCTGCTTGACAGCTGCCAGAGCTCAGCACACCTGCCAGCTTTGGAGATAAGGAAGGAGAGAGCCATGGGTAGAGCGAGGAACAGCCTTGTTGCTCTCAGTTTGCAGGGGCTGATGCATGCAGGGTTGATTCCCAGCATTAGTTAAGTCAGGAGTACATAGATACTAACTTTTGCTGGCTGCCTGCAGCCCTTTAGATAATGTTGGGGAAAACAGGAAGGACCAGTCCCCCTTGACCAGGTAGCACAGAGATGAATGAGCCATAACATTTCCCTTGTCTGATCACACTGGGATAATCTGCTTCTTCCCATGCTCTCTACAGCCACAGTCTGTAGGCAGTGAACCAAACACCCCCGTACAAGAGAACTTGATCTTCATCTTTTACAGACTTTGGGGAGAGTAATTTGAAATAGAAGATAACAGTCTCACTTTGCCACCACCTTTGCTCACTAATGCATAGTTGTATCAGCTCGGTAGTGGCTTAATATTTGCTGTAAAACAGCACTGAAAAATCTAGTGGCAGAAAATACAAACCATGGCTCAGCCATCTCTGTCCTCCAGGGAAAGCAACGTGTTTGTGTACCAGTGGCCAGATTCTGTCCACAACACTAATTCCAGAGCAACTTCTCTGATTGCAGTGTGTCAGTGCAAGTGAGATCAGTATCTGCTGAACAACAAGCACCATTCATTAATGTGGACTCTTGGTGGCTAAATATATAATTACCACTAGTATTACTCATCTTAGAAAACAGTCATTTTGCATAACTATCTAATTAGGCAGGTTATCTTTATACAGATATATATATATAGATATAGATATATAACACCTATCTAAGACTTCAACAAGTCCTCTATATACTTGCTGGTAAACCTAAAATGTTGGCAAGCATGTATTTTCATATAAAATTTGTTTCTCCAAGTCTGATCTGCTAGGAAGGTATTCTTTGGTAGGATTTTACAAAGTTTGATTCAGGAACCAGCAGTTTGGGCTGCCATCAATGGATTATTTCTGGTGTTTAAAAACAACTTGTCCTTATTGATGCTTACTCTGACTGTTGATGAGAAGTACATAATTTGGATTGTATGAAGTATTTAGGAGTCACCTTTTAAACCATATTTGTGCCTGGCTGACAATGGTAACTTTGTCAGAACTGGTTCTACTCCATCAGAGAGGTTCTCTTTTTTTTTTTGTGTAAGAACTGAAATTGATTTGTTTTCCAAGAAATACGATGTCAGCTTTTAATTGAATTGTCTTTACTTCAACTGAATGATGTCAAAACGGACTGGTAATTGCACTGTATTACAAACTCTCTCACTTGCCAGATAGGAGGTGGTGTGTTTTTGCTTATTTTCCTTCTAAGCCATTTTGGGGTGAGAAGTTGTCAAATCTCTTAACTTTCTCTTCTTCTCACTCTAAGTATTGCCAAATTAGCATTTCTCCAAGACAGGTGGGGGCGAGGTCAGCAAGTGTTCAGTAGCGAGTTTCACATAGGCATGAATTGTAAGAGTTGCTGGACTTCATGGCAAGCTCCTTTGGAATATGCCTTTTGCAGCAAGAAGCTCTTGCAGGCCAGAGCTAATGCCATAAGCAGATTTCACCAGCATCTCCAGGGAGGTGAAATCTGCTGATCGTGCTTGCATTCTGCAAGCAGTTGGATGTTCTACTGCATTTTGGTGCAGATTCTGCTTGCATTTAAAAATGCAAGCACAGGTCTTGAACAGCTTAAATGTATCACCCCATAGCTGTTTCTGAAAGCAGTCTGCTTCTGATCTTCTCCTGGCAAAACTGGCAGTAGTTCTACAAAGATCACAGGGTTTTACAGCTGAAAAGCCAAGTATGGGAGCAAGGAGGTGTGCCCTGTAGGACTAGAGAACTGTTCTCTCCAGCAGTTGAGTTGAGGTTTATATCCTGGTTCCTCTCCTACCTTAATGGGAGAAGGGAATCCCAAAGGAGATGCATTGGCTCCCAGTTTTCAGCTGAATTACTGTCGACCTGTGGAAAAGATACAGAAAAAAGCTGGAGGCTGCATTCTTCACTGGAGTGAGGTAGAAATACATTGACATACTTTAGCAGAGAATGAAATCCTAAATTGTACACCAAACGGCACCATGCATAAAATTACCAAAACAACACTTTGTCCTGGTTTCTTAGTAGTGGTGATTTATTTTCACTGAGATTTTGGCTCCCATCCCAATTCATCTAAAGATGTAGATCGTAGAATCATAAAATATGCTGAGTTGGAAGGGACCCATCCAACTCATGGCCCTGCACAGGACGTCCCAAAAATCACACAGTGGGTCTGAGAGTGCACAGCCTGAGGTTTTCCAGAAACTTGAAGGTGTCTCCTCTCCTTTGCAGTCAGTGGAGCTATAGACACCCAAGTGGTCCTGGAAGCCTTTACCATTTTACTGTTAACTGTTAATACAATTTTTGCTTTAATCTGAGCCTAGGCATTTTTGAAAACGTTACTCTCCTGTGCTCCAGGATCAGAATAAAACTACTGAGAAAAGGCATTTCCAATACAATTTACTTCACTTCCTGGAGAATGCAAACCCAGCTCCTTCGGGCACATCACTACTGCCTGAATAGCTCATTGGCATATTTTATAGGGAATATTTTGAAACATTTTCTTAACTTTGCCACCAAAAGAGCATTTGAACCATACTTCCTCCTGATTGTAACAGAGTATCAGTGTTGATCGTCTGACCAGTTAAGTTTTAGTAGTGTTCTTCACAGCCCTCCAGTAATATATCAAACACTGTTATGCACATAATGCAGCACTGTGATCTAATTTAAATAATACTTTTTTATTATTTATACTACTCTATGTAATATACATCAACACTTTGCTATATAACCTAAGTGATAACCCTCTTCTTAGTTACCTGCCAAACTCTGAATTTCTGTTTGATTTATATTGCAATTAGCACAGTTACCAAGTTGTAATGATGTCTCTTTTCCTTTGAAATGGGATGTGTAAGTCAAACTATACATTTTGTGTGTTTCTGTTTTGAGAAGTTCATAAGGATTTACACACAACATTCGGTGTTCTGTATAAATCTGCATACATTTGTAAATTCATCTGTTAATCCCCTTTTATTTAGAAAGTATTAATTGATGGTGGTTTATTAGGGATTTTTATTTTTGCATTTTTGTTTTTAGTACTGGTTATTCTTGAATTAAGCAGAGACTTGTCAGCTGGGTTGCTTTATCTTTGATCATGTACATGACCTTATAATTCTTCCACAGTTCAGCAAACAAGTACTAGCTTCACTGACCAAAAAAAAAAAAGTCTCAACCTAATGTGTCTATGGTGCTGTATTTTGCTGGTATACATTTAAAACCAGAAATGATTTAAAGGTCACTTTTGAGTTGTTCTAATAAGTAGCCTTTTCTGGTTTGGGGAGTTTGGGTTTTGTTTTAGCATTGAAAACAAGGTATATTTATCTAAAGATATAATGGTTTTTCTACTGTATCACATTTCCTTTTGCAAAGAGGGAAGTATCGGCCTGATGTCACATCCTTTCACAATCGGTGGAAGGGGGTTTTGTTTCATTTTTTTATTTTCAGTGGATTTCGTGAGGCTTTGGATCAGGCCAGCAGTTACAGGAGCTCATCATCTGAGGGTTTAAAGGATAAATGACAACTTGTGCTGGCCTTTAGTGCTAGAAGGGATTTTACTGAATACTAAAACTGCATGCTGGACTCTGGAATGGCTGACAATCTAGAAATGGGAATCTTTTTCATTTGTTTACTCTGGCCTGAAATCCCAAGACCTTCTTTTTTTTTGTTTGGATGACATTGAACTTGAGTACATTTTTAAGTTACTACAGCATTGTACATTTTCTGAGTATGTGTGTGGGACAGCAGTTGAAAGTCATACCTTTATCTGATAACCAGTTCCATGCCTGCATCATTCACACTCACTACTTAAAACTGCCATGATGTAAAATGTTGGGGGGGAATGATTTGTGTGTGTATGAAAAGCATTATGAACTTGTACATTTTTTTATACTCTGATCTGTAATTTCTGAAGTATTTTGTTTTACAGAAAAAGTGATAAAGCAATCAAAAGACCAAGAGATTTAGTATCAATGCTTAAGGGTCACAGGACCTTAACTGGCCAATAAGTTAATTTAGTACAGTGATAAGCCAATTTTTTTTTCCTGTACTTGGCGTCTGAAACTGCCAATTTCATCAATATTAAAATACGAACTGTGACGGGGAATGAACAGTGATGTTAAGTTGTATTTGTGTTTACCTAAATGAGCAGTCCGAAGGCAAGTGCAATCAGCTGATCTTTAGGAACTATGAAATTGTTGATTTAGAGGCATACTTGCATTTTACATTTTCTTGATGTGTAATCATGTTGCCAAAGACAAACTATTTCATCAATTATTATTGTAAATAACACTTTCCCAAAACCTACCATAAAGTTTCTGTGATGTATTGTCTTCCAGTTGCAATAAAAATTACTGAGTTGCATCAATTGAACAATTGTATTTGTGTGAATATTAGTTTCAGAATATGCCCACATATTAAGACGTAACAAAAGTGGGGGGGTTGTTTGTTTGTTTGTTTTTAACAAATTAATTCCTTCATTATTACGTGGTTGCCCTTGTGGGATGTTACCTGGATCTTCACTGCTGTAGATGTCAGCTCATGTTAATTTGCTGTCATGTGCAAATGGCTAGACATGCTAAACTGATTTCAAGTTGGGGTCTGATCTTCCATTTTCATCAGTTTTGCAGTCCAGAAACAAAGTGGATTACACTGGGAATTGTTTTTTGGTTTGGTTTTGGGTTTTTTTGTTTTGGTTTGGTTTTTTTTTAGTTAGTACCAATCAGTAGAGATCCAGTAATAAAATGTCTAGTGGCATATATATAACATCCTGAAAAACATACCTTTGTAATCTGTGCATCAATTTTTCCACCTAAGTCTAGAGTCGAAGAAAACAGTGCAAAAAGATTCTCTTCCTTTTGCAGGGAATTAATTCCTTTCGAAGGGAATGAATAATAAGTATAAAAAAATTATAATGGTCTCATAGCTTTCTCCAATTAAAATTAAACTGAATAGTACCCTCTTACAAAACACAACACTTCTCAGACCATGTGTTTTTGGAAGTGTTCTGTTAACAGCCCTGAATATCTATAGGTTTAACTTTCAAAAGGACTGAGAAGAAAGAAAATCCCTCAGTTCTTCCATCAAACTTTCTCACAGCTGGTTTGAAACGCTGCTAAAGCAGAGAGGGTGGTTTTCTCGGCCATGTAATGAGAATGTGTGGCTGCTGAAGCTGGAACTCAGCTGACCTGAGAGCATCCCCCTGTCTTGCCTTGATGCCATCCAGAGTGGTTGGTATGGGAGACTTCTGCTCTAGGCCTCTGAGGGACAAGATGGATGTGAACATCCTGGGACAAAGGGGAACAGAAGAAGCAAATGTCTGAGATACACACAAAAGAGCATAAAAATGCCCAAGTTCAGTATCTGTCCAGGCAATTGCTACTTCCATGCCTTGCCTGGAAAATTGGTTTGTAACCGATCCTCAGTGCCCACTGCTGCTGCAATTGAACAAGGAGAGAAAAAACTTGGCCAAGGAGACGAGATGAGAGTTGACTGATGAGAAGGCAAAACCTCTTAACTGTGCTCTGAACCATCTCCTCTAATGGACCCCCCTCCAGGCAAGGATCACGTCGCAGTCAGCGGATGGATCCGTACTGATGTGCGTAGAGGAGCACGGAGACCTGCAGTCTCCACAGAGCATGTTTTAGCCTTTATGTACAGGCCAGCAAGCCTGCCAAGAGCCTGGTTGTGGGCCTGTTTCAGCAGAGGGCATTGCAGAAGGGTCTCAAGCCATTTATCTCAGGCGTGCTGTAAGATGTGCACTGAATGTTAGCTGTGCTACCAACTTCCCGTGCAATTTAAATAATCAAACACCACATAAACACCTGTTCTACCTCTACTGCACACTCAACATCCTTATTTGCACCATGGATTGTGCTTGATTTGTCAAAATGCCTCTGGCAAACCCTTGGGCAGCACGGGAAGGCGAGGTGATTTATGTAGCAGGTCTTCCTGCTGCTCTTTCTTCAGGGATGTCCCTGCTCCAGCATCTTCTGCCTGCAGCCACTCCAGGAATTCCTGCTCTGGTGTAGTTCCTCAGGAGCACACAGATCTTTTCCAGTCTCAAGTGGGTCTCCAGCAGCCCTACCTGTGCCAGTTCCTTTGTAAAGTACATCTGAGGAGGAGCACTCCCTGCCCCTCTGAGTGCCTGCAGCAGTGGCACGCTGTGGCTTGGTCTGTCCCTTTTGTTGAGCTCAGCCCTCAGAGGGTTAAAACCAGCTGTGACCCACTCCCAGCCATGCTGCCACCCCTGTGCTGGAAGCTCATCTCCCCTGGCCACTGCAGCCCCTCAGCTCCTCATGGTGGTGTCCAGGCTGCTCATGGCCCTGAGGGACACAGAGGGGCAGGTGCCATGGCTGTGCCCTGGGGGAGCCCTCGGGGGCTGCAGGGGCAGGAGAAGACCCCCCATGGCAGATGCCCACCCTCGGTATGGGCACCCAGCTGCCTCTGTCCGCCCCCCTTACGTGTCTTCCCTTCAGCAGTCCCTAGGCACAGTGGCATGCTCCTGCCCCTCATCACCACGTAGAAATGGAAGTGCGTGTGTGTGTGTGACGTGGGCAATATGAGGCCTATGAGTTTTACACTGCAAATTTTGGCTACAGAAGTCCAAACAACCCAGGCAGCACAGGCCAGCTGATTTCCAGCAAGGCTGTGGATCCACGGCCCCATTCAGATGTCCCTGGATTCTCACTCGAGTTCAGCAGCTGTGTGGGCAGTGGTGCGAGCCCCAAGGACCTGAATAAACAAGGAACACCGAGCTCAGGGCACTTGGGGGGCCAATACAGGCCCCCAGGCTCACAGCCTTGCTTGCAAGGGCACGTACTTGATGGGTGTCTCGCACAAAAAAATGCCCATTTCGTATGGCCTCCATGTTAAATTCCTGTCTTCACACAACAGCATGTGGTCCTACAGAGGCGCCTGAGAAGAGGTGGCATTAGACACTTCTGCTGGCATAGTGCACACGGGCTGGGGAAGTTGCCTAGAAAGAAAGACAGAAGAGAATGGAAATAACTGCAAAAGGTTCTTGTGTGCTCCTGATCATGTGTCATGGCAGAAATGAAGTAACAGTTCATTCTGTGATGTCTGCTCCTTAAAGAAATATTATAAAGGAATAAACCTTCAACTTTAACACAGTGCAATACTCTGAGTGGACACATTCAATCCATGTAAGATAATTAAAGGGGGTTTTAAACTTCATCATAAAGTACAGATGATAAACTATGGTGAGAAACTTCATGGAAAACCCTCTACAGCAAACAGCTGCCACACTTAATAACAAGCATACACTCTGCTTTTCATCTTATACTGTTTGACATAATTTTTATTGACTACAAATCTGCAGGGTTTGTTTATATTTCTTTTTGCATTAGGATTGGTTGCCACCTTATATTTGATCCACAGAGCTGCTATTCACTGTGGTGTAAGGAATCAAATAATGATCGTGTATATACAGCAATCTGAGCATTACAGTGCAGGAGACTGTAAACAAAATTTTAAAATCTCTGCTTATCATCATAAGCAATGTTCTCTCCAGGTCTTTAATGACAATCAATTTCTAGAGGCTTTCCCCAAATAACTGTCATTGAAAACAACAGGATGTTTTTTGGTAGCTTGGTCCTGAAATGCAGCATCTTCCTGCTGCTGAGATACAACTTCTCCTTATCTGTCTGTTTTCAATCTGTTAGACATTACACAAAGGTAGTGCCCACATTTTACTTCTCCTGATTTTTTAATGAGTGGTAGTACATCAACAAATAGGAGGCAAACACTCCTGGTAGGTGCAGCATAGGAGGCAAAATCTGTGCATCAGGGACACCCTGTAAAATGGCTACATATTGTGGGATGATGCAGCAGATCCCTCCTGAGCTGACATTTCCATATGTACAAACCCAGTCTTAAAAAATAAATGGCTTATTGGCAAAATATGATAGAAAAAAGTAGGATGAGTTAGAATGACAATGAAAACATTGATGACATGACTCCTTTGCCCTTAATTAGGGCAGGCAGAGAATCTTTTAAAATAGTACAGTCTCCTCTCATTCCTTTGCAGCTTTGTTTTTTCATCTCTAAAACACGGATCAGTCTGTGATGCAGGGACCTGGTTTTAATCATCGTCTTACATAATCCCTGCAATCATAGTAAAGTGCAGAGCTGTTCAGTGATTTTAAAAATAGCTTTATTCAGCTATCAGCATACTAATTAATACACTTGCTTATTCCAAGCTGGTTCATTCACCATCTCAGTCACTGAAGCCACACTACCTGGGGTGTAATCAAATACAACTGGCTTTGCCTGTTACACCACCATAAGAAGCAGATAATCCATCAGGAGGAGAGCCACTGCTCCTGCTCCTTGTGGCCAGTGCCTGCTGGCTGCTCCTGGCACAGCAGTGAGGAGCCAGGTTACAGTGAGATCTAGTGGGTGATCCACCATGCCAAAACAAATGGATTTGAGGAATATTGCCTATAAGGTTGCAAACAGCATTCAGCCAGCCATTTTCGGCTTTGCAAGCAGAGTAGGGAACAGGTGAAAAAAAAGCAAAGGAAAGCCAAGCTCCTGTCAAGGAAAGGAAAGCTGCTTCTCTCTGCTGAGAAGGAAGAGATGACAGCATGGGAGGCTCCAGGGGCTACCAGAGGCATAAAGGAATTGTACACAGGGAAAGGACTGGGGAGAATCCCTGTGAGAAGCAAGCGCTCAGCATCTGATGTAGGAAGTCGTTGTGGCTTTGTCTCTGTTAACACTTTTTCTTTTGTGAGGGACTTCTCTCTCAGCACCTTTTGAAGTGTTTTGCCCTCTCCAGAGCATTGTGGCTGCCTGTTCTGTGCCACAGCTCCCGCAGTCCCAGCACTGTGGCTGCTCCTCACCATGTGCCCAGCCGCCCGGTGTGACTCCTGCACCCCGGTACCAAGCTGAAATGGCACTAAAAAACTGCCTGGAGGGTTTTGCTGAACCTCAATTTCAGTAAAGGCCATTTCCTCTGTGGGATGGATGGAGGACTTGAATGGCTTGGGAGAGAATTATCAACCAGTTCCCAGGTACCATATCAGCAAATACCTCTCCTGCTGGGAAGTCACTTCTCCATCCTCCTTTCTTCTTCCTCACTATCCTGCTTTGCTTCGTTTTGGGCAATCCTAGGTGTTGGCAGACTGCCTGCCCTAAACACAAAATCTGAGAACTAAGGACCTTTCACCATTTTTATCTCTGCTTTAAAAACGGCTATTTGCAAACAGACTCCGCTGATTTAACCCAGCAGCATCTGACCTCTGAAACAGCTCTCACCTTACACAGGCAATTGTGTTTGCTTTAGTGAACTGGACAGTAAACACATGTGAGATCGGGGGGCTGCTGAGATTTGGGGAACTAGAAGCCTAATTGTTTGGGCATTTAGTACTCCCACGCTGACAGGAGCTGTTTGCTTGCCCTGCTGCTTTACCACTCCCTTCCAACGAGGCTGCAGTAAATTAATAATAGTCCGTGACAGTGTATCTTACTGGAAGCAAATCAGTCACCTCCAGTGCTCTGGTTCTGTCATCTCCGCCGGCAGGGGCGATATCGGGTTCTTTGCTGAGGACACACGGCTGGGCATGGCCAGGGAGCTCCGGACCGAGGGATAAGTACCAGTGTGGCCACCAAAAAAAAAAAAATTAATTGTTTTCTCAAGCTGTGAGATTTTTAGTTTTTTTAAAACAATTCATCTTGAAACAGCTAAGTAATACCTTGTGCCTGGCTGAGTTTGCAAGGTAGAATTATAATAATTTCTTGTTCAGGGACAGAAGAAAAGATAATTTGGCAAAGGCAGACACAGCTTGTATCCCTTCAAGTGCCTCCAGTTGTTTATTCATGCAGACTGTGAATGCCACTAAAATACATGAGAGCTCGCGGTGAGGACAATGGTCTGATGTGTAAAAAAAAAAAAAAAAAAAAAAAGGACAAACATATTTCATTTTAGACAGAAGACATGTTACTTTAACATACAGATTTTGAGACAAAATGAGGAGCTTGACAGTGGCTGCCAAAGGAAAGGGTGGGTTGCCAGATGGATCAGCCCCTCAGAAGTTGTGCTCACTGGGGCACGGCCAGGTTTGCCAGGGAAGACTTAGCCCACTCCTACTGTTGAGGTTAGGGTTAGCAGGGAGAAAAAGCCTGGAGCCTCAGCACGGCTCAGGCTGCCAAAGGGAAGGGAAGGAAGAAATTTTTCTTGCCAGCAACCACCAGAATTACGGGGGAAAGGCTCAGTTCACACCTGCATAGGGAGTTAAACAGAGCTGGAGCTGCAGCATGAGCAGGGATACAAAGGGACAGGATAACAAACTGAGATGGTCTTGCACTGACAACTTTCTTATCTGGGCCATAGTGTTTTGTTTGCATCTCCTTACCAGTGAATCTTATCAGATTGTTGGTTCCATCTCCTCAGTCTGCTGCTGATGTACGAACGCATGTAAAAGACCCCATTCCCAATCCCTAAATTATCCAAGACATATCAGTGCCTATCTTTCAATTAAACTTTCAAACTGCAAATTTTTGTCTCACTCTCTGGCTGTCACAAAAGCAAATACTGTGTAGATTTATTGAAAAAAAAATTTATTTAAAAAATTCACAGCTCACCTGGCTGAGTTTTAGTCATCTCTGGCAATAAAGGCTTGTGTTTTCTCTTGCACTGGAATTCTGACATGTAACTAACTTCCACATCCAGACTCTGGGTTGCAGAGGACAGATGGTGCAATGGATGAGGAGTACCTTCAGCCTGTCAGAGCCAATGCCACTCAAGGTGTGGGGAGGATGAGGCTGTTTGGTGAGACCCCTGGCTGAGTCTTCCTTAGGTGGATGGTGCCAAATGAACTACCTAGGGGACATGTCAGCACACCCCAGCTGTGCAGGGATACTCCAGGGCAAGATCCTTTTCAAACATAAAAGTTTCCTGGCATACTCGTTTCATTCTCTTTGTAGCTTTTCTGGCACATGTTTATTTTCATGGCATGGACAAACACCAGCTCCAAACTGAGGTTCTTGCTGAAATAAAAATGCAAATGTTTGTCTTGCACAATCAGATTAATGTCAGGGCACCTTAATGGGCCTTACCAGCCTCATCTGGAGTCTCCACCTACACACCTGCCTGCAGACCCAGGAGCCCCATTTCAGCTGAGCCCTGGGCTGTCAGTCTGTGTCTGTGATGCTACAGAAGTATCAGTCTCTAGCTCAGGCAGAGCTGTGCCTGTGCCTGTCCAAGGATCCTGTTGATCCAGACTGTGACCAGCAGACTTCCCAACTTGACCACAGACCTGCCTTGTCATTGGGGACCTGCCCAGCAATCACTGGGCTGTATCCAGCCCTGGTTACCTCACTGAACTCGACTCTGATTTACTGAGTGACCTACCAGCAAGACTTTGGATCTGCCTTAAAAGCACAGTGTTGCCTGATAAGATCTGAATTCTGGGTCGAATCTGGCTACTGTCTGCAGGTCTACCTTGCTCAGGTACTGTGGGGCTGGGCCCTGGCTGGAGAGCTCCCTGACTCTTGGGGAGCAGCTTGGCGTCATGGCACCAAACTGGGGCCAGGCTCCTCAGGGAGCACACTCTGCTGTGAAGGTAGCACACAATTTGCTTGTCTGGTCTGTTCAGTAGGCTGGAAAAAATAACTAATTCAATTTAAATTGCCACTGCAAAAATATTGCTTAAATGTCTAATCAGGTCCAATTAGAAAGCTAAACAGATTATGTTTTCCATCAGGATACAGCCTGTTCCCACTCCCTGGTGCTGGTCTGGAAGCTGTGGTTTGGCACCCCGTGGCCCTGGAGGTGTGTAACTAATTTGGCAGGTGAAGCAAGAGGTGCAGAACTGAACCTTGTGCATTACCTGTTTTACCTGTTGCATGTTCATATTCTCAGGTGAAAAAAACCCATCGTGAGCTGATTGTATTTTTGACTTTTGTCAACTATGACCTACTGGTCAGGCTTAGGTTTTCTTAATTTTAGTACAAATAATTGTCTTTTTGTCAATATTGGCCCATGGATATAATACTGGTAATCTTGACAGAGATTATGCCATCCAGGTAACCAGACTAACAGTCCTGGTCTCACTGGAGATTGCAGGACAAATTAAAGTGGCCAAAGAGCAGGGCTGTTCCTTTAATAATGCATGGCTTCAGGTATATCTATTTACATTTGGTCGTTTTTTACAGTTTTAAACTAATAGAAGATTCAGTTACTTCTTTTCCAAGCCTGTAATTTTCTTGTTAATTGCCTGCTCCCCTTCCCTCTATGCAGCCTATTCTGTACCACTGCTGCAAATAATCTTCACAGGCACTCACAAACACATGGCAATGATTTTGCCCCTCTTCTCCCATGCACGTTTTCTCATTTTGCTTTTATGAGGCATCTTCTGGGTGGGGTACTGCAGATCCCATTAAATATGCTTCTGTATCAACACTGCTCCTAAGCAAAATCTATTGATTGGTGAAGCTTTGGACCTACTTTAATCAAGTAATCTAAAGAGGGCTTAAGCTTCAAAACCCTGGTGATGCTCCTAGCTTCAAAGCTTTTACTTACACTGAATTAATTTATCCTGGATGTTCTAATGCTCTCAGTAACCCTATAGATTATAATGTCAGAGGTTGCAATCATAGGCTCTGATAATATTCCCTAAACTTGAACTCTATTGATCATAAGGTAAAGTCAGAAGTGGTGTGGGGAACACAAGGAGAAAACCAAAGGATTTGATTTGAAGCTGGGGTGAATGTGTTCACCTCTCTAAGCAGGCCTCTGGGAAGGAGGTTAACCTCAGAAAGTGTTAACACTTTGGGGTTTTTTTGACTGAAGATACATTCAGATATGGACTGAGTGTCAAGTAATCATCTCCAGACTCCTCCTTGCATAATATTGTAGGTGTTATGTCACAAATACAATTCTCAGTCAAAGGAAATGTTGGATTTCACATACTGAACATCAATACAAGTAATAGTAGAAGTCTCAGCTATATCATGGGAAAAGGGAATAATGTTCTTCCCAATCCAAGCAAGAGCTAAAACCATGATGTATAGCTACCTGATGCTGAATTATGTGAACTGATGACACAATGGATATGTGCTGAAGGCCTGATAGTGTTAGGTTAACAGTTGCCTCAATGATCTTGAGGGTCTTCTCCAACCTAAATTGTCCTGTGATGCTAAGAACATTCTCATGTTTACGAATCAACATGTTGATGTTTGTAAGAACCAGCAGGGCTCTTCCATGCTAGTGATGCACTGAACACCACAGGGAAGTGTCTGATCTGGTGTGTGCTGCAGCCTGGGTTTGATTGGTGTTAGTGAGAAGTGAAATGTGCTGAAACAAACGTGGCTGCACCTACTCCAGAGCTGATGCAGGGTCCCTCTGGGTGGCAGGCACATAAGCCAGTGGCATTTTATTGGAAATAATAGGGCTGGAATCCTGTGTTCCTGTTGGCTATGGCAGAGGCTGGCATACTCTCTGGGTAGCTCCACCCTGGCAGAGCAGTGCCTGGTGCAGAGAGGCTGGGCCACAGGGCAGAGTCACTGCCCATCAGTGCAGGGTGGCAGAGAGCTTTCTCTGGTAACTCCCAAAATTGCTTCAGAGGATGGGCCCTGGGCCCTGCTTGTTTTCGAGAGATTACCATGAAAACAACATACTGGTGAAAAAATTAAAAGATTATTTAGAGCAATAATAATTTTTATGTTTTCATTAGATAGTCAGGTAAAAGCTCATACTATTCTGAATAAAGACCATCTCCTGCTGTATGAATCTCAAAGACTATGAAGCGATTTCACACAGAGAGCTCTGATTACTACAGTAATAATTTCTTCTACCACCCTTTCAAACACTTATTAATAGAAAAAATATCAGTTCAAACTGTCTTCACTTCACACAGAAAATATCAGTGTTCACAGTAACTTTAAAATTCTTATCTGATTAGTTAATGTCAACAATTATTAGTGTACTGTCAATTTAAATTTCTTCTGTCCTCCATTGATCTCAGTCTCCATATACCATGCAGTGCACATCACTTAAAAAGTAACTTTCCTGACTGGCTAGGGATGACTTTCTGTCCTGCTGTCAACTGGCAGTAAGTAAAACAGGAAAATTTGGAACATTTTCCTGTGCATATTTCCTTGTGACAGGCTGCTCAGTTGGACAGCATCTTTAAAGCACACAGTTACTCACTCAAGAGGGGAGCTGGGACGTGACAGCAAAGAGAGCCACTTGGTTTAGTTTCTTATTCTCTCACTTCATAAACCTTTAGGCACACACAGATGGCACTTTTCTATTTTTATCATGACAGCGATGACTGGTGCCTCCTATGAGAAAAGACAGAAAAAAAAAAAAGGAAGCTAAAAGGTCAATTGTAGTCTAGGTAAGATGGTGCTGCACTGATAGTGCTGCACCTGGTGTTTGGAAGGCATCAGAGCTTCTAAACTATTTATTTCTTTTAGTCAGCTAGTGTCAGGAATCACATTCCTCCAAGGGAAAAGGTAAAAAAAAAAAGTAGCCTCTGGCATTTTGGCAATCCTTCTCTCAGCCCTCATTAAACCTGAATACTATTTATGATACTATTTAAATTCTGGTTGACTATATTGTGACCAATCTAAGCTTGCTCAGTTTTGCACCTAGGTTCCAGAAAGGGTTGAATTACTTCATGGCCACTGTTTTCTGAGCAGGGTTAATATGAAATGTAGCTGCCAAAGCCATGAATGAGTGGATCACACCAGCCCCTGTTCCCTTACAGTTCTCCCACCTTATATTCTCAGATCTCTTAGGAGGGACCAAGACATTTAGACAGCTGCATCCCAGTGGAAGGGAGGGACTGACTTTTAGCTCTGCAAAATCTGTTCTCTCAGGTTCACAGGTGCTGGAGAAGACCGAGGAGACTCAGTCTAGCTGATTAGTTTTGCTTAAGGTCACATAACACAACCTCAGTCTTGAGTAAATATGGATCCCTTGCACATGTATCTGAATTTATGGTATGGCTTAATTCTATTTTTTTTTCCAAAATCCTTGGTAACGCTATTTACAGAGTAGACATCTGGACTCCTAATTTCTCTTTCCCTGTTCATGCCTGCCTCCCCCCTCAGCAGTAATCCCTTTCTTTGCTGCACACAGTAGAAAATGAGTGTTCCTGTCCCTCCTGTGCACTGCTACCCAGCCACTTTACATAAGCATCCTTCTCTGTTCCCCATGGCAGGACAGCACGTCCTGTTGGAGCCAGTTGGAGTCTCTAATCTCTGCACATAAACACACAGACCACATTCCATTCTGTCACCGGTGTGCAGTGGGTTACAGGCATGCTATCATATCTGCTGCTGTCCTTGGGCTGTGCTGAGCACTCTCCTACTGGCACCAGGTCATTTGCCATCAGTGACACATAGGCTGGGGTAAGTCTCCCTTGTCCCCCTCTGCCCAAAGCTTTGACTTTGAGGCTGCTCCATTCAACCCTCTACAGAAAGCTTTAGCATCATCCTCCTACTCATTCAAGGACATGAGGACATCACAATGGACGAGCTGGGCTCTCTCTGCCCTAAGAGTTTTCAGTGTTTGACCTTCATGGTACCCCCCCAGAGTTACCTGAGGGTGGAAAGGAGGTTTAAAATGAAACCCAGCTGTCGCTAAAACAGTGCCTGGTGTGATTGCTCCAAACAGCTCAATGACAAAGGAACCAAAACACCAGAAATATCTCTCTTGGGCAATTCCTCTCCCCATCCTTGTTCTTCCACTAGCAGAGCTGTTTTTAAGACAGAGATGGAACTATGTAGCTTTAGATTAGTCAACAGCTGGACTCTATGCAATGTCTTCACTGCTAGGGGTAGGTGTGGGAGGGGTAGATGTGTATCCACATGAATATAGGTGGGGGAATACAGGCTACAACCTGCTAAGTTACTGAATGTTTCACTTGCCTGTATCTATCATGCTGTGGCTGCAAACTCAAAGTTGGAGTTACAGCAAGATCTCAATAAGGGATAGGTCAAGGGAGTGTATTAACAGCAGAGGGGATGGATTATCATGGTGATCAAATTGGATCTGCGTGTGACTCTCTACTGGTGAAGAGCTGCAGGCTACATGATTATTTTCAGTGCAGGGTGTTCCCTTCTACCTGATGCCTGTGGCTTTCAGCTCTCACCATGTTTGGCTGAGAAAGACTCACACCTCGCACAGCTACTGAAACTCTTGCTGTTGGTTTCTGGACTGGGGGATTAGCAGCTGCCTGCACAGGATCTTTTTACCTGAT
This sequence comes from Sylvia atricapilla, assembly GCF_009819655.1. Lineage (NCBI taxonomy): Eukaryota > Metazoa > Chordata > Aves > Passeriformes > Sylviidae > Sylvia > Sylvia atricapilla. Next base: position 51,544,134 of record NC_089145.1, read on the forward strand.
GTTCATGGTGTCATCAAGTATCCTAATACTGAGGTGGGAATGGGAATTTACTGAGAAGTTGCAAAGTTTTCCAAATATGATCTCTCATTTTGTGTGCCACTTGCAAGCAGAGGATAGCAAGAGCGGGGAAAAACACCATGGTTCATTCAGTCATTAACTTTAATAAACACAGGGAGAGGGTGGACAACATAGCCTGACTTCCTCACTTAATGTCTCATCATTTGAGAGTTATCTCAAATTATCTATGTCAGGAGGCAAAGAGTGGTAATATTGTGCTTCAACTGTGCTAGCCACTGTGAACAAACTGAATTTAGAGGACTCTAATTTGGGAATTTAGGCATCATCTCAAGCTGGGGCACAGGCAACCAAAATATTGCTGCAAGGAACAAGCCCACAAATGGGACTTGATTCCCAGCTCTCCCTCACATCACCATTGCACAGGACTGGACATCTGGTTGGCTTTCTGCATGATAGGATCCAACAGTCTGCTTTACTTAGTACCAGAACAAATCTCTAACACAGATTTACTGCTGTGAACACATTTACCAAAAATGAAGAGGTTGAAATAATGGGCAGCTTACAACCAATCAGCTACATTTATTGCATGGGATCTATTTTACTGTGTTGCTAATTTATGTTGGTCACACCAGCAGATAAAATTTCCTCATAACCAAAGCCCAAGCAACAGAGCAGGCTGCATCCCAGGCTGCGTACTAAACTTCTGTTTGCTTCTTTCCAAGTCTTTTGTCTTTCTCTCTTTTTTTCTCTCATTCACTCCTTTTTTCCTTTCTTCGTGCAGAGAAGAGAAATGATTGCTAATGAATTGCAAGCATGGGGTATGGAAAGATCAGTTAATATGGCCCAAGTATTCAGTAAAACAAATACATTGAAGTGATCAAGTAATAAATAAAAATAGACCCAAAGAGCAGGTTCCACTGAGAAAACATGTGAGAATGTAAATTAATGTGACTTGATGAAACTTGAAATGTCATAACACAGCAGGGCACATAACACATCAGAGGAAATGTGAAAATTATACTTTTTCCTGAAATCACAGTTTTCAAAAATAAGTGGCTTTTAAATTCTTCTAAAAATATAATAAAGGAATTAGTGTCAAGAAAAAGGTTATTGTTGTTTATCAGACTGCAGGCTCATGGTGGCTCTTCACAAATATCCTCTTTTATTTCTCTGACTATACAGTGGAAAAAGAAAAATCCACAAGTCTTTCTACTTGTCTGGTTCCCTCTTCTTAATTTTGCACAAGGGATTTTTTAAAGTTGTTCGGAGTAAGTGAGTAAATGGCATGATAAGCCCATGTGTTGGGAAAGTCTTTCTTCTCTTTCCATCATGAGATATTTTAGACTTTTCTGCTGGCCTTGACACTGGAATGTAGGCCTCACTGGGATCTGAGAAATTAATTAGGAGGAAAGGATTCCTCTCCTGTACACCACCACAGAGGCAGGAGGTTGTACAAGAACAGGTCCCTTTTCTTCTGGCACAGAGCGAATTTCTGTAGGAAGAAAAACACTGAGAGTGCAGGATTGCAGAGTGAAAAAAAGTTGCCACACAGCACAGAACTGTTCATTTCCTGCTCTGACTGCAGTGCCTGTGTGTGGAAAAGGCAGCCTTGGCCTCTTTCTCTAATGCTGAGTGCTCCATGGAAAGACTGTGAACTGGATTCTGGCTGAAGATGGGTATCCTCTATGGCATGTGTCTCAACTGTCCCTGTGCCAGCCACCACCTCTCTGCACTGCTCCAGCTCAGATGCTTTCCTCAGACTATTTATTGATCTTTTAATTTCCCAGTTTCCCTAATCCTCCTGAATAACCCTCACTGAAATGACTTTTATTCCACAGAAGAGAGTGTCTATAAGCAGGACAGTCTGTGTTACTAGGGGATAAAAGGTACCCTGATGAAACCCAACCCCATCTCTTTTCATGCAGAACTGCAGGAAGGTGGGATGATACTGTCCAAAGAGAAAGCTGTCAGACTCTTGCATAACAAAACCTGTTCATAGCAGGTAAATTTGGGGAGGCCTTTTCCCTGGGTATGCAGAAACTGTGGTGGGAGGAAGGGAAACTCTTTTCCAAAAGAAATGTCCTTTAAGAAGAGGGTTTCTAATCCCATAAGAATTGGTAGCAGAATATGAAGCAAAAGCATAGAAAAAGAGACCCATCCATTTGCCTGGCTAGTTAAGCTAAAGAAACCAGTTTGGTTTTGCATGTGTGATCTCTCCAAGATCCCAAGATTTATTTGCTTATTTATGTATATAATTTCTGAGGAAGATGATTAAACTTCCCAGTTATTGAAGAAGATGATTAAACTTCCCTGTTATGACCCATATTTGACTCAATATATTATATAGTATTATTTTCTACATCTTCACTACATGTGTTTAGACAGGACTTCTGAAATATTTTGCACATGTTTCCCAGAGGAGGAGTTGGTGGCCTGAGGAAAACTTCTTCTGTCTCAGAAAACCAGGGGAATGCACACAGTATTTACTCTTGCCTTGTTCTAACTAAACCTTACAAATGATCTTTCCCTGCTGGTAGACTTTCACTGCTGGAATTTATTTCTAAAGCAGTTTTATGTCTTGTCAGTTGGTCTGCATTTACACTGCAGCTTTTCTGTCTGCTTGCTTTCAAGCCCTAAGAGTGCGTTGCTGCCCGCCTTAGTTTTCCCTTGTGGGAGTGAGGTGTAACTGCTATTAGGACATTTCCAGAAGGATTTATTCTGGCTAGTTTCTCAGAGCTGTGCCCTTTCACTTCCCTGCTACTCTTTACTCTTGTTTTGGGTGGAAGCTTTTGTTTATTACTTAGAACCAGCAATGCCAGAAGAAGAGACATTAATATCCTTCACTGAAAGACAGTTTTGAAGAAATAATTATTTCTCATTTTATTACAGGCAACTGAGAACAACAAAAAGGAACTGAACATCTGGGTGAGACACACCTCAGAAGAACTTAAGAGGATGAGCCACTGAGAAAAATGTGGAGTACATGTACTATCCTGTATCATCTCAGAGGGCAGAGTATCAACAGGGATGCCCATCCTACTGGGATCCCTGGCAGTGATCAGCTCTTTGAAAGCTCACCAGGTTAAACACTCAGTCACAGCAATTAACTGTACATTGCTGAAGTCCTGGGAGTGGTATTGAATAAGTTTGAGAAGAAATTATGTGCAAAACAAACAGAAAGTGGTTAAAATATTCTGCAATTGCTTAATAGAAAATGGGTCATTATAATAGGTTTTCTACTGCAGAGCAATTGTGTGTGTCCTTTGGAGCATTTACTTGCGGCATACTCTTGAAACAGCTATTAATATAAATACTTTTTGCTCTGAGACCAATCCAATTGCATGAGTTATGCAGTCATATTAAAATTTTTCTATCCAGATGATACAAAATTTAGAGAGTGAGGAGCTGACATCTTCAGCCCCTGAGAATATTGGTTTCACTGGGATCAGGATTTCACTCTTATTTCAATAATTGCTGGCATACTGTGGTAAAATTGTTAATTATTGTTATTGTTATCTGATCACCCTGATCAAATTGGCTTACAATTTCTCACTCATAGACAGCAGTACAAGAGATTCACTAATTTTAAGGAAAACAAAGTCAAAAGATTTTTAAGGCATTTTGGATATTGTAGTAGCCTTTAAAGACCTTAGTGATGATACGGCTGGAATTCTGGTACAAGTATCAGGTAATATTTCGTGGTGTTTGATGCTTGCTGTTATTAGCATGTTTGGTTTCCTTCCTTCTTACTGTGTCTTTAAGGCATTTGTACTAATTACTGAGGTCTTGTAGTACGGTACTGGAGCAGCTCTGTCTAAACCCATACATAAATCCCAACCCTTGAAACCAACAAAATTAAAGGAGGAGATCTTGGTTTAAAAACTATTTCAAAAAGTGTCATCCACCTTCATTTTGCTGTCCCCTGCCTGGAAAGCAATGAGGAGAATGGATAAAAGGAGTAGGAATTGTAGGCACAAACATAGTGGGAAGGTCAGCCTGGGGTTTTTCCTCAGGTGCATGGGCTGGTGTCTGTCAATCCAGATTATTGAGTACTGGCTTATATAACCAGAAAACACTATACTTCCACTGCAATCTGTACAAAATGGGATGGACTTAAACATCTTATTTCTCATTCTCCAGCCATATCTCATTCCCCGCTGCTGCTTCATTTCCTTATACTGTGGCCCTGACCACCCTTGATTTGCTAACCTCTGCTATCAGCAGCTATAGTACAAGCAGCTCCCTGTCAGTGCCAGGCTGTGCTCCTCTCTGGACCAGATTTTGTAGCGGTTGTATTATACATACCAGAAAGGGAACATCTGCCTCATGCTATTCCTTCCTCCCCCAAGCCAGGTCTCTTATTTCCTCTTTCTCCCAATCTTCATTTTTTCAACTTAAATATTTCTTCTACATACAATTTCCACCAGTCCTGTTCGCTTTTGCTGCTTCTGAGCACTCAGGGACACTCTTCTTTCGTCTGCATTAGAGGTCAGCAGTGGAGTTTGGGTTTCCAGTGGCAGCTATTGAGTGCTGCTGTAGTTAAATGAGCTAAGACCTTTCCTTCCTTTCTTTGCGCCCTTTCCAAAATGATTTAGATCACCTGAGTCATATTGATCATTATCTTGTGAAATCCTCAAGGATTTTAAAGAGGCACCAGACATGTTTAAATACCTAAATGACTTCCCAGTTGTGGTCAGCCAGCTTCTTTCTCCAAAGTTCTGCATTATCATTTAGATCTTGGATCTCATAATTTAGCTGTACCCAGCCCTGTTCACAAACAGGCAAGGGAGAGTGTCTTAATAGTAGAAAATCTCATCACTCACATGAAGTTATAGAAGCTTCCTGGAAGCTGCCAGAGTCAAAGGAACTATGCCATTTATTATGCTGGCTCATAACATGACCTGCTGTTGTAGTCTGTGCATCTTCTTATGTCTACAGATTTCTTGTGCGTGTCTCAAGAGCAAAAGCTTGGAATAAGAATGGTTTTCTCAGCACAGAGCTGTACTTCAAGTCGTGAGTAACAGAAAATCTGAAACATAACCCCCAAAGGACTGTCCAATTACATGACTCAATTTTCAGCTCACCTATTTGTCTCTGTCACTTGCTGAACCATTCCATGACATTCTGTTTGCAGTTTGTATTACCCATTTTTAACTGAATGACAGTGTTCACATTGCTGTGAATGGCAGGTGGCCTGGATTTTCACAGAATGTATGAATTAAACAAAATAATTTAGACAGCCTTCCAAATTCTTTCATTCTTTTTAGAGTAGGTTATGATGTACCTTGTCAGGAGGAAAATACCAAGTTGCATCAGATTCGACCCATCTTTCCAAATAAAGTGTTGAAATTAAGAATAAATATTACGTCCTTATGTTAACTGGTCAATGCAGATGTTATGCAGATATATATTTTCATAACAGTCGTTGTCATAACCTAGTAACAATTTATTTTAAAAGAATGAGTTCTACTCCAACACCTGCTCACAAATTGTGTATTCACTCCTGTATCTCTCTACACATTTCACATATTTATCAGCAGGAACTTGGGGATTAAATTATTGATAAAGTGATGAAGAGAGGCAAGAGGCAAATAAGTTATCCTGAATGAAGGCCAGCGAAGACGTACTGCTGTGCCACTGAAGTTTGTTTTCCACATATACTATAGGAAAACTGCTTTTGCCTATTTCCAGATTCTTCCAGTGGTCTCCACTGTATCCTTCCTGCACCTCATAAAGAAGGCAGACTTCTTCATTCATCCTCTACCTACAGCATTATTGAAATTGTCCTTCGGCTCTCCCAACCCATCTGTGGCTACAAGTGTCATGGAAACAAAATCTGCTGTTCATCGGTTTGAAGAAAGGGGATCTCTCTGACCAGTAGGAATCTCTTTTCTCTAGCTCATAAACTCTTTGAAGAATGGCCTGTCACTCAATAGATGTGTACAGCATTTAGCACACAGGGCTGCTGCACTGGGGGCCTGGAGGTGGGATTGCAGTACAAATGGGAGCAGTGCAGGTTTGTGGTAAAATGATGAACTACAGAGCCATGTGGCATCATTTATCACATGGCCCTCACTACAACAAACAAAGCCTGGAATATAATAATTCCTAAAGATGTATATCACTTTTTCTTCCTCCCTTTTTGTCTTATTTAGAGGGGAAATTTATACACCACTTTGCTGAGTTGTGACTAAGAGTGGGTACCATTTGAATGCAGAGCTGCAGAAAAAGATTTGTTTCAAAATAATAAAATGCTTGAGAAAGCTTCACTAGGGAAGGCTGAAAATTACTTGATGATAATCTGCTCTCAGTCTAGGAAGAGTCAGATGATGCTGATAAAGAAACATTTGAAACCTGAGCATTTGTCAGTGGCGTTAGGGGTTTTTAATTAATCAGCTTTCCAAGTGCACTACAATTTATATCTGCATTTGGCATTTAGTCATTGCAGATAGTAAACTGTACTTAGTAATCTTGCCTGTTCCTCATGAATCTTCTTGACAGACAGATGGGAGCTGTACATCTGCCTGAAGCCAAAGGGGTCTTCTCACACATGAGAAAACTTATCATCAAAGCCTGACCAACAAAAATAATCCCCCAAAGTCAGTAGCCCTATCGTAATATTGCACAGGAGAACTGGAAAGGGTGGGAAAGAGAGCAGGAGAGCTTGATGGGAAAGAGTATGCAGGGAGGACCTGAACCCACTAAGGGATGGGGAAGGCAGGTCTTATACCACTGGAAAGGCACAGGGATAAACAAGGCAGTTTCCCACAGACCTGAATGTGCAAATGGCCTTTGTCTCTCACTTCATCTGTCTCCCACAGGGAATAGTCTGGCATCTCATCTCCTGGGTTACTGGGAAGGAGGAGGGCTTGCCAGTGCATGTCTGACTGGGAGCTCCCAGCTCCTCCTCACACCTACCACTTGCTCTGCTGCTAAATGCAATATGCTTTGCCATTACCTAGCTGTAATTTGTTAAATCAGTATCAAGAACCTCATTGCTATAAAGGAAAGCTTCAGCTGCAAAGTTGAAAGGCTTGTATCAAATGTGAATATTCCACATGAAAGAATTCCTCTTGTTTCAAACCATTTGCATTTCCCTTGCATGTTATTGATCTGATTGAACAGTTCCCAGATCAAAGGCATGCTGGTAAATGAGCAGCCAAGGTGGCAATATGCGAAGTGGACAGCTGTTAAGAGAGCAGCTTAAATAATTGCCCAAGGATTTATTGGGTAACATGATTAATGATTATGGAAATATGATGACATGATACCAAAGAGTAGTGTGCAGTGATTGATGGGGAAGAAGGATAAGGCCAAGCTTAGATATCAGAGTATGGGAAACAGTATTATAGCTTGCAATCATGGTATATATGGTGCTTAGTTGTTAAGAAATTTTGATGTTTAGTTTTTGCCTTCTGATAAGGACAAAATCTCCATAGTTGTGTGTAATATTTTTCCTGCAATGAGGTAAGAAAAAACCCCCTCCTCCTAACAGTGTATAGTAACAGCAGAATCGATGCAAAGACACAACCTCATCTTTTTAAAAATCCCCATAAAATTTACTGGAAGCTCATGCTGCTGTTTTAATTAACACCTGAGCAAACTATACATAACACATTAAAGGAGAAAAAGATCTGTTAGCAGAATGACAGTAGTTTGCATATAGACAGCTTTTTCTCCTCTTTTGCGTTTTGTTTTTTTTTTTTTAAAACCTCAAATTCCAGCAGCCAATGGTAGCATAATGCAGGACATGGGACCAAATTGCAGGCTAGAGCTACACCATGGCAAAAATATTGCAAACCCTTGCAGTTCATTCTCTGTTCAAAGTTATAATATGAGATTTCTATTCACTCTGTGGTGGTTGAGTGATGCAAACTCTTCTCCTCCTTCAGAAATTTTTGTTTAAGGCTCATGAAAAAGAAGAAAACATTAAAAAAATTAATAAAAAGCTATTATAAAATGTGAAACATTAGTAGACAATTTTAGAGGTGAGAGTAAGCAACGAAATCCTCAGGGTGAAGCCCCAGTCCAGGAAAACGAGGTGCAAAATTGACTTTAGGATTCCATGGGCAGGATTTCACGGGCAGGATTCCACGCTGGGGTTTTTTTTGTTTGGTTTTAAATTCTATTTCCTATATTGAGTATACATGAATAGGATTCTACTCTGGATCTGAGACACACAATTTCTGTGTGCCAGAAACTTTACTGCTGGACGTGAGGGGACCTCACTGAAATTTTCAGTTGGGTGGCAGATGACAGCTATTAGGTCCAGAACTCCACCTCCTGCCATTAGATGGTTGTGGTGTAACAATCGTCACGGCTTTAAAAACAGAGTTATGTGGGTAGAATTATTTAAACAAAACCAGCATTGTTCATGCTAGACAGTTCTGGAAAGAAATATCCATATTTGAAACCTTGGAAATGCTATTAATCCCTTCAGGGATGTGAGACAACAACAGAGGTGATGTAAGATTTGAGTGAGATAGCAGGGAGCCTGGTACTTTAAAGCCATAATCTAGTTTGCAAGCCTCGAGAGTGAGTCTTAGTGAGATTACAGTTCTGGTGAAGATTTTTCACAACAGAAAGCAAGAGGTAGAGGTGAATCATCTGTTGGCATTTAGGGACAGATTTATTTGTAGCCTTAGGTGGGAGACCTGGCACTATTCATGTGTAAGATTATGTGATGGGTCAAAGCCCCAGTGTTTAGTTATGGTCATGCTCAAACATCCTGAAATATCATCTCTTTATTGAATCCATCACAAATGCCATCTGCTCCATCACTCTTCACCCACCACTGGGAAGCCCACACCTCATTTTATGGCACACACAGGCTTCCCCATGAGGGAAAACTGGGATCTCTCTGCAGCACTCTCACACCAGTTAGACTCTGCCTGACTTTTCTGAGAGCTGTTTTGAGGCAATCACAAATTATGGCTTGCTACAGGATTCACATACCTGTTCAGTCATTTTAATATTTCCAAAGTATAGCCTATAACTACTATGTGGCAAGGACTGTGTCTGTTCAAGTGTCTCTATATGCTGCAGTCATTATGTCAGAACTAGAGAAGTACAATTTACAGTATAATTTACAGCCTTGTGCACACCTAAACACAAATATGTAATGTTTTTTTATCTTGTTCCAGAGATTTGTTCTGATAGAAATTCTCAAGAATATCTGACTGCTGGCACTGCACTGGTGCTTTTTTTTTTTTTCTTTTTTCTTTTTTTTTTCTTTTTTTATCTTTTTTCCTTTTTTTTTTTTTTTTTTTTTTTTAATTACCAGAATCAAACCTGGGCTAGCCCCACCTGGCTTCTGCAATGCACCATGACAAATTCTGTAGTACATTGGAATTCCTGCAGTGGTATTATTTTAAAAGAGAGAAACACCCTCAAAACCCCCAAACAAACTAATAATTAAAAAAATGTTACTGATGTAAATGTAATTGGGACAATATTGTTTGCCTACAATGCTACAGCATTTTTTAAGAAATACTTTGGTGACTGTTCTCCTGATCATTTAGCTTCTTAGCATTTTTCCAGCTACAGGCTGTGTAAACCTACACCACAGAAGTTTGGAAAGCATGTTAATACCATTGAAACTGTGCAGGGCTCAGCCAAGGGTTTGTGCATCAAGCTGGGATGGAAATTCTTATGACACCCTTGTTTCAGGAAGGTCTGACTGGCAGGTGCTCTCTCCTCTCTTGCCCTGTGCCAAGTCCACAGCTCATTTCTGGCCAGCTCAGCTTTCACATTGACTGGCAACCTTGCTGGTATTCCAGGTCCCTGGGGCCTCCCCCACACACCCCTGACAGGTAGTCCTGCTTTCAGGTCCTCTTCAACACTGGGAGAAGTGGGGACACAACTCTGCCCTTGGACTGCTCCCTCTGTCACCTGGCTTCTTGGTGACTTGGCAGACCAAGCCATTTCTCAGCCTGCCCATCTTCCTGGCTGAGGTTTTCCCATGAGAAGTCCTTTATACCTTTAACAGGAAATTTTGCAGTTCTACTCCATTTCATATTACTGTTTGAGAATTTAATTTTTTCATGTAGTTATCCAAAAGTAGTTATTTAGCTTCAGGACAGGAATTCAGGTAAGAATGAGTGATCAAACCTTTCATCTCTGACTCCAGCTTTAAGCTCAGGTTAACCTGCTCTTGCTGTGTCTGGTTATAGCAAATCAAATTATTAGTAAAAATATTAACTGGTCTAATTTGAATCAGTGTAAATGACAGGTTAATACTGTAGGCATTATAAGAACCTAGTGGCTCCAGCAAGAAATTATTATGGGTTTTTTCCCATGAAGTACACAGGAAATTTACATGGGTTATTAATAAAATAGGGAGCATTTGGGATCTTTCAGAAGGCAGTGAGGTTGGTAACAAAGCTCCTTTCACAGACCATGAGATTGATTTGCACTGCAAGAATCAGATTGTGACTGCTTGTTGGCATAATGAACCTGATGGCTTCACACCTACTTCTGATGAAAAGGTGTGCAAAAGCTGCATTTTGCACATTTGCTGGAAGCTGTACCAAGGGACTGAGGACTGAAAAAGTAAATGAGTGTGAAGATTCAGATCTGGAGAGGAACTAGATCTGCCTGCATGATGCATTCAGAACTGTGTCCAGTTCTGGGCTCCCATGTACACGACAGACATGGACTTTCCATGAGCCCAGCCATGGGCCATGAAGATGATTCAGGGACTGGAGCACCTTCCCTGTAAAGGAAGGCTGGGACAGCTAGAACTGTTAGGAAAGAGGCTCAGGTGGAATCCATTGGAAACAATGCTGTGCAATGTGCTCTAGGGTAACCCTGCTTGAGCAGGGAGGCTGGACCAGATGATCCCACTGTGATCCCTTCAACCTGACCCATTCTGTGATTCTGTGATCTTACCAGTGCATATAAACACCTGATGGAAAGGAATCAAGGAGCCAGACTCTTCTCAGTAGTGCTCGGTGACAGAACAGGAGACCATGTGCACAAGTTAAGCCACATCAAACTCAAACTAAATACAGGACTTTATTTTTTTTATTGTGAAGGTGGTCAAACAGTGGCAAAGGTTGCCCAGAGAGGTTATGAGACTCCATTTATGGAGATCTTTGAAACCCAGCTGAACAAAATCCTGGGCAACTGACCTTGCTTGAGCAGAGGGGACTAGATGATATCAAGAGGCCACTCCAAACTTCAACCATTCTGTGATTCAAAACCTGTATTCAGCTGCTCTTTACATTCAGCTGGTACATGCTCTGTCATCCTGCGTACATTTGGAACCAACAATCTGCGAGTCACTTTGCCTCTTGTCTCCTTGCAGTGCTGCCAGTGGAGTGCCAGGAGCCCAAAGTGTGTTCCTCCACCCCATGCACTGCATCTCAAAGGTACCCAATTCCTACTTCTGCTGGTGCACAGAAGTGCTTCAGTACTGAGAAACTTCAGAAGCCGGGTACAGAAAATCACCAACATGGGTTTACACTGTGTTACACTCAGGTTTCAGAAACAGGGATTCTTTTGTTACCTTGTCCTGGTTAAACCTGGAAAGTGACCTGAGAACCACTGTAGGGACCATCTATGTGGGTCCAACAGCAGCTGCTGCTGTTTTCTATGAAATGCAGCTGGAGAAAGAGTAAACAGTGGCATGTTATATCTCCACAATATCTCAGTGGTTCTCTCTGTCAGGGAATCCAAAAGTTAAATTATTTCCTCAGACAGGGATATTCAAACCCAAACCTTTTGCTGCCCTAAAGCACCAGCTACAAAATTAGTCTCTTGCGAAGTAGAAGCATTCTTCAATTTTCCTGTTGAAATTACTCAAAGCACTTAAAATAATTCATACTTCATTGCATCAGACTTGGACCATGACAAGCTGGCCTGAAATCAGAAATTTTTGCTTGGATGCACAGCCCTTATCTAAGAGTTTGTCTTGCAAAGCATCTACCTCAAAGCAGACTACAGCCATGTTACTGGGGCAGACCTGTGGGAGGCAGGAGCTGTGAGTATAAATCCTGACTAGAAAGACATAATTAAGACTTTGCAGCACCAGAACTGAACCTAACTGCTCTGCTAAACCTTCCCTTTTGTGGTGACCATGAACCCTGCATGCATGGTGTGAATGTAGCTGCAGATGTTGAATTCTGCAGCTGCAGGGACTCCATGGTGGAAAGGTGCACACTTAGGAGTTGCAACAATAAATGACAAGTGCCTAAAGTGTCCTTCTGGAACGCGGCCTTGGTAGCTTTACCTCCAGTATATTTCCCCAGATCAGAGCTGAGGAACTTCATTAGGGATTCCCATGGAGGAAGGAGGGGGAAATTATATTGCAGTGGGGTATTGCTGTATTTGCTTTTTCAATAGGCTCTAGTCATTAGTGTTGTCACAACCCTGGAAATTCACTCAAAGAAGATATCTGAAGGAAAACCTCTTTTTCCTGCACACACAAACATACACAAGCAGAGGTTTTTTGATGATCTTTCAGATAAACAGCCATCACAAAGCCTCAGTTTCATTTTATCTCCATTTTATCTCCAGGAAAAAAATTGCCACTTCTGCCTGCAGCCTAAACAATTCACTTTGCTGCCAAGTGCCATCTCAAAAAGAGGAACAGTATAAACTAATTTCATACCTATTCAGTTCAATAATAGGTATTGTTCTAACTATACCGCTAGTGATAAGAGACAGAACAGCTTATTTGCCATTGCTAAGCAACTGTTAAAACTGTGTGTAGGATTCAGCCAGCTCTAATGGGCTGATAGAAATCAGTGTCTGAAGTTCTTGTTTGCATTAGGAAGTCAACAATAATTGTCCTTCTCTATTAACATGCATTTAATCTGGCTGCACCAGACTCAATCAGGATTCTGTCTTAATGGTGTTTGGAATGATCTGCTTTCCCTTAGAAAAGAAATATTTAACCATAATGCATTGACCTGCTTTAATCCTCTTGTTTTGATGCAATGATGAAGGCAACACAGGAAAAAAAAAGGTAATATGAAACACTCTGCAGAAATAAAAGCTGATGGTGTGAATGGTACCAAGTGGTTAAACAGAGTTTGAGGTATTTAGGTAGGGTTCCATCAATCACGAGATGGCATTTGTGTTTGAGAAGCAAAGACATCTGCAAACCCCCTATACATCTGGAAAAACATAATCTAGGCAAAAGAGATATGCATAAAACCATGGGATTTTTTTCCAAGCTTAATTTATGAATTCAGATTTTAGTAATTTCTGTACATCATTTAGGAGAAGGGATTTTGGGGGCTCTGATCATGCCTTACTGAGATAAGGAATGGGCAAATGAATAAATGCAAAGGAAGAAATGTTGCACAAGAGGCTCCTGCATTCATAAGCACTGCTTTGTAGCTGCAGAAATATTTCTGTGACCTAAAAGGAGAATGCATTATTATGAGAGGATGATACCTCCTCAGATGCTCTGTTCCCTGTGTGAAAGTAAAGATGCATGAGTAAGTAATGATGCAAAAGCAGAGGGACTGGAGACAGACTGATACTGGAGCTAGAGATCTGTACTGGTAGTCAACACTGCTCCATTGCTTTAACTGGTACATAAACATGTGATTAACACTTATGCCTGTCAGCAATCCCATCACATTCATCAGAACCACCACTGTTTCCTGTTAAGTGAAAGCTTTAATGCTCTGTTGGCACAAACAGAAAATCAGCACTTCGTTCCACGCAGGTGAAACAACATTGCCTTGCTCAGCCCACTGTGCCTCACACCATGACTTGCAAGAGACAGATCTTGGTGTAAAAAAGCACAGAAGAATAAGCGCTTTGAGAGACAGACTTCAGCCACTGCCTGAGTCAGAGAACTAACTTGTCACATAATGATATGAAAATGTGGGGTAAAAAGTTGAGACCGTCCCTCCGCGAAGCTTCCAGCAGTGTCTGAGTCACCACAGGACATGAGAAAGCTGCCGGCAATGGCATGCAAAGCAGGCTGGATCTGAATTCTCCTGTTATGTAACTCCTACGTTAGCATCTTCTCTGTTCCATATATAAACCCAGAAAACATTAAAAAGCTGTTGCTGAAAGCAGTGCTTTTATTTATTCATTTGTAAGAGCCAAATGTGACTTAAAACATTAGATATTTTCCACACAAGCTTTAGTACAGGACCAGACACTTTCTTTGCTGGTATTGATGAGACCATTTATTTCTGGACTCATTAAAAGGATGTTTGCACCCCCTAGTGTATAAGAATTTGCAGGAAATCAGATTCTTCTAATAGCGTTAGCTAAATGAGGATGTTTAATATTAAATCATAGTAAAATCCCCCTGTTACAATCTTAAGCAACTTCAAGGGAAAGAATCACAAACTCAAAGATCATCTTAGGTGTAATCCCTCATGTCCCTGACCTCAACAACTGTAGGACCTGAAAATGAGTTCTACTGAGTTGGATTTTTATCTCACTGGAAGATATCAGGGATTTACAGTTCAAAAATGAGACTGCACTGAAACCAGAGAATTCAAATCCAGACCCACCTGAAACTCAGGGATGTTGCATGCAGCATCAGCCCATTACTGAGATAATGTCTGTAGCTGTGTTTCACTGAAGGACAGATTTCTTTAGATTGAGCTTTATTCCAGTTAACACTGGAAACTGTGAAAATGAGAGGCAGGTACTTGGAGAGCTGTTCTCCAAGAACTACTGCCCAAACTGTCACAGGTACGCAGACCTCTCAACTCTGACAGTGGCCCACATCCCACTGTTTGGAGCTAGGTCTTAAAACACTCTTGAAAAAATTCTTACAGACGTGGATTCCTTTCTTATTCTTCAGATGTGACTTAAGGTGTTAAACAAGGTAAAACCAGTCCCCAAGACGAACCTATTGTATTCCTCTTGCTGAGATCCAAAGTGGAAGTTCAGCTCCCTGTGTCCAACGTGAGTCTGGAACCCGAGCAAAGCCCAGGCACTCCTGGAACCAAACCAAACCCAAGTGCTGGCTCCTGGCTGTTGAGTGTGGAAAGGGAATGGTTTATGGGAGCACTTTCTGGTGGGACTTGCACTGACTTTGAAAGGTTCACTGTGTCACTCAGACTTCTGCAGCATGGTCTGATACATGCTGTTTGCTGACTGTCACTTGTGTGTGGGGGGGCTCTGATCTCACCAAACTACACGTTTTCAAGAATTCTCCTGCTCACTCCTTTGCTGAAAACAAGATTTCACTATTTCCCCTGAGGAGTCTGAAACCAAATCACTGCAGCCTTGGCAAGTGTCTGATAATCAGAAATATGATACTGCTAAGGAAAAAAAGCAGTCTGTTTTCATTATCGAAGTAGAATTAAATGTAAAAAGCAAACAAACTGTATAAATGATGAAAATTACATTAGATTTTTAGATTTACTTTCATTATCTAAGTAGTTTCCTATAATAAATGTATTCTAAAATATGACTTTCAGACAGTGGTATTTACTATATTAAAAAAACCTGATTTTATTTACTGTACTATGCTTGTTAGCTCTTCCAAGCCACTTTACTCTGGAATTTGAAATGAAATCTTTGGGCTTCCTTTCAAAGAAAAGAAACTTGGCTTTTTGTCAGAATAGTCACAGACTTTGTCAATAAGTTACAACCAAGATACTGCTAGGAGCTGTGATGATGACTTCTGTCAGATATCCTTTTCTTCCAAAGAATGGAGTCATCGTGATGTTATCGAAAAGTTCTTTGTGTCATTTGTGTAAATAAATAGCAATAATAACGTAATACATAAAAAAGATCCAGCATATCACTGTTAAGGGTCCCCAAAGAATTACATTTCAAGGTTCAGTAGTACCAGTGCAATATAAACCAGGAAAATGGGATAATAAGAACATGTTTTAAAAATTACATGAACAAAAAGAAAATTATAGTGGCATGTGCAGGTGCCAATTTTAAAAGCAACTCTCCACCCATATTTTGAAAATTAAATTGATCTACTTTAGAAGCTGGACTTGTTACTTGTAAATGCCTTTTTTTTAAATTATTATTATTAAAAGCCCAGATTTTTCCATACATATTGTTGTAGCCTTTCCTTTTCACTATCATTACTATATACTCAGTACTGTGATTTTTGTGGGACAAAATTCCAGCTGGAAAACTAGTGAAGTTCACAAACTCTTCATTGTAATTAAGAAAATGCTAACACCATGTGTCTCATTTCTAACAACAGAAAGAAAAAATATTTCCTTCTGCAGATTTCACTGAAGTTGGGATGCGATTTTACTTCTTGTTCCTGGCCCCTAATTCTTTCAGTGGCTCATGAATATAGGACTGGGGTTCCTGGTCACAGGACACAAAAATGTTGAGTCAGGCTGAGGTTCAGGTGTAGCTTGACTTGGATATTGCTGGTGATGCAAGAGATGCTGCTATTGATGATAAGCAAGTAGGAGCAGGAGACTGCTTGAAGTTTCAATGACTGGCCCAAGTGAACACTTGAATTCTTTTCCCACCTAAAACTGAGATGTTTTAGCTGGACAATGTGGTGGTATTGGTACAGAGTCTGTTACTGGGATATAGAGCTCCTAGGTTTCAACTAGAATAGCCCCAGGGCTCTAGATAAGCCACATAAAAGCACTGCAGATACAAATCAAGAAGAACTTTTATTACATATAAAAAGAAGTCTTGTGCAAGCCAGCAAAATCTGCCCATCACACCTGTCGTTTTTCACAGGAGGATGTCAACATAAAATGTAGGTAACGAAGTATGACACACAGCTTTCCAGGGATTCATCTGAAATCAACTGAAGGAATGGAAGATGTGATAATTCCCCTCCTCCAAATAGTGAAAATAACAGGAATTTGTAGCTATGGCATGGCTTGCCATGAAATATACTGGCTACATTGAAATTCCATATAAACTGAAATGGTCTTTCCTGGTCTTCCAATAATGCTTCATGTTTTTTACACAGGAATGTCAGAGTGAGTTTTCTCTACTCCTTATAACATTGCACTGTGTAAAATTAAAGTAGAGATGAGACAGATCCCTGAATTGATTACACATCCAGGATTGTCTGAGATCATACTCAAGATT
The DNA here is from genome assembly GCF_009819655.1 of Sylvia atricapilla. Classification (NCBI taxonomy): domain Eukaryota; kingdom Metazoa; phylum Chordata; class Aves; order Passeriformes; family Sylviidae; genus Sylvia; species Sylvia atricapilla. Next base: position 51,561,165 of record NC_089145.1, read on the forward strand.
TTGATGTTTTTTTCATTTTTAGGAAACCTCCATCCTATTTGTTGTTGGTGAGATGCTGAATTTCAGTTAATAACCCATTCTTGTATCTTTTGAGTATCTAATATGATATTTTATATGAATATTAGGATGTGTATGAATACTGTTCATATTTCCTGCTTCAGGAAGGCTGAAGGATCCAAACTTTGCAAAGATGCAAACACTTGGTCATATTTCCCACAGGCCTCATGCAGCTATTATTCCAAGAGGCATCATCTTAAAGTCTTGAAGAGAAAGCACTGTGGTTAATGCAGTTTGGCAAGTCAGTGTAATATTCACTGCATCACCTTAATGTGGTTTAATGGAATGAGAAGCATGCACTCTGTGTCAAGGAAAATTACCTGGTGACCCTTGCTGTAGCTTGATGCCCTTTTTTAACTGGATAGCTATGAAATGGTGTGGAAAATCTTATATGAACTCCACTCCCCCTGGCTCTGTCCCATAGGAAACTCATTTCCTATCAGCTTGTCTATGAAAAAAAAAAAAAATCTTGCTTTGGTGTTTTCATTTGCTACAGTATCACACAACAGAGCTCTCTGTTGAGCCTTCCTCCTGGCCTACCCCCCTGATGGAAAGATAAAACAATAATGGAAGTGAATACAGAAAAAAAAAATACAGGGACATGTAAAGGATACTTTTTTAATTAAGATGAGAAGCAAAGAGACTGTTGCAGTCCCTTTTTGCAAGAAGCAGTCTAAGTCTGCTCTAATGAAATTCCTTCTTTCCACAGAAAACAGATTTGCAGAGTGAACTTTTTAGATGTGTAATATAAGGGAACTCAATTTTACCCCCCCTCTGCATGAATAAATAGATTAATTGTGATTGAGAGCTGGAAAATGAATTTTACATTCTTGAAAGACACTGGGTGATGTCCAAATCCTCTGTTGATTCACTTTGGAAGAGCCATCTTGGTCTCCCAAGGACCTCAGCCCCAACCAAGGGATCAAATCAGCAAGCATTGTGCAGGGCAGATCATTTTATTCTTTGGCTCATCTGTATGACTGCCTGGAAGATTCCCAGTCAGTGCCAGCCCCAGTAAGAGCAAACACAGAGATGCAACCACCCAACTTATCATTTAAGAGCTGGTTCTTCCCTTGCTTTGGTGGGGAATGTAGGCACCTGGTTGGGGCAGATCTCTGGAGCCCCACATGCTGATGCTGCAAACTCATCCCTTTGGATTTCTGCCAGGAAATTTACTGGTCAGACATCTGCAGCAGGGCTCCAGCAGGACTCTTCTGCTTTGGTACCTCCCTTCCTGCGGGAAAGAGGCAGCTGGGTGCAATGTACTGGGGGAATGCAGTCACACACTGCTGCCTCCACCCACAGCCTTGTGCTGTGCTCCCAGCCCAAAGCCATGGTGAGCTCAGGAGCAGTCTGTGCTCCATGGCACAGGCACGGCTGCTGTGTGATTAGGTGTGACTAGACCTAGGCTCGAAGCTTTCAAAGCTGGAAAGCTGCATACTGGCACATCCGACACAATAAGGGCTAGCACGCCGCTCGTGCACAGGGATGCTATTTTTGCAGCATGTTGGACTCATTAGGTGGGAGTGTCAGTGCCTGAGAAAGGTGGAAAACAGTGAAGAGACAGGTCCTCGGTACCTCCCTTTGATGTCTCAAATAACATGAAAGGCAGCCTATGCCACTGTTCTGTTACAGTGACATTAAAAAAATCAAAAAAGAAATGGAAATCATCTACCATAGAGGACATCCCCGCAATTTGGCTGTGCTCCTGATCCACAAAGCTACTTTTCTGGATTCTCCCATTAGCCCAGCTGCAATATGTGCAGAGGCAGATTATGTATCAGGCCGAAATATTAACGTTCACAGCATTAATGCTTTGGAGCCTTTAAAAATGAAGAGCACTAACAGAAAAATCTTTTCAATCCTTTCATATAAAATCCCATCATTTTGAACTGACAAAAATAAATGCAGTGAACTTTCAGTGATATTGCACCATATAAAAAGGTTATTAAAAATGTATTTGAAGGACTAGCTTTGTCAATACTAATGCACTGAAGAAAGGGAGGGCTTCCCAGTTCAGGCACTGATGTACAGACTTAGTGAGGGAGTGATTACTGCAATAACAGATTCTGCTAGCTTTAAGTTAGACAGCATTTTTAGACTTCATATGCAAAGAATCGCCTTCAGTTATGAAAAGATGAGCTACTTAGTAATATTGAGGTGAAATAAGAATATGTGCTAAAAGAAATTCTACCAAGTAGATATTGGTTTGGCTCTGAAAATGTGTTTGAAAAATGGCGTGGAGAGATAAAACAGCAGTGTAGAGGAATAGAGGAGTACAGATAGGAATGTAAATGATTTATTGGTTTATTTGTTGATTCTTATTTCCACAGTAATCAAAAGGGGTTTTAGAGATGATCTGTACATTCCCTAAAGTGGTATGAACATAGCAACAAAGTGTCAGTGCATGAAAATTTTAAAGCACAAATGCCTCCAGTTTGAGAACCGGGTCCACTCTCTTATCTTGAATTCAGACACCTCCTACCTCGCCCCTCATTTTGGACTAAATAACTATTTGATCAAGATTCAGTATAACTACCATGGGGTTTTGGTGCCTGTCTCCCAAGACCAAATGAAAACCAGTCAATTTTGTTTCATTGATGTAAATGAGCCTAGAACAAAACAATAATAGAGAGAAAAACCCAGTATTTCAAACCTTTACATTCAGTCATTTAAGATGATTATAAGAGGGGTAAGAATTTACTTTTAATTATAATTGGGGGGGGGTGTGGTTCCAATAATGCTCCTTCTGAAGAATACAGAAAACACTCTACTCCTCCCAATGGTACATGCTGCCACTTCCAGTTTTGTTCTGCTCAGGTATCAAAACTGGTGCTTTTTGGTTTTGGCGTTTGAGGGAAGATGAACATCTTTGACTCCAGCAGTCAGTCCTTGATGATGGGAGAAGGTAAGTGCCAACTGCCTCAGCTGTGCTGACAGCTCTCACACAGGTTTTGTACAATCCTGTCTTTCTGAGCCTCAGCTCCTAAAGCAGCTGTGTTCTGTATTGTGTTCTTTTCAGTGCACAGTAGTCTCCTTTTCCCACGTTAACTGAATGAATGGAATGCCCATTAGTTCTTGAGGCCTGTATGTCTTAAGGATGCAAGGGCTTTAAATAATAAACCCAGTACAATTGTTCTTGTTCAAAGAAGGTCCCTTTGAACTATAGCTGGAATGTCTGGCAGCTCTTGCCTTAGTGGTGAAAGGTCCAACCCCATCAGGACCTAAAAACCCTTTCTGAAATCTTTCCTGTCTGTTCTGCCTTAGCAGTGATGTGAGGTAGCAGAAGAACACAGTGGTGATTTAAGACAACAGTATGGTAACATGTAACAAGTTTTCATAAAGGATATTTTTGGTTTGGTTTTGGACTTTTGGGGTGTTTGGGACTTTTTAAAAATAATGTATTAGTATGTTCTGGACTTCTGTGCATTGATGCACTTACATGACAGTCTCTAGTAAGGATTTCATTGACTTTTCCAAGTTCATAGATGGGCATGTGGTAACTCAGGCTGAGCATGAAAAGTGGCATGGGGGAAAACTGCATGGTCTTTTGCAAGACAATGGCATTTTTCTGTTTTCCAGGGTGTGACAACTAATCATGACAATATTATCTCAATAGCAAATAATCTGCAGACCTTTCGTTTGCTACAATGTAGCGTTCTTAAACTTCCACTGCATTACACACGTGCAATTAGGACACACGCCATCTATAAGAGCATTAAAGCTGCCACTGGCAGTCATCACAGTTTTGAAGACTGAAAAGTCTGCAACCTGGCTTAGTATCAAGTATATCTCAGAGGAGACACGCCCCTAAATTAACACAGCAAATAATGTATGATTAATACATACATCTGCAATTTTAACATGAGTATCTTTGTCATGATGACCAGAAATACAACTTAAGACTTTCTTGTTATTCGCAGAGTTAGTAGAGAATAGAGATGAAGTGCTTAGTGGATTTAAACACTTGATCTTCACTGAATATTTTCACACTTCAAATACACATGCATGTAATGAGTACCATTCAATGGAGAAAATGGACCTGCCCCCTGTTGTTCTGATGACTGTATCTACTATTCAGCTGCCGCATGGAGCTTTGTTTTATGAGTCAGCTATAATTTTTCAGTATTTATTTCAAATTCCACTGATGTAATTTATTAAAAACTACCAGGGGGGTTAATGTGAGAAGATACTTTGAAGGAAAAAATCTTTGGGCAGAAATCACATATTTATGCACCTAGTGCCCAGGATACTGCAGACCCTGATGCTGCTGTAGACTTAGAGGTTTATTTCCATAGTGTAACATTCTTTGTTCCAAGATTTTGCTATGCCAAGCCAGGTTTATGAGCTCTCCCACTGGATCCATTTCCCATCCACTGATCCAAGTCTGAATTCTATATAAAGAGATACCAGTACAGAATGAAGACAGGGCCCGGAATATAGCTTTCTGAAAGGCATATGACTGCAATAATTTTATCTGCCATGAAGTTTTGAAAAAAAAAAAAAATGTTCAGGCCATAAGCCTTAACAGACCTCTGCCTAATGTGTGCTGCTAGCAGTGATGACACCCAGCACCAGCACTGGGTACCAGCAGTACACTTAGACGGGTCCAAGACCATGACTGCCTTCCACCTTTTAGCTGTCCGCTGAAGTTTCTGTCAAAGTTGGTCTGCAGGCACCAGGTGAGAGAAATCCTCTCTAGAAATCTGCCTAGAAATCCTCTCTAGGGTCCACGCTCAGCACTTCAAGGGGTCACTCAACAAGTGATGCTCAGAGACCCCGGGGAACACCTTTGCCCCGCAGCAGCCTTGCTCAGACTTCCCAAGAACACCCAATTTCTGCATTAAAAAAAAACCCACTCTTTGTTACGACAGGTTTTTTTTTACTCCTAGCCGGTACAGATAAGGCTGTATGTCAGACATTGGCCCGTCTCCACATCGTATTTCTTCTCCGGTGCCTTTGCTGGCTCGGCGGACGCGCTCATTCCAGCAGCTTTATTTCCCGCTATGGCAGCGGGCCCAGGGACCCTCCTGCGGCCCGGGCTCTCCCACGGCTCCGCGGCGGCCGGGGAGCGCCGGGAGCGGGGCGGGGGCCTGCGGCGTGAGGGGACACACGGGGCGGGGGCCTGCGGCGTGAGGGGACACACGGGGCGGGCCCCCGGCGGGTTCCGGCAGTTTCCGCCGGCCGGGAGCGGCTCCCGGCGGGCCGCGGGCTCCCCCCGGCGGCGGCGGCGGCGAGGCCGCTGTGCAGGGCGGCCCCGCAGGGCCCGGCGCAGGGCGGGCCCGCCTGTGCCAGCCTCGGGGCGCCCGGCAGGGGGCGGCGCGGAGGGCTCAGACCGGTCGTTAGAGACAGCCGCAACACCACACGAACGGCGGCTCCATAGCTCAGTGGTTAGAGCACTGGTCTTGTAAACCAGGGGTCGCGAGTTCGATCCTCGCTGGGGCCTGAGGGTTTTGTTTTGGTAGTTTTTTTTCTTTCAGAGTGGCACAGCTTTTGGCTGCACCCCCGAGTAACGAGCCCGATTTTGGGTATTTTGGTGGTGGCGGACTAGAGCATGCGTGCAAGCTCCGGGGGCTTCCTGTTAAAGGAAACGCTTTGGAAACAAATGCGTTCTGTAAAACCTGAGTGTTAACATTACTAGCGGTCGCGAAATTAAACTCATGGTTCTGCTTCGTGCCGGCAGGAGGGGGAGCGAACAATAACCTCTTTGGGAAGCAGCGTGGGAATGGCTGAGTAAATATTTGCACAGCTCATGTCACAATTTCCCTGATGGCAGCTTTGGCAAAATGCTGTTAGGGGTTTAAAAGGAACAAATTGCCCCTGAGTGGAGAATAAGCTGGACAGGATTATCTGAATCTTCACAGCTTGTCAGGCAAACCAGGCTGTTTGGTTTAGTCCTGTGCTGGAGGCTGGACAGCGGAGGTGCAATGATTTTTTGCCCCTTTCCCCCTCCCCTTTTAGGATATAGGAAGAGCTAGAAAGCTCCACACAAATCGCCTTGAGCACAACACTTCAAAGATACGCATTTGGATTTTTTTTCAGAAACGCTGTCAGCAGGGTGTTTGGTTTCCAGCACCGCAACACCACATCACTGGTTACGGCCATCACGGAGGGGAATTACTGCGCTGAGGGGAAGGCGCAGGCCGCAGCCCCGGCGCTCGGCGCATGCGCGCACCCCGCACAGGCAGCGGCCCCAGCGCTCCGGGGCTGGCGCCAGGACGCGTGGGCTGCCTCGGAGCGCTGCTATACCCTCACAGCTCCTACCACAGCTTCTCCCCAGCCTCCTTCCTCAGCTGAGCAGAGATCAAAGCTGGGAGGATAGGATGCATGCGGCTGGGGAAGTTGCCATTACCGTGGTGAGAGGAGGCAAAGGGCTGACAGGCTTTTTCTTTTCTCCCTTATGATTAAAGTTGTGTTAATGCCACGAGGCATACATTTGAATTTGCAGTGCTTTGGGGTACTTACACATGAGGAGGATACACTGCCTCCCCACCCCATCTGTGAAAACAGTGCTTGATCCTAATCTCAGTTTTACCACCTACCATCCTACGCAATTCCTTGGTTCAGCAGTCTTCCCGAAGTCCTTGTGACAGATCCATGGAGGTGGTGCTAAAACCCATCCTTGGGAGGATCTGTTCTCTCCGGGACGTCTCGTCGAGGCTGGGTACAGCGTTTCTCCGCTGGCTGGGTCTCCCCATGACCAACCAGCAGGTCGCTGGGAGGGCACAGATGGCCTGCAGAAGTCACACGTGTACTTCAGGAGCCTGTGTGCACTGCTTCGTCTGTCGCAGGATCCTCCAGAACGAACGTGCAGGAGCTCCTCAAGCGCTAGGCCCGGCAGGACTTCAGGCAGGGAGGGAAGAACTCATGCTTGGCTCTAGCGTTCCCCAAATCCGCGAAGCACCACACGGACAGGGCTCAGCTACGCCCTGGAGCTAACACGTGTGAGCTGCCAGGGCTGCTCTCCGGAGTGCTCGGTGTGCTCGGCGAGGCTGGGCTGAGCCCGGTGTGGGCACTCCAGCGCCGCTCCCCCGCCAGCCTGCCCCGAGGAGCCCCGGGCGCTGCCCGGCCCCGCGTTACATAAGCGGCGGAGCGCGGCCGATGCCGCCGGAGGCCTCCAGGGGGAGAGCCAGCTCCTAGGAACGGGATGGCGAGAGGGAAAGGAAAGGAGTCGGCTCCTCCGAGCGGGCGAAGCGCCTCCGCACTCGGGCCGTGGTGCCCGGAGGGAGCGGAGCGGCGGCGGGGACAGTCACTGAGGCTCGGGCGCAGCCTGACGCCGCCGCCGTCAATCCCCAGGTTTTTTGCGGGTGCGATCGAATTTTCATTTCCAGAGAGGGTTCTTCACAATCAAACGGGCCCTATTTTAACATAGCGGACTGAAGAGTTCCGGCGGTAGTTCTGCTGCCCCGTGCACACCCGCGGGGGCCGGGCTGCAGCGCTCCGCTCCAGCCTTCCCCCGGGCCCTGGCAGTGCTGCCCATGGCAAGAGCCGTCGGTGCATCCTGCCTCCGGTGCATCCACGCACGGGCACGAGTGGAGAGCAGGAGATACACCCAGGCCTTCCTCCGAGCTGGTTTTCTGTGCCTTCTCCATCCTCCAAGGGACACCTCTATACCATTCCCTGATCCCAGCCAAGGAGTGACCCCAAAATCTTCTTCATCCTCTGCATGTGGTGTCATGCGCACTTCATTTCTAGCAATAAAGGAAGCTTTATTAGTAACAGTTGCTACTGAAGGTGAGAAATGTGTCAAAGCTTTGTTCAAAAACAATGAGGTGACCTTCACTAGGTCCAGTGATGCAGTCATTAGTGATGTCATTAGAAAATGTCTGTGCATTAGAAAATGTTTGTTTCTCTGAGCTGTGGTGAGGAGCCTGGATAGTACTAATTGTGTTTCCATTTTGGACTGCTAGATGTGCCCCTGAGAATTTCCACGGTGTCTGAAAGACAGATACCTTGTACGCTGCAAGGCATTCTGAACTCAACAGAGATATTTCTCCTTGTTATGTTTTTTCCAGGAAATTTATACCCATCTGCTCAGTTCAACAGCAGGAGGCCTTAGACAAGAAGAGACTGCTTCATGAGTCTACTGGGTTTTTTTCCAGATATATAAAAAATTGGATATATCTAAGCATATTTTACTGCAGTGTGATATGATTTTTGACAATAAGAATAGGGAATCAAAGTCAACGGCAGTGAAACTGGTTTTGTCAAAATAACATATAATGAAATATAAACATTTTCAATATTTAACATGCTTTAGTATTGTGCAGATGCTGCCAAAGCAACATGAATTTCTAAAGACCCCAAACAACTCTCTCATACCCAACCTCAAGCACTTTCTAAACCTAAGGTTAGTAAAGAATGTTTCTGTTTATTTTTTCAGAAAAGAACTAAAGCAATTCCCACTAATGTTTCTGTATTTTCTGCAAGTGCTTTAGTTTGATATCAGAATTGGGATTTGTGCCAGTGAGGTAAATTTTTTTTTAAAAAAATTTAAAGTTCAGGGAGAGTTTTTTCTGACCTAATGCACATACAACCATGAAGAAGGTCTTCAATGAACAGTAAAAAAATGTTTATTTCTACTAAGCTGAGGTGTTAACAGTAACACCAAAAGGAAAAATGTGTTTGTCTTCTAAAGGTGTAGTGTTTAATTAGACACTGCTCTTTTATTTGTGTTCTTCTAGCTGCTAAATCAACACAAGCTGTCCTGCTCCTGGTCAAGCTCTTCCATGATGTTCCAGACTTTGGTGCCTGACCTTCCATCTTTACAAATTTAACAACCCTGTTACCTAGTGTGGAGTTCCTTTCATAGGGTGTCATTAACAAATTTGCAAGAGTTGTTTGAAGGTCAGTAGGAAGAAGTCTGCACACCACAATCACCAAGTTCAATATTGATCCAGTATGGTATCTCCTGGCCTCCAGACTGAGCTGTTTCCTTGAGCATTTTCCTCCTTGTCTGCCAAGGAAATTCTACATTTTAAAAGGTAAAACATTGCTGTTCAAGATGAGACTCAGGCCAAATGCATCCCCAGATGAAGTGGGAGCTAAATGCAGTAGGACTTTGAATGACGATGCGAGGCCATCTTCCCAGGGGAGTAACATTAAATAAATCTGTGCTCGCTGGTATTCTTGGCAAAGGACTGTATTTCTGAGCCAGTTAGCTCTGGATGGAGAGACAACTAATGAACCCACCTGGCTTCTAGTACAGACATTATTTACTGCAATGTTAGCCATGGAGAAGGATGCTTAAAAATAATGAGGCCTCTCTGGTAATGAAAAAATGCAGATGAATTAAACCATTCACTCTTTGCCAGCCACTGACTGTTGTGTTTTAAAGAAAAATAGCGTTTTCTGTATTTTCAGGGAGCCTTTCCTAACACTTGAAGAACAGAAAAAAAGCAAACAGAAATGTCTTGTTGCAACTCCTCAAGATATTTAACTAACTGCACAATATGTGGTACTAACCTTGCTTATACTTCACTATTGGTGTTTGTCCTTAGATTTGGATGGTGCACTTCACTAGAGAGATGTTGTCTTAAGATAAAACATGGCCTTTTTCCATACAGTTTATAATGTAATGATGGAAAACCTGGGTTCTGGCAGTACAGAATGTAGCCATGATACAATGGGTTTGAATATAAAGAAATACATACAGCAGTAGAGGGTCCTTTAAAAATCTTGTGTGTAACTGATTTTGACTTGAGAGTGTCTGAAAAAGAGCAAGAGAGTTTGGAGTTTAGAAAGGATGAAGCACTGTTCATTTAGAATCTATGTATGTTATGTATAGACAAAAAAGTCCCTCCTGACCTTACTAAACTTAATGGACTATTCAGGTTATTACAATATTTCTGGCATTCAGGTGACAAAAAAATTAGCATGCAAGTAGAATTATTCTTAGGGGCAAGTTGAAGTTTAAATAAAATTTAGAACTGTGACTCCAAAGTATTAGGAGAAAAGAACAGATAATTCAGCTTTCTTGCCTGCTTCTCATACTGGTTCTCTAAGTGTATCCATGAATTAATTCAGAGATTGTAAACAGTGACTCTTTAGTGTAAAATAAAGCTGATATTGAGTGTGTCAACTTCTGTTCAAAGCAGAGAGGCTGCTCTGCTGACACAGAGCTGTCAGAACGCTACCTAATGCTCCATATATCTGACTGCCAATCTGCACATATCTGATTACTTCTCAGACAGAGCCAGTACATAGGCTTCTCATAAGTAAAGCATATTTGTTCCTTCTGAAGATAAACACAGGACTTGTTCCTGCTGGTCACCAAATTACAGACTATTTTTGGACAAGAATGCTGTTGCTTGCAATCCCCTGCTGTGTGTTGTGAGACTTGTTAATGGCCATGGTGCCTGCACATGTAAACAGGCTCAAATCACAATATGTTTGTTCCCTCCTGACAGGAGGTTATGAACACATCTGCTCCTTCCTGCCACAGACAGAACCTTAATCCATACCGAAAGCCATTTCTAATAGAAATTAGTACAGGGCAGAAGCACAAAGATGAGTATTTCTCACTGCATGTATAGAGGCATGTTTCTACCAATGCACTAATATTTTGTTTGATTGAAAAAACACGTAATTGAAAACTTGTACAATTGAACTATGTAATTATATGACTGTTAATATGACCACATCCTTCTGAAGAGTCTTCAAGGCAAGAAGATTAAGGTTTTTTTAAAAGTGTTTTATTTGCAAATGAACAATAATATTTGCATCCAGCTATCATTGTGGGTGTTATTTGTAGTATAACTGCTTCACTTCTTTTTGTCATTACTCAGTTACACTGTAAATGTTTTTAGTGAGTTAAGAGAGTTTTGCATTGTGGTACAGAGAACCTTTAGTAACAAACCCTTCAGCCAGCAGGCTGCTAAGAATTTTGGAAAGCTCTCCCCGCTTTTTTTGCTTGGAACATATGGGAGTTTTCCTATTATTTTTATGTTTTCCCTTAAGTTTAATGAGTTTCCTGGGCTCTACAGATCCATTGTCCTGTGAAGCTGATCAAAATGCTGGTATATTTTGGTCCTCTTTCAACGAATGATAGACTTTATTCAGTGTTAAACTTTACAAATGGCAGTCACAGTGCATGTGCAGTAGATCTCCAGGGCAATCAGATGTGTGTGTGTGTGCCAGCAGACTGTTCACTTCACCTTGCACAAAAGGGTTGTTGGCTGTTTAAGTCTACTAGATTTTTCTTTTTTTAACTCCTAGTCTGGATGTACTGAGGGAAATAAAAAGCTTGTTCAGATGTTATAATTAGCTGCCTAATAACTACAGGCTCCTTAGCAGCAGGACAGCAGGAGCAGAACTGGAAAATGCTGTCATGACTGTTCTAAAATCATCTGGTAGCCCCTTGAAGACATTTCTGTTGAGTGCTGGCCTGAGCCCTGTGTCTTTACTGCCTTCTCTGTGTAGTTAGAGGGTAAACATGCCTGCTTTTTTTAAAAAAAGTCAGACTTTTCTGTTGCTATCCACGTGATTTCCAGAAATGGTGAAATACCTGAGTGAGTTTTAACTTGTTCACGTCAGGTACCAATATCTTGGAAATGCAGCAATCTGGAGTTCAGGAGCTTGACATCTTAGTCAGTGTCCAGCACCATGGACTGTTGTTTTTTTTTTTTTTTTCAGCTAAGCTAACCCTCTCAACTTTGCTCAAGCTGTAACTTAGGGCTCTTTTATGGAAGTTTGAGCTTACTGAATCCAATGTGCAGCCTCTGAGCCCGAGCTGGTCCTTCTGGACTCATGCTTCCCACTTGCTGAAGTGGTTTACTTGTTCCAGATTTGAGCCATGGAGAAACCCAGAATGTGGACCTTGTGGATGATAAAGGATTCAGTGTTGATAGGAAGTTTGAGTCCTGAGCAATCACAGCAACAGAGAGGTAACTGGAGACAGTTTGGTAGCTGGGACATGCTGGAACACCACTGTTGCTTGTTTGGGTTAAAAATGTCACTCAGCTAATTAGTTCAGTGAACCATAGAATCATAGAATGGCTTGGGTTAGAGGGACTCTTAAAGATCATCTAATTCCAAGCCCTCTGTCATGGGTAGAGAGACACCTTTCACTAGACCAGGTGTCTCAGCCCCATCAAACCTCGCCTTGAACACTTCCAGGTGTGGGGCATGCACAGCTTCTGTAGGCAACTTTTGTCAGCATCTCACTATTCTCACAGGAGAGAATTTCTTCCTAATACTTAATCTAAACAAAACCCTCTTTTAGGTCAAAGCCTTGTCCTGTGATAAGTCCTTCTCCAGCCTTCTTGAAGGGCCATTTATGTACTCAGAAGGAACAATAAGGTGTCCACACAGCATTCTTTTCTGCAGGCTGAACAACCCCAACTCTCAGCTTGTGAAGCTTTTCAAAATGTTTCCTGTGAGATTATTATCATTACAGTGCTAACACAAATAACCCCCATTCCAAGTTGTGAGCAGCAGAGAAGAAATCTTAACGCGGGGCCAAGTGTGGATCTGATAGGAACTGTGGAGATAAACCCTTGACATTAGAATTGGGGATTTTTAATGCCTAGTTTTCAATGTGATTTTTGTCTCTCTGCCCCATTCTGCATAGCTTGCTTAGCATAACTGCCTGTCTGCTCAATTCCCTTCCAGCCACTTGGTGAAAAAGCAGACGGCTGAACATTACAGGTGTCTCTCATAAACTGGGGGTGTTACAGTACTGAGGCTCACAGAGCATGGACAGGCTGTGTCCCAGCTGTGCTTCAGGGGTGGGGAAAGCTTGCTGTGCAGCTGTGCAGAGGAATTAGTAGCTGCATTCAAGCACAGTAGCATCAATCATGAAGAATCAATTCCTGCTCCTCCCCTCAGAGTTGCAAAGTGCCAGGGGCCAGCTGCCCTCAGAGAGAGTTGATAAACACATCTGAGGAAATGTCAGACTGGTTCAGGCAAACCTAATACTCCTAAAGCACTACTGACAGAAGCCTGTATCTCATCCAGCCCTCAGTGATGCTGCTGTAACAGCTGAAAACCTCTGATCCAGCATGTCTTTTATCCATTCTTCCATTCTGCCCTGGGCTTTCCACACATCCTTGCTCTCTTGGCTTCATGCTGCTTTGACCCTTCATTTGCATTTATCTCTTACTGTTCTAATCTGCTTTTTAAAAGCCAGTCTTTAATTTATACCTCTTTGTTGCTTTATCCCACCACAAAAGCTGTTAGATATGCTTTTTCAACACACTCTCACAAACAAGTATGATTTTCTTAAATGCCCTCCCAAAAGTAGATAGATTTTCCTGTGATGATTTTTCAGTTTTCCTTTTTTCTTCAAGGCATTTATATTCCACTATTCCAGCATTTCCAATGCCATTTAATATTCAGCTTGGTTTTTGTGCTTCTTCAGGGTTTCAATTTCCTTTTGGCTAAGAAAGAGAAACTAGGTGAAGATGTAATGCAGCTGGACAATTAGCCACTAAAAATAGTTTGCTAAAGGTCTGGGCAATGCAGAGACCACTATAAATACCAGATTTGCAGATGATGTGGATTCAGGCTGAGTAGTGTGCTTAATCCTCAGTGCTCTGCTGAACGATCCACTAAGGCTGCATTTTAATAAACATTCCTAAACCAGATATAGTCTTCTGCTATCTCTAATCGCCAAACTTTCAGTTGCCCACCACGGCCTACAGAATTTAAATTAGAAATAAAATCCTAAAATAAGATTATTGTCTCTATTGTTTTGTCTCATAAAAATGATGTAATATTTTCTTAAATCAGAATGATGTCAGCATCGGTTATGTAATGGTAGTTGAATTAGAGTGTAGTAAAATTAAAATCCAGTGGAACTTAGTGACTAGGATTAGAGATCTGTTTTGTTCAGCCATGCCTTTTGGTTAATTTCATTCAAATGAAGTCCATGAAAATTCACTCACACTTTGTGCTCTGTGGCTGCATGCTCAGTCAGCATTTTACTCATACCTACCTGAGAACTTCCACCAACATCATCCTGAGGAAAGGCTGGCTGGATGCTAAGTGAGGACTTCAGCATTTCGCTCTCAGCGGTGACAAGTCCATTAGTGCATATATAAAAATTGTATGGATAGAACTGCACTGACACCAAATGTCAGTGAAGTGCAAGACTAAGAGCAGGAACAAGACTAAGGGCAGGAATCACTCTGTAATTCTACCGTAGTTCGACACAAGCTTGATCTGTAAGGGTAAGTTAAAAATTACTGCTTTTTAGCTTGTGACATCAGAGTGAAAAGTGACAAATTTCTCTTCTACACAGAGTGCTCGTCTTTGGTTATCACTGCCCTGAATTTCTGAAATGTGGTTTTGTCAAAGCTGCAGATGATTTCTAAAATTGTTTGGATTCCTAAAGATCTCAAATAAAAATAATTTAGTTAGTATAACTGTTGGTTGAGGGTTTTTAAAGCAAGGTTATTTTGTTTCTTAAATAATTCATTACATTTTCATGCACAATCATTCCTGCTTCACTTAATATTGCATCTCAGCTTCCTCTAAAATTTAGGTGTGCTCAAAAAAACCCAGTCCAATATCCCTTAGAACATTTGCCTCCATTTTCTGATCCTACAATGTAAAATCATGTTCTCTGATGCTAGCTAATAGATTTTGTCTTGAAAGAAGCATTAAGTTTCTAATATATGAGAGATTGCACCAAGGAATTTTGTGATAGGAAAGAGTGATAATAAGAAAAAAGGAAAAGCAGAACCTTGCAGTGTGTTTGCCAAAACACTTTTTTTTTTTTTTCCTGAGGCTTCCAAAGCCCAATAACAGTGCAAGGTGCCACCTAATGCAAAGATCAGACCTATTATCTTGATAAGGCTTAAATATTGAAAAATTACTGAAGGATCTAATTACAGTGATTGTTAGCTGCATTCCAGATTATTATTTGTGACGATAAATTTATTATCAGTTAAGCTTTAAAAAGTCATCAGCTAATTAGTTCAGGAGAACTATTCAAAACACTGTCCTTGAGGTTATTAGAATTAAATTCCTAACATACAAAGCCTGCATTTCAAACTTAAATTCTAGAGTAGCTTACTCCACATAAATTGGCAAATCCCAGGACCTCGCAGTACTGTAAAGAATAGGCCAGAGCCCTCTTGCCCTAAAGTTGATGAAATAATTAATTGTAATTTTAGCCAGTCACAGGAGACCAGTGAGGTTGGGTGGACAAAGAGAAAGTGCTAGAGAGGAATGACTGATGAATCTATTACATCCAGACATCAGACACACACTTGCACTAATACATTTCTGAGCTGCATGTCTTCCCTAATGAGGTCTCAGCAGTGGTGTCATCAGTAGTGAGCTCTGTAGTGCCTCAGGGGCTGCATCTCTCTATTGCCTTGACATTCAATCAGTATATAGCACAGTGGAGAAAGCTACCTGTCACCTTTATCAACTTAGCCTGTGGTACAAGCACTCACAAGCCGTTTTTATGAGGGAGAAGACAACAGAGAAGATTTCTTCAAAATTCTAAAAGTGGACAAAAGCAGAGGCTTATTTTTTCCTTTCCCCGTGACCTCTTGACTGCTTTCTAATATCTTTCTGCTGAGCTACTGTCTCTTCTGGTGTAGTTCCTTTCTATCAGAGAACTGCTTTGGCTGGACAATAACCTGGCATAGAAATTTTAGACTCCTATCCTTATTATTCTTCCCCTCTGAGCCCCACAGAACCAATTATATTTTATGTAAACTTGTTTGGGAATGTAGGTGGTATTGCTTTGATGAGGGATGAAAAAGCAAGTTTAGTACAACGTGTTGCTGTTGATTCAAATGTAGGAAATACTGGCTGTAGTTTGGACCCATGATGAAGAGTCCTCCTTTCCCTACTTTTCACCCTCATCAAGCTGAGAGCAGGAATTTAAGAAGCCAGAGATGTCAGAATACTTATTCTTTGGCATGGGAATTTGGAAACTTAGAATCATAGAATCTGCTGAGTTGGAAAAGATCCATCAGGACCATCAAGGCTAAATCCTGGCCCTGCACGGGACACCCCAAGAGTCACACCATGTGTCTGAGAGCATTGTCCAAATGCTTCTTGAGCTCTGTCAGCCTTGGGGCTGTGAACACTTCTCTGGGGAGTGTCCCAGTGTCCAACTATGCTCTGGGTAAAACACTTTTTCCTGATATCCAACCTAAACTTCCCCCAGCTCAGTTTCATGCTGTTTCCTTGAGTCCTTCACTGGTCACCACCACAGAGATGAGATCAGTGTCTGCCCCTCGTTTTCCCATCATGAGTAAGTTCTACACTGCAGTGGGGTCTCCCCTCAGTCTCCTCAAGGCTGAACAGAACAAGTGACCTCAGCTGCTCTTCACTTGGCTTCCCCTAAAGGTCCTTCACCATCCTCATGGCTCTCTTTTCATGCTCTCTAATAGCTTACTGTCTCTCTTATGTTGTGGTGTCTAAAACTGCACACAGCCCTCGAGGAAAGTATCTGCCATGACATTTTTGTTTTCACCCATTGTTAATACAGGCATACTTCCTTTGTGTTGTTTGCTTTTGGATGAAATCTTGCCCATTTTTTGGCGTGTCCTCTGTAGACAAGCCCTTAGGTGACCCTTGCTAATAACCTGATTTCTGTGACTCCACAAAGGCCCCAGGCAGAACCTGTAGATCAGTTTCTACTTGAAGTTAGATCCGATAAGGTAACTTATAACTTAAAACCCTGCCAAGGGAGAGATGACTCTTGCATAGTCTAGTAATTGTCCCTGACCTTGCTTATTGAAAGAAAATTACCAGTAGGAAATCTGATCGAAACAGAAGCATTTTAGTCACAAAATATTTATTATTAAAGATGTAGTTTTACTTCATGGTAAGAATAGAACCTACAATTTGATCTCTGGTTTTTAAACACGAGAGAAAAACAGTCTTAACTGCTTTTATTATTAAAAGACTATTATTGTATAATAATAAAGACGCTTAGAAAAGTCTAAGAAAAATACCTAAAAATATAGTGAACTATATCCAGATGTAGTACAGGGCTTAGGCACATATGAGCCAATCCAGTGTGATCCAATTAACTATGGCAGCCTGTCAGCTGAAGTTACTATAGGGGACTGCATGTATGCCTCACTTGCTCAGATAATTGCTCAGTTCGTGTATGTCAGTTGAAAAAGATCACTAACCTAGGAATATAATAAGTAACTTACTGATATACTGTATAAACAAATGTGTATCTCTTTTAAAACAAATACACCGTGCAAAATAATGTGTTGTGTATTCAAAAAATCTCATTCTTCCCAAATTGTCTATTTTATAGTAATTTCAAATATATCAAAATTTTTGACATGCAGTTAATGACCTGAAAGTATCAACTCAGTCACTGTGGATTTGTATAAATATATTATTGTACAATCTGTGAACTGGTGAATATTTTGATAAAATTGCAGCTAGTTCAGATTCTTAACTGTAAAGACCAGCTGGGTGAACTTGTCCCTCTGCCATCTGGGACTGTTACCAGGCATTCATCACAGGGCTGGTACAACCAGATTGAATTTGTTTGCTGTACCTCAAGGCCATGAGACAGGTATTTGTGTCCTTCCTTTCTAGTGACATGTTGAAGAAAATTCTTTTTGAGGTGCCCTCTGAAAGAAGCATTTTTTCTACTTACCAGAGTCATAGGATCTTCAGACCGAAGGGTCCCAGGGAAAAGAAACTCAGGCACAGCCAGATACCACAGTGATGTAGCACAGTACCAATCACTATTTCCTAGGAGTAGTTTGGTTTACAGATGGGATAAAGCTGCTAATTGCATTGACAGTCACTGACAATCAGGGTCACTGGAAGACAGTCGTGGCTGCTTTGCTGTGCCCTGACAGCACCAGTTGCCTGCATAGGCAGAGAACTGGCTTAGTGGCTGCTCTCTGCAGAGATGTCTTATTTGCTTTCAGGTGAACCCTCTGCCTCGAGCTTTGCTGATTTGTCCACTGATAAGTATAGATAAGGTCTGTCACACTTCCTCTGCACAGGGCTGCTCTTGCTGCTGGCAGGAAATCACCCCTTCCCATTAGAGATGTGCCGGGAACAAGAAGGATTTCAGTATTTCAAATTGCAATTGAGAGTAATATTGATTATTCTTGAAGCATGGATTTTCCACAGCTGGTGGGATTAGTTTATGGTGATATATTAAAAGCCATATTCCCTGAATTTGTTTGTCTGAGACTGCCACAACTTCAATAAACTGAACATCCATTTTGTTTACTTGCCTTCTTCCACCCAAAAAGGCAAATAATTCTGAAAAGCCTCTTGGAAAGGACTTAGCTTGGTTTAACACACTTTATTTTGATAAATACAAGCTGGCTGTTTCTTAAAGCATGTTTATGTCTCTAGATGCTTATACACAGACTGCTTCACATTTTGTTGTGGTATCATTCCAGGTATTAAACTTGGACTGACTAGCTCACAATTTTCCATCTTTTCTTTTTTCCTTTTCTGTGGGAGAAAAAGAAAGTCATACTATAGTCATTCTGATGAGTCCTCTGTGCGTCCTCAAAGTAGTTCAGATTGTTTCAATTATTTCTTAATCTTCCAAGGTGGATTTCAGCAGGCTCCATTATCATGCACGCGTCGCAACTAAATATCTGCTATCTGTTCTCTCCTAATTCTAGCTGGTGTTCCACACCACTGAAATGTGTTAAGAATCTGATCGCAGATATTCTTTTTATGAAGGTTCAGGCACTGAACACTTCGTCCTTTTATATTCCTTCATAAATTTTTCACTATTCCTGCTTAAGACCTGTGAAATGTTCTCGGTCTTTTATAAAAGCTTTTATATGTATTTATAAAATATATTGTATTTTTAAAAGCTTTTCTCACTCTCCTTTATGTCCTTTGGTGGTTATCTCATTTTATGCCTCAGATTTTTGATGTTATCTGCAAATCACTTTATGCTCAGTGAGCATTTGTGTTTCCATTTTTAAACAGTTAATTTTTGATTTTCAGCGGATTAATAAGCTATCGATGTTCTTGATATAGAGCATTTACAATATATCTTATCTCTCCTCTGCAGAGGAATAACCTGTGTTTCTTTCAATATAGAAAACTTCTATTCCAAAAATGGCAAAAGAGTACTTCAACATTGTCTGAACCTTTTTTCCAATTTTATTTTATAAAACAGAAATTGTAGCAAATCTCTCCAGTTTCAGAAGAATGTGGATTTTGACAGACTGCATACAAGACTAAAATAAGATTTCATCAAATATTTTGCAGTCAACTGCTATTTTAATACCAGTGCTTCAAAAATGTACAACATCCCCAGGAACAGGGGAAAGAGGAAATAAAACCAGTCTGAATATATCCAACGTGACTAAAACATCAGATAATGCTCCATTGCAACAATGCTATTGAAGACTTCCTGACTATAGATATCTGGCAGAGAAAGCCCTTCTTGCAGGATAAAATTTCATGTGGGAGATCCATATCAAGGAACAAGAATTCTGCCCTAAGGCATTTCCATGGGGAATGCAGATCATTAGGACTGTGGTACCAGATGGCATAACTGTAAAACCTCTTCTATATGCCCTAGTTATCTCTGGTAATCTGCCAGGCCAGGTTTATATGTGAACTGTGTACAGTTTTTCTGGACAACTTGGGGTTTTTTCCTAGCTAAGGTGGTAAATTTTCTTATGTGAGAAAGTCCAACTAAGAACAAATCAACAAATCAGGCAGTGAGAACTGTCAAAATAGTGGAAGAGGCTTTTTTTTGGAAGGAGTAGAGCTTAGGCCCAGTAGATGTATACCTGATTTTTACATATTGTCTGTGAAATTCTTTCCTGATATTTTTTATTTCTTAATTTGGATAGACTGTAACTCTAACAGGTTACAATCTGTGTTAGTTAGATTGCTATTCTGGAGGTTTGCTCTACTTCTGAACTGAACTGCAGTGATGAAGGAGGCTCTGACCCACAGTGGACCCTGTGTCTTAATTTGGCATGGCAGAGTGGTCATTTGCTTTCCCTTGGGTATGCAGAGCCCACAGTCCAGCTGTTCTCAGCCCTCAGAGCTGCACTGACTCCCCAGATAGGTTAAGGTCATCTGCCCACAGGACACCTCTACCCTCACCTTCATAGATACTCTGATTAATTATCGCATCTTTCAAAGATTGGAAGTTTCTTTAGGTTTTGCACATCTTTATAAAAGCTCTTTTAAATTTAATCCATTTTACCCGTGGATATAGTATGTGAGATGGGCACCTCTAAAGACATCCCGTGAGTTTTGGAACCCTCAAAATCACCTCTAAGTTTTGCTGTCTCATTTAAGAAAACTTTTAACTCTAATAATAGTCTTCAACAAATTAGAGCCCTCCTATTCCTTTGGCTAATTCCAGAAGTTTGTCTAAGACTGATTTCCCCAAGGATTTTCTTCTCACCACTCTGCCACTTCCAATTCTCTGGATGGTTACAGCAGATAAGCATCATTAGCAAATCAGTAGACTTTGGCAGGCTGTCTTCATTTTCCTGCTAGGGCAGCATTATGCTGTCACCAATAGTCCATCAGTTTTCTCAGATTTCACAGCAGACGCTGAGGCACAGCTCTCATCTCTCCTAAACGAATTATGTGATCCAGCTGGATCCAGTCTTCTTGGAAGAGCAGATCCTATGGCTCATTTTGGTGACTGGGGGAAGGTGAACACCACCAACTCTTGCTGACAGTACCTCAGTCCTGGCAGTGACAGAAGAAAATGAAATATATATGGGCACTTTTGCTGTGCAGCTTGGCAGGGCAGGACAATGTTGAGGGCCCAGGGCAGTGCACTCTGGAAAGCTCTGGCAATGGAGAGCAGTACAGTCTGAGCAGGCTCCAATGGCTTAGTTCTCCTTTCAGGCTGTACACTGTATGTGAGCCAAATGCTGAGCTCTTCTGATGTAATCAGAAGTATAGAGTAACAAACCTAAGTAAGCTTATAGGCATATGGAGAGTTGATAAAGTCAGACCAAGTGTATTGGTTTATACAGATAGCTCAGACTGTCAAGAGAACACTGTATGACTGACAGAAAGCAAACAATATTTTTCTCAGAGAATCAGTTGTTTGATAGAAAATAAATACTTCCAAACTACACAATACTCCCCACAGGAAATACATTATATGTCTAGCATTCATTAAAATGAACCTAACTTAACAACTGAAAATACTTGTATGACTGAGGTGTGAGCAGTAAGTGTTAATGATACTGATGTTTCATTCTGCTAATTCTCACATTAGTTATATGCTGTGGTGTGTATCTCTAAAAATATCTAAGAGATGTTCTCAGTCAGTGTGATGAGATGATGGTACATAGCTTCCTGCAATTCTAACAGGCATTCCACGACGGGATGTGTCTGAGATGTGCTTAGCTAAGATGCTGGATGAGCCAGAGGAACCTGCAATTCCCTCCTCTTCTCCTGTGGCAGCCCTGCCTTCCATCAGGGTGGCCTTCAAACTGCTTCATCCAGGGACAGCGGCAGTGACAGCTCCTCTGATAACGACAGGTTGTTGGACAACTCCGAGGAGGAATGAGCACAGCAGTTCCTGGAGCTCCAGGAGCAGGTACCATGGGGAGTTGGTGATGTCCAGTGTGTCCTTCTGAAGCTTGGTGGCCTCAGGGTCATGGCTCAAAGCCGTGGACTTTCCAGCTTGGAGCCAAGGGCTCCAAAATCGTTTGGTTTCAAGAAAAACACAAAGAAATTGGTGCTTTTCAGGCTGGTCCTTTCCTGCTAGGACACAGACAATGGTTCTCAATGGCAGAAATTTGCTGCCTGCACTTGGGTGATATCTTAGCAGTTGGACTAGGGGCATGGCTTGGGTGTGTTGATGGTGGTGTTTGGTTTATGAAGGATTCCGTGGTCTTGAAGGTCCCTTCCAAGACAGATGATTCTGTGATTCTGTGACTCATGTTATGAAAGATACGGTCACTTCTGAGGGCATTTGGTTTTTATTCAGGCACTCAGCTTTGCGATGCACTTGAGGCACACTGACATGTGACACAGCTCATGATGTGGTGTGTCTTAACTCTGAACTTTAAACCAGCTGTGTCAGCTCACTGCTCAGAGCAGCTGAAAATATCAGACTGCCTAATAGTTAAGTCCAGATGGGACTCAGATGAGTTTCTTAGAATCATTGGCATCTCAACTGAAAAAAAGTCTTGCAGATAATCAGAAAAAAATTGAAATATTAAAAAATAAATAAATAAATAAATAAATATATACAGGAAGAAAATTGAAGCCTTTTGCATTTCTCTGACTGTAGTTATTTTACTGTTCTGAGCTACCCTGGATTGGTTGGTCTTTTTCTATTATACTGCACCCCAACCCTATCATGCATTAAAATACTTAGCTATTAAAAATATATTTAGATACGGAAGTTATTACCCTGTAAGTGCTCAAGAAAAATACCAAAGCTGCATGCAGAAAGATTCTGTCTGATTGCCAGGATTACACATTGTGGTAGTAAAGTTAAATTGGGGATTAACATGAGAGAAATGTTGGCATAGAGAGTAAGGTCTTGAAGGAAATGAAGAGGATGATTACATAAACTTGGAAGATACTACATTACTGAAAACATTCATTATGCCTGAGTTTTGTTCTAGGTCAGTATCTAGAGCTTATGCTGAAGCTGGTCAGGGTCATCTGGTTCTGTGAGTATTGCTCAGTCTTGATTTAAGTAATTCAGTTGATAAATTTCTGATTTTGTAGATTATTGATTTTGCTCTTAGTTATGCTTGATTATTTTCTAGAGAGTTTAGCTATGGCTGCAAATAGAAATTAGTGCAATGTTGTCAAATTTTTTGTGTGCCTCTGCCAAAAACTGCATTGTGCTGATACTAAAATATTCTTCCCCGTCTCCAAACAGTCTTCACTCTCTGAGTGGGCACTTTGAATTAATTGTGATATTAGTACTCTGATATCCCTGGACTGTAACTGGAGATAACAAAGTGAAGGCAAAGGGTTTATGGCATGGTTAGATTAAATACAATGTGCAGAATATGCGACCTAATAATGTTTCTGGTAAAAATCGGAGTATGGGTCTCCACTGGATGTTGAAAATCAGCTGCAGAAAACATGAATAGTGTGCATTCCAGCTCTTCCTGACTGGAGCCATCAGTTCTCCATAAATCTGTATTACTTGTCATGGATAGAGCTCTTCAAAATAAGATCCCCCAGGCTGTACAAGTGGTACATAATGAAATCACACCACTTGTGTTAAGCCTACAGGTACTTAATTGTATGACTGAGATGTGTTAATTCCTTGTTCACAAATTTCCAAAGGCCTTGTCAAAGCTCTAAAGGGTGGAAATGATGCCTTAAGTTTTAGCTCTCATGTTTTTCAGGTTCTGTGCTGCCTAGATGTGTAGTTCTGAGCTTCATATTAAGTGCCAGTAAGGTCTCTTCACAGAGTAGGCAGACAAAACAAATCCTTTTCCAGATGGGGACCAAGGGCAATGGTTACAAGTTTTCAGGTCCAAAAGCATAAACAACAATAGACTGAAGAGAGAAAACAAGGATGGGACTTCACAGTCTGAAGCTGTAATTGGACAATTAACTCCAATATGCAAATGGACCAAAACTTACAAAAATGTGGTCACCCATTTTGTGACCATTTTGGGTTCATCTTGGATGTAGCCCTGACCAGGCTTTTGTACTGCCCAAAGTGTACCCTTAAAGGCCTTTTAATAAATGCCTACTTTATTCTTTAGCTCTGTCTAGTCTCTGTTCCAGGCCAGCCTTCCCAAGGCATCAGTTCTACTTGAAAAGGCCCATATGATGAATTTTAAATCTGAGGCCCATTGCTGCTGCTCAACTTGCTGCTGGATTCATTGCTCTCATGGGCAAAGGGAAAGGAACAAGAAATAGTGACTGACCTCAAAAATATCCTTCATGATTTGTATATGTAGTGGTTTGAAAGTAAAATGAGTAAGAGGCTCCAAGTCAGAAATACAATTTAATGAGAAGAAAAGGGAAAAAAAGGTAAAATAAAATAAATGCAATAATACAAAAAGACCACTGACAGAGTCAGAATACAACCTGAGCAGGGTGATGGAAACAGTCCAGGTGAGGTGTCTTCCTGAAACAGTGATCTCATAGAAAGGTCTGGTAGCTCTGGTCCTCTGGGAATCCAGTGGGTGAGGGCTGCTTGTACTGTCCCAAATCTCAGCTTATATTCAGGTGAGAATGCTTGGCTCCTCCCCCTGGGTGGAGAAGCTCACAATGGGATGGTGAGTCATGCCACGGGTCCTTGATGGCCCATTAAAGAGAGGTACCTTGTGGGGGGAGTTATCTATGAGTCATGCACAAGGCACTGATGGGCTATGAACAGAAGGCACCCCAAAGGGAGGAGGGCCTGGGAAGAGCACTGCTCCAACAATTGGCTTCATCAGTTAATGAAGATGGTGATAGAATACATCCTATACTACAACCCAGGACAGTATATAAACCCTGTACCTCCTTAGTTATCACTAAGTTTCACAGGGAAAGAAATATGAATACTTCAAATGGATTTTGTTACTTGAAAGAACCAAACCTCTCAGGATTATCTGACTTGGCTGGCTTTCCCTCACTTTAGAATCTATAGAGCTGATATCTTTTTCAGTTTGTAGCTGTTAGATGATTAGCCTTGATCACTTCAGAATGCAGTGTGAGACTTTTCACCACAAAGCCTGTCTTCAAGTTTTTCATTCTTTTTTATTTATAATAAAAGCTGGTAAGAGCTGCAGTTGAAAGAAAGGAAGGAAAATTATGAAAGTGTAAATAAAATAAAAATTTATTCTTTAGATTTTCTTTGCAACACAAGTTTGGAACAATTTTGACAGAGCATTTAAAGACATAGGAAATAAGAAAGTGGAAACTATTGAAAATATTTTGTCCTCAAGTTATTTTTGACACAAATGCAAAAACAAGGAAGAAGTCTTGTTTGTAGGTTTGAAATTAATTTTTATGCTACCATGCATTTCCTGATTTTTAATAAAAAATACTGAGGAAATTATGCTGAGCAAGTGAAAGGACTTGCTTTTGTTTTGTTTTTTTCATACCAAATACTTTGGTATTTTTTTTATTGCCTGTTTTCAACATATCACAGAATGGGTTGGGTTGAAAGGTCTGGTCCATCCTCCCTGCTCAGGCAGGCTCATCCTAGAGCTCACAGCACAGGATTGCATCCAGACTGTTCTGGAATGTCTCCAGTGAGGGAGACTCCACAGCCTCTCTGGGCAGCCTGTTCCAGTGCTCAGTCACTTGTGCAGCAAAGTTCTTCCTCAGGTTCAGGTGGAACATCTTGTGCTTCAGTTTCTGCTGCTGCCTTTTGTCCTATTACTTGGCACTACAAGAAGAGCTTGACTCTTAAACAAAAAACATAAAGTTGGGGGGAATAGTCTAATTATTGTTAGAGGCTCAGAACTCCACCCCATAAAGGAAATGCTAAAAAATCTCCCCCAGTAGGGACTGTTTGTACCTGACATCTAGATATGTTCAACGTTGTAATAATATCTTTTACCTTTGTTTTATTTGTTGTGGGAAAATATTGCTCCCCAGCATTTTATCTTTCACACTTTAATATTTGAAAATTGAATCAAATTTTTTTCACTTTGATTTTGAATCAAATCAAATTTTTTTTTCTCTTTTGCAAATCAGTATAAAAAGCCTACACCAGCCACATTAAACTTACAACTGTTAATTAGCTTTTCCGGCCCTCTTCAGCATGATTTAGGTGAAACATGCTTGCTGGATTCTTATTAGATATCATTAGATAAACAAGGTCAGGTATGATTAGCTTTTGATTAAGATGCAGTTAAAGAAAATGTGGGATACTGATGGAACTTTACTAATGTCAAGGCTTTTTTCTCTTATCAGCATAGTACCAGTGTCCAGAATACTGGAGAATATGCTCCATAAGACACCAGAATACTGAGGTCAGTAATGGCAGGCTCCAGATGAGCACCCAGACTACTTCTCCTTCTCTAAGAGTGGAGCATTAATTAGTTTGATGCATGGGCCCATTTCTAATTTCTGTAATTCTGTCCTGCTTGTCTGCACTTCTCACTATTTCAGTGGATCACAGTGTTGTTTTCCCTACCATGTCATGCCTTGTGGAGTGGCAATGTGAGCTGTTGCTTTTCATCTCTGTGGGAGCATCATACTAGTTCGATGAAGTTAGTTGTGAATTTATGGAGTGCACTGGAGTCCTTTGGGAGTGTAAAGCTCTCAAGCATTATAAATATTTTGTAACTTACTGGAGTCTAACATCTCTGATGCAGTTATGATTATTTACAAAAAATACCTACAAAATAACATTTCTCTGAATTAGTCTTTGCTCTTAGTTCGAGCTTATTAAAATAGTACTTTGTCATAGATTTTTATTTCTAGAATTTCTAGGCTTTTCCTAGGGTGATATCACTTTTTACCTCTGCAGTTTCTAACACTGCTGTTGTTCCTCCTCCTGAATTCCCCTACTTCTCCAGCCTCTGCTAAACTGCATGCAGGAGACCTTCAAACAGATTACTGACCAGACTTCTTGAGGCAACATGTCTGGGGTTTTTCAGTTTAAAATCAGTTTTTTTTCCTTAGGTTTATCCTAAAAGATGAATGACTCTCCTATTTTTCATTTTTCTTGAGGCTGATTATAGTCTGTATTTTATCCTGATGGGTTGGAGTGATGGGGGAAATATGCTGTAAAATGCAAGATACTAATATTTTCTCCACTGGATTT
The DNA here is from genome assembly GCF_009819655.1 of Sylvia atricapilla. Classification (NCBI taxonomy): domain Eukaryota; kingdom Metazoa; phylum Chordata; class Aves; order Passeriformes; family Sylviidae; genus Sylvia; species Sylvia atricapilla. The sequence continues at coordinate 51,587,878 of NC_089145.1, forward strand.
TTATATATACCTAAAATGATGCAAGCAAACAATAATTTTCCCTTCCAATAACTTCCATCCCCTGTCCCTTTCCTTGCTAGCACTAGGCTTCTTCCTTGGCAGCATGTAAGCTGAGTTTCTCAGTGGCTGTGAGCAGCCACTCAGACAGTGAAAGCGCTGTATAACCTCCCAAAGAGCCTGCACATCTCCTGGCCAATCCAGCTGTTATTTTCAATATCGTCAGCAAATGCTGGAAAGTACTTACTGACTGAGAGAGAGTTAAATTGTTCCAAAGCTCTATAAGCTGTTCAAAACTGTCAACTTCTGACCTGACTCTGTGGAAGTCTTACCAATATGAGTGAAGGCTGAAGTATATGAGCCTGTGAAACAGCACTAAGCCTTATGAGGGAACTTGTGTATTTTTAAAGTAGACAAAAGTAGTCTAGAACATTTTCTGAAGACGTATCCATAACCCATGTCTCGTCTGTATTAATGTGCATCAGGAGCTGAAGCCATTTTCCTGTGCACTTTGTGCAGTGTGTTAAGGAAGCTTAGCCAGTGCAAGCAGCTGGAGTGAACTACTGGCCATCAAAAAGATTTAAGTTGCTTTAAATAGACTGGTGGGAATCTGAAATACTTTAATTGCCTAGCTTGAAGCAAAGCTTTTGCAGTGTCTGGATTTATTTATATTCTCCTCATATCCTCTGGAGCAAAAGATAATGATAACATTTCCTTCTACCCCACTAACTTTACATAATTATTGAACAAAGGTTTTTGCACATGTGCCCAGACTTAAAGCATGGTGACAGGACTGCCTGTGCACAACAGAGGATCTGTTCACTAGAGTAAATAGGAAGTGAAGAGTCAGGATTAGATACACAGTCTATGAATAAGCAAGATGTGGAAAACAATTACTGTTGTGAAAGAGTAGGTGGTTCATTAAAGAATTTGAATCTGTCCATTAGCTACGGCATGGAAGGTTTGTCCTGGCCTTGGACAAGGGAGGTGGAAATCTCCTTGATGTGAGGAAGGCACCAACGTGTTTGATAGACCTTATGTAATAACTACCTCTCTAGTGTCTACTCCAACCTTGTTTTGGTGATTTCAATGACCTTGTTGAGATCCCAGCTCAGTTGCTTTTGTTGTTAGCATGATTTGAACTTGAACTGCCTGATGTTTGCCTGATAGAGGAAAGGGTTGGATGGAGCTCTGATCGACCCAGATTCAGGGTCCCAGTGTCTGAACCATGAATAAAACACACACTGCCCTGCATTTCCTGCTCCCAAATGTGGACCTGAATTTAGGAGCAGGAAAACATGGATAAGAGGCTCTTTGTCTGGGCATTAATAAGTCTTACAGGCCAAAATCTACCCAATTTGGGGTCTCACTCATCCCACCAACAGCCTGTGTCAGCCCCCTGGGGCTGTGTCCCAGTGATGCTACAACCCTGCTCTGCTCAGCCATGGGTCCTGCTGAGCCAGGGCTGTTCCTGGAGTCGCTGGTGTCCTGCCTCTATCTGGGGAAGTGGGATCAGCCCAAGCTGCCAGGCTCTGCCCTGCTCCCTGGGACACCCCACACCACAGGGGATGTCAGCTATGGCTGCACCCCACTGTCTGCTTCCAGTCCCACTTCCAGCTCACACTGGGTTTTCTTAAAAAAATGTGAAATGCAACTGGGTATTTCTTTTTACCAGAAAGATCAGCATAAAACACATTTGGGAATATTCTTTCACTCATTATATGCAGAGAGATCTCCCTGTAGGATGAAAAAACTGTTTGTCATGGGGGGCTGGTCCCAATCTTACTTTGCATATCTGTATAAAATATGTCAATGTCTTATTTCAAGACCCCTCAAGCCAGACCATTCCTCCATGTATTTTTTACTTTAGTGATCTTTAATTTAAGTTTTTCCTTAGTTTATGGCATCCACAAAAATTCTAACTTTTAATCCCCAAGGGGCATCCTGGAGTGAGACATGTCAGGCTCTTGCTGACAGAGAGGGAACAGCTGGAGTTACTGATTGTCTTGGTCTTTTTTGCAACTTTTTGGTGGCATTTTATCCAATTTTATCAGTTATTGAGACCTAGATATTTCCAAGAATTTTTCTCAATATCCCAGAGTTGTGTCAGGTTAACAGAATTTTAAAAATACAGCAGCTAAGTGCTTTTCATACAGCTATAAAACCAAATGTAGTGTTAGAAAGGATGAATAGGACTCACATTCAGCTGCTGCTTGCATATTAATTTGCCATAAAGAAATAAAATTTTATGTGCACTTACTTGTAACAACAAGCAAGCATGAAAATGGCTTCTTAGATTTTCTATGTTTATTACCCTTCAGCCAAGATTTTTAGAATATGCAGTGCCTACGTGCATGATACAGCAAGTGGGCTTTGTGATTATCATTAATCCTCTTGAAAGCTGGACATTTGGAGTGTCCATGATTAAAAACTCTCAGTGTTGTCTTGTCTGTTATGATCTGTTTCTCAAAATGGCAGAGGTTCACAGAATTAGTATAAAGAAAGCACTCAAACATCTGCTGGTCTGATACAAACAGGGACCAATAAGTCCTTGCCACACAGAAGCAGCCATCTCCATCTCTCACAATTCTGCACAAAATTCAGATAGTTTGGTCTTTACGACAAGTGAAGCTACAACTAGCAGCAGTCACTCACTTGCCTGACCCATCTGTTTTGTTTGCCCTTCAGTGGAAGAAAAATGAAAATTGCAAAGACCTGGTTAATGTATTTATTGATCTCAGATAGCTGAAAGCATCCAGGGCACGTGCGGCTTCTGTATGAGTGTGAGTTCATCAAAGTGATGGTTGTTGTCTGGAAATTGGCATGTGTCTCAGCTTTGTGTCTGTGTCTGCACACGTGTGCTCACTGCATCTGCAGTGTTATACATGCAGCTGACTAAGCATTTGCCAACATTTCTCAGTACTGAGATTATTAATCTGGGACCATGAAGAATAAAGAGGTAAATCATGGCTTTAAAGCCTCACAGTGTGGTGTACTGTGCTTAAAATGGCCCTCTCACTGTTTGCTCATTTGACATAATACCGATAGAAATTCTCAAATGTGACCTGTAACAGAGAGCAATATTAGGTGTATCACTACAAAAGGTAGTTTTTTAATTCAAATTTATTTAAAAGGCCTGAAAATTTCAAATGCTTCTGCATATGTATTAACTTTAAAGATCAGATCAGAATTCTGTCTGGTGGTTCTGACTTAGTGCATTGAATGACTAATGGGATGAACATCAGGAAATCTAGGCTTTCATCCACATTTTGATGTTTGTTTGTCTGATTTTTTTTAAAATCTCTTTGTGACTTAGTTTCTCCATCTCTAAAAAGAGGAACATTTCGCTTGTCCATATTTGTAAAGTATTTTAACACATCAACTAAATTTGGTCCATTGATGGCAAGTTTTGTTTATCATCTCTTGTTCAGTGCCTGCTGCTCATGGACATTTGGTAAATGGATTAATCAGATGCAGATGCACTGGTGCATTTGTGAGATTATTTCTGTGCAAGAACTAATTAAAAAATCTCAAAATATTTCTGAAGATGTTGAAAGAAAAATTATGTAAAATTTAACAAAGGGCTGAAGTCTCAAGAGTGTAATAAGCAAATCTTGAGGAATTAAAAAAGTTAAATACACATGAATAAAGCTGACCAGCTTTGCACCTCAGTTTCTTTGTATGCAGAATGAGATTAAAGAATTTGATGGCTTCCCTATTAAGCAGTGAGAATTCCATCATAGCTACCCTGTATGTCAAAGATGTAAAACAAATTGATAATATCTCTTTGGGGTTTTTAAAGGAACTAATATTTCCTTGAAAAAGAACCAAAACAACGTGGCTATTTGCAAAACTATTATTGGCTTCTCCAGGTGATTTGTTCCCTTTGATATCCATGACAGAAATTAGGTAGACTTTTCTGGAAACAGGATCAGTTTATTTTTCTGATGCATCTGAATCTAGTGATGCTGGTTTTTGGAATTCATATGGGTAACAGTTGGTAGTACTCAGACAGATTTATGGACCCTGACAACACCCAGATGTACACCAGGAAGAGCAGACAAGCAGCAAAGGCTGCAAGTGAATATATAATGAAAGTCAGAGGATACAGTTCATGAAAGCAATTGAAGATATTTGGATGAAAATCCATTGACCTTCCTGCCATTGGTTACTTTTGACAAGTGGCAGACATCTGTCTTACCCCTCCTACCACCTTGCTGCATGTCTCACAAACATAACTGAGCTGTAGAAATGAAAGTGTCAGGGAATTTCAGCTCAATCCATTTAGGAGTTAACTCATGGGGCATGTGCATTTTATTACAGCTAGTCTCATGTAGTGATAATGAGCAGCCATGTGGCATTGCAACCTACTCCTTATTTAGAGCATAAAACAGCTTTATTCCTGCAAGGGCAGAGCCAAGTGTTTTACAAGCAGTCTGCACATTTCAAATGAGCTGTTTCTATAATTCTGTAGCACTTTATAGTAAGAACTGAATAGCATAATTATAGGTAAGCAAGTGGTGGTGTTGGGAGGAGGTGATGAAGTGTTTTTCAGTAAACAAGCAGAGCTGAGAGCTTGCATCCTCCTGCTGCTGGAGCTCCACAATGTCCCCTGAAGCCATTGAAGGATATCTTCAAAACTTAACACGTGATGAACCTATCCTGGACAAAAGCATGCAACATAAAATGGAGTTTGAGTGTGCCTGGCCCATAATTAGTGTAGGAGATGTGGACAGGAGTCTCTGACCAGAACTCAAGGCTGGCAGATGGCTGCAACCCTCTGCAGAGTAAGTAGCTCTGAATGGATTACTTTGGAAAATGAAATAAAAATCAGTAAGAAGTAGGGAGTGACAGGGTTTTTCTTTTTATTGATACAGCAGGTCTGGTTTGGATTGATAAGATAGCTATACTGAGCTGTTTTCTTCTTTTCACACTGAGGAAAATTTAAGGAAGACTGTTCTGTGGGCCTGCACAGGTGCTATGGGGTCTTGTATCCAGTAAGAAATATTTTGACAATCACTTGCTCCTGCACAATGTATAGAAGGGATTTTTGTTTATTTGATAATACATATTTACATGGAGAGCATGAAACCAGAAACTGTTATTTGGACATGTCTCAAGATATGCTATATAGACAGACAATTTAATATATTGCATAAAATGTCGCACCGGTTTCACTGCAACCCATGGTACTCCTCTCTGAAATGATTTTTTCTCATCACTATCTCCTGTCTCATTAGTAAGAAGTTAATATGAATATGTTTATAATGTGCAGAAGGGGCTTTTCAGTGGTGTGAAGCAATTATGTATAATCCACATTGCACTGGGCATTTAGCCAGCCAGGGTTGTAGGCAAGTGCCATATGTCATTTCTCAAGTACATGATACATCATTGCTTGAGACCCAAGCATATTTCACCACACACATTGCCCATCCATTTCTTGTTTTTATCTGTGTTTTCTGCATGTTTCTCATTGCAAGCTCTCTGCCTTCTGTTCAATTTGGGAATCACTTTGCTGATTATGGATGGATACAATCAGCACAACCAAGAGTGGAAATGATGCCATATCCTCATTTAATGTGAAATTAAAGGTTATATTTCTGAGATTGTTCTGTTATTATGATACCCAGAAGAGTTCTGCAAACCCAAGGAACAATAAAGCTCCTTCATTAGCTGATTAAAAAGAATATCCTTCAAAGCAGTTGCTAAAAAGAATATTTTTTTCCTTGCCTACATTTTCAGATGCCTGGTATATTCTGTAAGATAAAGACAGAACAGTTCTGTTTTACCTGCCTATTTATTCCTTTTGCAAAATTCCTCTTTAAGAAAGCTTTGCAGTTCATTAGAAGGTTTATTACATTATGAATGACCAAGTGATTATTTACTTCTCAATCACCAAATAAATCCATGAAAATGGACCAAACAAATAGGACTATGACATTTTGAAATGGAATTGTTTCGCTTTGAAACACAGTTGGATTTCTGCATGGGGTGTTCCACTGACTCTTCAATAAAATACACTTTGTGGATATGCTTGACTGAAAAAGGTGATGAATTACCATTGCAGTCTTGGAATTACCATTGCAGTCTTGGAGATGGATGCCTTTAAGCCAGTAACTGTGTGGTGGGTGTTTTCTGCCAAGATACTGGAAACTCAGATTCAGTTCTACCCTTTTCAACAGGATCAAACCCAGGTTTTCTGGTTTTCCTCCTCTCTGTTCAGGTAAGCCTCTGACTGACCTGTTTCACTTCGCATAAATAACTACCCACTTCCTGAATCTGGGATATGAGGTGCTTTCTTGAAGGTAGAAAGGGATTCTTCCACTCTGCCTCCATGGCTAGAAGGTCTTTTATCTTCACCAGCATCACCCTCCCAGCTCTGCTGTGGATGTAGCCATAGAAATCTGACCAAAACTAGTAGGTTCACTGGGCGTGTAGAGCTGCCAATTATACCAGTTTGCAAGGTACAAGTTATTTTAATGAAAGAAATGCTAATGGAGTCTTTCTTCACAGTTTTGAATGGACTTTCTATTAATCTTAATATTGTTTTACAGTAGTTTTCTACTAAAATTTTTAAAATCAGGTTCAATGAAAGTACAGATACAATCGGAGAAAGAGTATTATATTTAGTACCAGAGTTTCAAAGCAGTAGAAAGAGGCAAGATTTTTGATCTGGAAGTTCCATATAATAAAAATACAGCTCATTTTTAGTAGAAAGATAATTGATAAACCTCTGCTTATCTCCTTTTTAAGTCACTGTTCCATGCTTTGCAGTAGGAACTGTACATTTGCTGAAACTTTAAAACTGCCCCCACTCCTGGTTTTGCCAGAGGCTAAATATCTTCACTTTAGGACACACTTTAGAACAGCACTTTTCCTTGTCAGGGTGTCCTTAGCTTTAGTTTGAGAATGACAGCTTTCCTTTATTTCAGTATTACAACACTAAATTCCTTAATAGTCATTGCACTTGGGGGAAGGTGCTATAGAAATGCAATGCTTGCCACAGTCATGCTAAGGGATGGATGGTATTTGGCACTTTGCGTGGTGAGTTTTGTGCATTCTTAGGCTGGACATGGTTCAAAATCTGTCCTCTCAGCTGGACTTGGCTGTTCTTCCTCATCATCCTTTCCCTTCAGGAGTGCTCGGTTGTGAATCCCAGTCTCCATTCCCAGCCTGTATCCCCATTTGCAGCAGAGGAAATGTGGTTCACTGAACTCAGTTCTTGCAGGCACAAGTCTAAACTACTTCACGGAATGTGCTCTTACATTCCCTGCTAATTTACTGGTTACCATCACCTCCTTTTCTGGTGTATTGTAGCACTGCTAGGGAGAGGAGAGAAGTAGCAAATATGAGACAGTATCAGCCAAAGACTCCAAATTTAATATTGCTATTGCACAGGAACAAGACACAGCCTTGTTTTAGTCAGTAAAGGTATCTTGCAGATAGAAATTCAGTGCTGGTGATATGCTGTATTCTTATCCTTAGCTGAATCTTAAATATATAAACTGGCATGTCAAAATGTAAGTATAAGCAGGATCTGAGACTGCTGTTGTTAGGTGTTTACGTCTATCTCCCAAGTTTGAGTTCAGTGCAGGACAAAAGATATCCAAGTCTAAATATATTAATGTTTTACTTGTCATAGATGTAAACTTTAGACATTTTCTTTTCAGAATATGGGACTGTGCATCAGTACAAGTCATTAGCTATAAACTGCTTTACTTTATGCAGTGTCATTTGCTGCTGGATTTGCATATATTTTTCTAATGACTCTACCTGTCAGCTGCCATGGTTTCTGCAATATTTTCATATTTCACAGTTAAGAAGGCTTATGAGATCTTGGATCACTTATCAGTATTCAGTGTGGAAGTGCATTATTTCAGGATGGATTATAGAGACACAAACTTTTATTCTAATGGCTTCATTGCAAGTGACTGACAATGTCTTATCAGCGGCATTTTGTGTAGCCATACAGGAGGTTTAAAAAAATATGATTTGGGGTGTGCAGGGGACAAGACACCAACATTTGTTTTATATGTATTCTAGGACACAAGGGTATTAAGGAGAAATGAAATGGCAGCTGCAGCTGTTGTAGGCATCCCCCAAAGGGATAGAGCTAATAGGATATGTGTCTTCATCCACAGCTGAGTTAATTTTGAAAGCGGAGGATGAAAAATGAAACTAAACACATACAACACAATCTTGGATAACGGGGGTGGGAGGAAGTAGCCGCCCTCACTAATCTGTGACATCATTGTGATAAAAAAGGAAATCTTTGCACTAGAAATCCTAAAAGAGAAGATTTTGTGAGGCAGCTGAAGTATTAGTCTCTCTGAAAAAAAGAACATTTTGTGGAACTGTATGTCTAATGGACAGTGTTTAAAACCTGCAGATACTGTAATATAGATTACTGGAAAAGCATTGCTTAAAAACTTTAAACCTTTTTGAGGCCTGGCATCAAAGTTGAAAATTGTATTTTCTATGTTCATGCCAAAGATGAAATGTGGTGATAGCAGTACAAAGCCATAAAATCTACAAGAGAAATTTAGCCTTTAGTCAGCCCTAACTTCATTCTGACTGGATATATATTCTGCCTTTCTTCAAATATGGTGCCATTTTTTAAATGGAGCAGAAAGTAACTTTTTATTTTTTGTCTTTGAGAAGCTTTCAGTCTGTCTCCTAGATCTCATGGTTTATTTCTGTCTGGAAATTTGCCAGGTGCAATACTGTGGAGAAAAATGCCTCAAACCTTTATTTAATCTTTACTTCTCTCTCCCACACAAAGAGCATGATTCACAGGAAAATGTCCTCATGTGCAATGATTTTTCCCCTGCACACTGATGGACTTCAATGTCTTTAAGCTGCTTCTTTGCTGGAAATTCTGAAAAAAAATCTCCCAGAGGAAGACATTCTCAATCAGTGGTGATGTCATGGGTGTAACATAGGCAATACTCTGGTTTACCATTTGGTATGCTAATACTACACAGAACAGGTCTAGAAAAAAGCATTGTGCATCTACAGCCTGACTCTCTGAGGCACAGTCAGTCTAATGCACCATTCAATTCCTTAAGTTTCTTTTTTAAACGGACTGATATTTAAGGAGCACAGCAACCTTGTCCTCTAAGGATTCTTACTGGAGGATCTCCTTTTTATCTCCATGGTTTGTCTCCATAAACCTATGGAAATGCCATGTTCTGCAGCATTCAGGTCTTTACAGAGAGCTGTCCATGTAGTCTTGGGTAGAATCAAAGCCACAGATGTGTTTCCTGGATCAAATTGTAGTTGTTTCTGTGAAGTATCATTCCATTTGTTTTCTACGATGAACAAAAAATATTTGCTCATGCTCATTTGATCAAACTATGGGGCTTTGGTTTGTAATTGTATTTTTCTGTAATATCAAAAATGGGTTGCATTGATTCAGTGGCAGTTTGCGTCAGCTTTCTTCTTCTGTTTGGTCCCTGAGGAAATAGTGGAGAAATTGGTGCTAAGAGCTTGTGGAAAGAGAGGTCATGCTATACCAGGAAGCCCATATTTTCCATTGGTTCCCCTCCAGTCTTGGGAAAATGTCATGTTGGCTAACAGGAGAGTTTTCCATTGATATAAACATTTTCCATTCTTTTTTCCCCCATCATTGTCACTTTCTCCATCAGCATAATTCACTGTACTAATTACAATATAATTACTTATCCTAAGTTCCATATTAAACCCACATCCTTCTGTTCTGCAGGGAAAAAAAAAAAAAAAAGAAGAAAAAATATATGCATCTTTAAAGTAATCTCTGAAGATCTGAGGCAATATTCTAATGGATTAGCAGGTACAGCTGCAGAGTGGGACTTACCCAACAGGGAAAAGAGGGGGTGTTTCTGATTTCAGTGAGGCTGCAGAGCTGCTCTGCACCATGGAAACTCTTATCTCAGTTCTTGCAGTATAAGCAGTGAAGGATGAGGTTGTTAAAATGACACAAATTATCTCCATTGGAGTGTGAGGTTGAGTTTTTCAAGCCCAGTGATCAGACCTTGGTGTCAGCAGCAGCTCCTGCAGCAGTACTTGACATTGCATGGACAAAAACCTCCCAAATGTACACACTTTCCAAGGTAACCACTTGTCTTTCTGCAGCTGAATCAAACTCTTTGCAGGGTAATAAGGCAAGGGAGAGAAACAACAAAACAAAGAGAGAGAAAACAATCAGTAATTCTGAAATACTTTCCTTTTATTCTGGTAAATTTCCTCTTGAGTTTAATAGGGCCAAGTCTGGATTCTGGCTGGCAAGAGAGTTGTGCCTAGATATCTGAATGTAAAATTCAGTGTCATGTGATACTAAATTGAGAGCAGCATTTCCCATTATACTGCAATCCCTGTTCTTAAATGTTCTTATTTAAAAGAAGGGTGTATCAAGACCAATTACTGATATAGCACCCTGCTTGGTTCAAGTTACTGTTTTATTAATTCACTGTAATGAAATAATGGGAGATCATAGCAAACCTATCCACTTTTTGCACCTCAGGCACTTTTCCTGTCCTAGTGGAACTTCACAGGTAATTGATAGTGACACAGCAATGTCTTCAAACAGTGTCTTTGAACTTGTTCAGGTTGGAAAGCGCTTTCAAGAGTATGAGTACTTTGATAAAACCGACTAAAATTAAGCTGGGTTTTTTTTCCCCTTGGGAAAATGGAGGAACTCACACACCTTGCTTCATTCCCAGTGCTACGTGGTCTGTGTTGCAGAGGCCAGGAACTCTGTCAAACAGTATATGCTACAAGACTGGAGCCAGAGCCGCCATCTGGAATGAAGCTGTAGTGTCAGCAGAGAGAAGGTGAATCCTGCTAGACATTCATGTGATTCTGTGGAATATGGGAAGAAAAGTAACAGGGCAGAGAGTGATTTGAGCCTGAATGTGATCAGTTCTCTTATTTCCCCCACTAATTGCTGAATAATTTGAACAAAGGTTTTAAAGCATGAGGAGTTTGGGGGTTTTTGTTGGGGTTTTGGTTTTTCATTAGCTAGTGACTTTGAAAAGTAACATTTATGGTTAAAGCAATCAAGAACTCTTGTCAAAATTTTTCTGCTCTGCTACTGGTTCAGCCATTGGCTTTCTGTGTAATGGCAAGCAACAAAACCCATTGAATACTGCAGGTTATTCATAGTAATTATCATCCTATGAATCAGGCCATAATAGAGTATAGCTTCTTGGAAATTGTTATGAACAAGATTTACTCAGAATGAGAACTGATTATTTACTCAAACAGCACGTCTGGTAAAGTAACCCATACGAACCTTTTGTTTTAAAATAGCCTTCTTATTATGTTCTGTTTAATGTTTTGGCTCTTCCTCTAGGGAAAATATAAGGAAAAAATGGTTTAAAAACTGATTAACTCCCTCTAGTATATTTGGTGATAGCTAAGACTTGCATAGGGAATTATCTTTGTGCTTCTGGCAGATGGAATCAGGTGTAGGTAAGCACATCAGTGGCCAGATTTATCTAGTACTTTTTCTGTGAATGTTCTTTCAAAAGACAGTAACCTAGCATTTTAGAGAATGATTGCCCTACCACATAGTGCAGCATGATGAGAATGGAAGCTGAGAATAAAACTGCTGATGCCATGGATCAGCTGTCCACGCTATCCACCTTTTAGGGGATTTCACTCCAGTCTATTTCTAGATCAGTCTTGGGAATTGAGTTGGTGTTGGTGGGTCATCCATTGACCCTCCAGATTCCAGGTTGTGTGTGCCAAGGCGAATTTCTGGTATGACCAAAACTACAGTAAAGTGAGCATTACTAAGAGTTCCCTTCCAAAGTGCTGTCCTGAGCTGAACTTAAAGACTTGTGTAGATACACCCTTCAGTTGATTCTGAATTAGCAGTAAGTATTTGTGGAAAGTATCCATTAGAGGACTGTGCCTTTTCTGCCAAGTGTAGAGGAAGTGTCTCCAAAAACAGCCTCTGCACTCTAAACCTCCCCTAAGGCCTCTGAGGCAGAGGAAATCTGCATTTATCTGTCATCTTGGTTAATTCAAACAGCAATTATTTGGATCAAGTCGTAATCACTCCTTCCCGTAATGAACGCAGATATTCAGATTGCCAGATGGATCTGAATGAGCGACAGCCTAATTATGGCTTACCAAAATAATAATAAAAAGCTGAAGTGGAAATATTTCTGCCCCTCATCTACAGTTAGATATAAAAAAAGAACAAGATAGGACTTGAATTCTCAAGGAATGAGGTCTTCGACCACTATGTATCATTTGAGCCATGGATGCCAGCACTTGGAGCCTTAATAGGGTGTTGCAGAAAAGTGTGATATTTGCATAGAAGGTGTATGCTACAGAATTATCTGCCATGTCCATGTATGTTCAGTGTTTATACAATTTCCCCAAAAGACCTTTGACTCGGTAGCCTTAATTAGAAGTACCTGCTCATTGACTAATTGCTAATATTTATATTTAAAACTCATCAATTCTCGTAGTGATTAATAACCAAGACCATTGAACCAAGACTATTTATAGAGTATGAAACATGACCCTTTCCTAATAAGTGGAGGTACAACTGCAGTAAGCAAAATATCTTGGAGTTATCTAGAAATCTGCACAAAATCCAGTATTGCTAATGGGTTTGCATCATCTGCTTTATATGTCTGATTTCACAGAGGGTTTATTTTCATTGCAAGGACGCAGTTTCTCAGCAGCTTCTGTTTCTGTGTCTGCTTTAGTTGAAAAATATCTCGTTTTGCTGGAAATTCTTTGTCTTCCTTGTCTTCTGTCTCTACCACACTGAGATATGACAAGAGCGAAACATTCATACTCACTGTGGAGTACCATTTGTAATGAAGTTTTCTGAAGGTGAGAGGAGGGGAAAACCACTACAAACAGTGGGCATTGACAGAAGCCAATTAGGACTTCAGAGAAATACAGGGGTTTTTTGGGGGGTTTGTTTTGTTTGTTTGTTTGTTTTGTGGGGTTTTTTGGTGGGTTTTTTGGGGTTTTTTGGGGGATTTTTGGGGGGTTTTTTTGGGTTTTTTTGTTTATTTGGTTTGGTTTGGGTTTTTTTTATTTTTTTTGTTTGGTTTTTTGTTGTTGTTTTTTTCTCTAACTTGATAAGACTATTACCCTGAGAGCAAACTTTCAGACTGATCCAGACATGCAAGATAGGGCAATGCATGCAAAAAACTTCAATAAGACTGATTGAATATTCCAAAGGGTTTGGATTTTTTTGCAAATTAAGTATCTGTATCATGAATCAAAGGCAATAAGCACATCTTCAAGGTGCTGATATGTAAGAAGGCTGTATCCTGTATCTAAATGCAGTACTGATGTCTATGGTATGTAACAGTGCATAAATAATTAAATAACCTCTCCATCTTGTCAAGTGGTGCATGTATTGCTCTTGGCTATATTAACAATACAGAGGGTGTAGGCTAGAGGAAACTGCTGTTTCTGGATAACCCTGCTGTACTTCTGAACAGGGAGAGCTTTCCTCAGAGGAGATATTATCACATGCTCATCTCAGCAGACTGTCTTTCAAGCCTCAGTGAGCCCTAAGGCTCCTCAACAAGGAGCTGACAATAAAGCACTGGTTTCTTAGGCATGCACTCTTTCTTTCTTTCTTTGCTGTCTTACCTGCACACTTTAACTGTCTTGCTTTTCCAGGAAAAATCTAATTTCAGGTGCTGTTTAGGTATGGGAAGTTGCTGGTGTGTATATATAAGGAAACCAAAATGTCTTCTCTGTTCTAAGATGATAGAAAGAAATAATGAGTCATCATTGTTAAACAGAAGTTAAGAACTTCTGACTTCAGGGGTTCACAAAGATACAAAAGTCATATCTATTTTTTTCCTCTTTTTTTCATATTTCTAATTTGTTCTTTTTATCTTAGTTATATGACAGCCACTTTATGCCTCAGGCTCCTTCATGTCTCTGTAAAACAGCTATAAAAAATTGCAGTCTGACTTTTCTCATCAACAAAAATCCCCTTCATCAGATAAATTACTACCTTGACCAATGCTCTGAATGACAGCCTGCATCCTGGGAGCACAGGAAGGGGGTGAGAAACATGAGGATGTTTGCAGAGGTAGGGTCGATTCTGCATATAATTTGTCATCCACCTTGCCTTGCTGACATTGCCCTCTCCATACTGCAGAACACAGCTCTACTGTAGTTTGCCTTATGTGGGATAGACCATCTTGAGAGCACCATGTCCCACAGTCACAGTAGTTAACACATATGAACCAAGAGCTTCTTTTGTTTCTCTGCTGTGCTTCTCAGGGGTGGTTTGCTAATAGAATTCTTTGGTGATTTACTAAGTTTCAACATCCTTGGGAAGTGCAAAGAACAGTGAAAATCATTGCCTGTAGCCATAACCAAAATCCACGTCTCAGAGGAATTCTCAAAAATCATACATTTCACTGAATGATATATATTCACTCTAAGAACAGCTTCAACTAAGGAGACAATCACACTCCTCTTGCAGCTCTCTCCAGTTTCCCAGTCCTCAGGCATAACAGCTCAGGCCCACAGGTATGCTTGTCAGCCCTCTTCCCTGCTGTTGTGTGCCCCAAACCTGGAAAACCAAAGGTGCAAAAAAGGCAAATGAACTTATCAGCTCGGTTTCCATAGGGGTGGTAACAGAAGGGCAGAGGAAGGGGAGCCCTTATAAATGAATTGTGGTTGGCAGGGTTTGTGCTGCTGCTGCACAGGGAAGGTTCTGCCAGCTCTTCCTAAGCTTTATACTTCAGTGGTGAAGAATTGCTAAAGGTCAAAATATGTCATCAGAAAGCTAAGCCTGCAAGGGCAGAGGGTTAGTTGTGAAATGCACTGTGGTATTTGTCCATCTGTACTTAAAGGCCTCTAGATTTTGGAAAGCTATAGGTGTGATTCCTTCTGATATGCCCCCACCACATTTAAATGAATTTGGAGGAGAGATGTGGATGACCTTATGACTCATTCTCCAAGTTTAGGGCAGTTTGACCATGATTAATCATTTTCAACACCCTTTACAATGTATACTGTAATGCCACTTCAGGTTCACGGCTTGTTTCCCACCCAATGAGCTGTAAAGTTCCTGATGTTAGAAGATCTGTCCTCTCTGATAGGCAAGACACACTCTTAGGAAGGCACTGGAGAATGTCCATTGTAGCAGCTGGGGGAATCTGAGAAAAGTATTTAGGACTTATTTGTCCCAAAATTTTTAATGATGATGCATTTTCTATTCCTGGCATTCTTCTACAACCCAATCAAAAATTGAAAATGAGGATGCAGTAACAGTTATTGACTATTTCACTACATAGCTTCATGTAAACAAGAAAAAGAACGTACTTCAGAAATTTGGAACAAAAAAAATGCCTGTAATTTATTAGCTATTCTAATGAATCATGTTGCTATGAAGAGTTCTGAAAAGGCATAAATTGTCTGCTGATTTAAAATCAAGTATATTATCATATATGAAGGCTTGTTAGTATCTGTGAGCACAGGATTTCAAATTGCTTTAAGGAAAGGAAGAGTTGAGTCTTCATAAGAAATCTTCAAGGTAGGCTGCTTCTGCCAGGTACTCTGAAAGGAGAGAAACTGAGGAGCAAGAGGGCCATGCAACTTGCTCATTTGTTGGAGTCTGAAGAGAGAGACAGACTTATTTTGACCACATACATGGCCACATGTATTTTGACCACATGCATTTCCAGCAATTTTAAAGTGGGGTCTGATACACCCCACTGGTGTTTAAGTGTTGTCCTGTCTTAGAGATTCAGGAGGTATAAGTCAGGGCATGGAAATTCAACTCCCAGCTTTAGTTGTGGCTATCAATTTGTGAAACAGTTTTGGGTCAGAACATTTCTGATCCTTGCTCTAGAGCAGAAAGCCATCCACATCCTGTGCTATGTCAAAAGCAGCATGGTCATCAGGCCAATCCAGGTTATTGTCCCCTTTCCACCCTGGGTACAGTATCCAGTTTTGGGACTCCCAACATAGGAAGGATTTGGTCCTGTTGGAACAAGCCCAGAGGAGAACCACAGAGGTGATCAGAGGTCTCAAGCACTGCTCTGGAGACAGGCTAAGAGTTGGGATCATTCAGCCTGGAGAAGAGAAGGTTGTGTACCTTATAGCACCTTCCAGTACCTGAAGAGGCCTAAGAGATGGAGAGGGATTTTACAAGGGTATGTAGGGATAAGGACAAGGGGCAATGGCTTTAAACTGAAAAATAGAAGGTTAAGGCAAGATAGCAGGAAGAAACTCTTTACTGTGACGGTGGTGAGGCACTGCCAAAGGTTGTCCAGAGAAGTGGGTGCCCCAACACTGGAAGTGTTCAAGGCCTGGTTGGATGGGACTTGGGGCAGCGTGGTCTAGTGGAAGATGTCCCTGCCTGTGGCAGGGGGGTTGGCACTAGAAGACTTTTGAGATGTCTTTCAAACCAAACCATTCTGTTTCTCTGATTCTCTGCCTTGTGCTGCTAAAATCAGTCTTTCCCTCTGAGTGGCCATGACCCTTTCCCCTTGCAATTATGATGATAAGAAGATGAAAGAAATAAGAACCATATATATGAACTTATGAATGTTTCCAAGTCACCATGTCTAGATGTGCATCTGAATGTGTCATCTCAGGTTGACCATTCCTGGTTGTTTGCCAGCGGATTTCCTCAAGGCTGCACTCCAGCCTCACCATCTGTGCTAGAGGCCAAGTACAGATTCCATTTTCACTACTGCTCTTTATAGTATTTTCTTCTTAATTATTTATATTTTCTACTAGAGCAAGTGGAAGGTGTATAGGATTAAGCAACATGTTCTTCAAGCTCTAGAGCTGTAGCACATAAGAATCAGGTACATGGAGAAGTGCTATTCATGCTACAGACCATGAGGGATTTGCCATGATGAAGGTATGGTAAAAGAAAAATCAAGGAAGTGTTGTAGGGGCATCTTGTGAAATTATTCTGAGATATCAAGGACAAGGAAAGCAGTCCTACTTGAGCCACACCTGCAATTGTAGGGATGAGTTAAGTTAAGAAATTAGGAAGGTTACAGGTCTGTGTTATTATTCCTGACCCTGATTCTGAAGGATTTACTCTCCTGCCATGTTATTGTCCACAGCAAGACTTTTGACCTCTCAGTCAAACAGTACTGATGCTTCTCCCTTGATTCTTCAGGAAACACCACTTTTTAAGGTCCCAAGAAAGAGAAAGAAAATTTAATATCACCCTGTATAATCTTCATTCTTCGGAATTATAGTCAGTAAATACAGTCTGAAATGACTTAATTCCTCATCTGGATATTCATCTGGATTTCTAGGAGATATACAAATTCTGATTGTAACAGACTGTCTGGGAAATCCAAATACTAATTTTATATTTCATGAAGATGTATGTCTTCTCTGGTGCCTGGACCAAAGATTTGTCTCTTTCTCTCTCATTCTTTGAATGAGAAAGTTCTTATTCAGTGTTTATCATCCAACCAGGGCTGTACACCTCAAAAATCACATTTTCTCATGTATTTATCACGCCAAAGTGTCGTGGAAATAAGAGTAGTTACAGAATGACAGGTCAGGAAATTAATTCTAGGCAAACAAAACATTTTCTTTAGAGGTGGGACATGCTGAGACTTTCATTCAAGTCCTTGTAAGTCAGGAACACTCAGACATACTATTTACTGCTTATGTCATGTCTGAATCTTCCCATACTGAAATAATCCTGCTTAAGCATTATGGTTCATATGCCAGTAAGTTCTTATACTTTACCCACCTGGCTGGAAGCACTGTCAATTGACGTTATGGATGAATAATGTAGCAAACTTAATACCATGCCCTCTGGCAAAAAAAACAGCTTTCCAAGGCAAATGGGATGAATCATCGATAAAAATGTTTAGAATATTTAAAAGTATGCCTGAAACCACCTCTGCATAAGCTTCTTTAGCAAATCAGAAACTGTGGTAGGATTATTATAGCTAGGCCATGTGTCTAAGTTCTTCAAAGTCAGTTATTACTGACTGCTACTTGACTAGATGACATCAAAATGACTTGTCAAATAGGGAAAGAAACTAGGGAAAATCTGGCATTAACTGAGGTCTTCATGCCTGCACCTTTGTTCCCAGGACAGAGAGCTAAACAGCACAGAAACTTGGTGGTTAGTGCTTTTTGCTCTATTTTGATGGCCGTGGGCATTGCTCAGGAACTTTAATGCCCCAATAAACCTCTTTTTCTCATGCACATTTCTATATGTGAGTTCTGCTGGCAGGGGATAAATTCTACCAGGTATCAGACTTCACCCTGAAAACTGAAGAAGCTGAACTAATTTCTTTTATCTTGCTTTGCCTAGCTTGCAACACTGAATCAGCTGGTATGTCATAGTTATCTGTAGGATGAGACAAACCAGACTGCATGAGTGGATAGGTCTTTTTAAGCACTGTATTTCTGAAAACTAAGAAGAGCAGCAAATACCTTCTCTCTGTACTGTGCACATTTCTGCCTTTGAGGAAAGGAGGAAAGAAGAGTCAACACAGCACCTACTTTATTAGGGAAGCTTATTTCACTGTCAAAAATATTCAAGTCATGACAATGTTATACAATCACATTAAGAAAAATACTGTTCCTATTTCAAAGACTGTCTCATGAGGATAATCAATTGTAAAATCCTCCCTGTGGTGTTTTAAGGGAAATTATCCCTGAAAGAAGGAAGAAGAAAGGATTTAGCTGCACTAGTAGCTGGGTGCAGTCATCTTTCAGCCCTGTTCTCCAGGAGGTGAAGATGCTGGCAGTGGAGACTGTTGTTTCCTGTGCTCTAAAGGGACACTGAGCAGGATGTGCTAACCTGGAGAAGCCATACCACTTTTCACATATACTTGACGGAGGTTTTCTTTACCAGCAGAAAATTTTGAATGGTTTTCCTGATGTTTGAAGTTATGGAGAAAATGTCTTTCTCATTCTGAATCTATGAAACATGCACAGTCTGCATATGTTGGGCAGTTCATGGCTGCTACACAAAAGCTTCCTCTTCCCTTTGCAGCACAGTTGAACTATGATGGTATGGTGGGAAAAGGCACTGATGTAGCTGGAAGTTCCAGCAATAAGTACTGAATATTCTTTACACCTTGCCCAAAAAAGAAGGTGAGTATAAGTGTATTTTTTGAAGCATGTGGAATGCACTTCAGTACAGCACCAGTACCCATCATCATAAAGCTGCAGCTTTAGGCAGTACTTTTTTCTTGATGATCATAACTCAAAGCTACAGAGAGATTTTTAGACTATCTGACAACAGTAGCAAAAGCTTAGCAAGAGCAGGAGCTCTTAGATGCCCTAGAGCTTTCTTTTGAGCAGGAAATCAAGAAAGGTGTCATGTCCTGAGCTCCTTGTGTTTGGTGATTTCCCTGACCTTGCAACACAGTCCAAGAGAAGAAATATCAACTGTGTCCATCTGCTAGATAGCATTAAAGGAAATAACAGGAATGCATTTTTTTTTTAGCAATGACATATATAGGATGCAAATTATTTTGATACTTATCAGTAGTAATGCTGTGTCCCAGTGATTCCACAATCACTCTTCTGCCTAAGTAAATAGGCATTAAAATCTGGACGTGTCTGCAGACAGGGACTGATCTCCAGAATGTGGGATAGACCTGGTACCTTCTATAAAGAGATATGTGTTTTGCTTGAGTTGATTTGATGGGATTTGCATCAGGGCTTGTGCTGTTGGGTCAGTACTGAAGCAGCACTGTCCACTTTGATGTCCTCCTACTCTGCCTCTGGGGTTTCAGAACAAATTAATGCATCTCATCAGATAGGAGAGATGTTGGTCTAGAGTTTTGTGAGTGGATTTCCTCCCAGCTGCTCTTGGGCTGATATTTTGTGACATTTTCTGAGTCTCTGAACTGCATAAAGTGCTAAGAATCACTAGTAAATTCTAAACAAAAAGTAGAAGTGAGGAATCCCCCCCCGTCCCCAGAATTACAGGGCTGACAGCAATGAGTTCATCATATGAATGCACTTCATCTAAGCAGAATTTGGTTTTTTCCCTCATCTGTGTTTGGGCATGAGAGAGGCTCAGGGGTTTTTTTGTTTGTGTAAAAGTGTGTCATAGCCAAAAAAAGCCCACCAAAAAACAAAACAAAACAAACAAACAAGCAAAAAAACCAAAAAAACCCCCAAAAATCAAAACCTGCTCTACACATTGAGCACATGGTTGCATTTGGAACGTGACCAGACTGCATTAGTGATCTGAATACTACCCAACATGCTCCTCCTTCTGCCAAGAAGTAGGTTTTTTTCCTCAGGTATTGGTTTTGTTAATGATACTGAAGGTATGTGGATGGTTGCTGAAAATATTTATTAAATCCCATTGCAGTGGGACAATGAAGTTGTTCAATGCCAGTGAGATACTGCATAAACAAAGCAGCTGTGTTGGAGCAGATGATCAACATCCTCAAAAGCTGGAAGCCCAGGTATTCTGTCCTCTCCAGAATTAAACTGTACTCCAGGTTGCTATACTGAAGGAAATGATAATGTACAAATAGGACATCATTCCACATTTTCATCATTTTCCTTTTCAAGCCTGTTACAGGTGCTTGTTTGGCAGTCCTAGTTCAAAAGCAACATATGTGCAAAATCCCTCCAAAGAACAAGAGTTTCCATCTCCTAACTGTGCTGCAGCATATGGTCCTTTGGGATTTTCATGCACAAAATGCAACTGAATACCCTGGGATTCCTATCTCATGTCCCCTACAGATCCACAGGCTAGCAATGAAGAAGGAAGATATGTCATTGCTCCTCGCAGCTCTGACTGCCTTGTGCTTTGCTTGTGATGATTCATGAGGTCTCTCTTGGTGGTATAGTTCTAATCTAGGGGTTCCAGACAAAACCATAAATACTGGCATTTGGACAACTGACCCTATATAAGGAGAAGTGATAATCTCCAGTGCCATGGAGGTAGTTGCCACCTGCTTGTTGTTGTTGTTTTTGTTGGTTGATTTGTTTTGGTTTGTTTTGGTTTGGTTGGGTTTTTTTTTTTGGGGGGGGTGGGGGGGTGGGGTGGGGGGTGTCTTTGTTGGTTTTGGGGTTTTTTGTTACTGTTTTGTTGGAGTTTTTTTGTATTTTGTTTTGGAAAAAAGCATACTTCTAGACAATGCTTTCTTTGATGACAAAAGCATTTGGAGTCATGCCCAACATGACAACAGTGTTCAGCGTGTTAAAATAATCTCCTTCTATTCAGTAACTTGGCATTGATCTTATTACCTAGTGCATCAGGTCACATCAGTGTGTGCTGCATGACATGATGTGACACAGCTTGAAAACAACTGACACAGCGTTGCCTCTCCCCACCACAGAGGCTTTTATTGGATGCTCAAGCAACAGCTGGTGCAGTTATTAAATCCTCTTTGTTACCTGCAGTTAGGCAAGTGACCCATGCTCTGGAGCATCTTCATTTGATGGCAAATTGTTATTTTTGTGCTGGCTTAAGGACAGGGTTTTCTTACAGGGCACCTCCCCTGCCATTGCATCAGAAACTCATGTTGGGCTGTTGAGAGCTGATGACAGAGCAGAGACAGCCCAGCAGTGAGTGTGGGAAGCATGCACATACTGCACGGTGTGCCAGGCCATTCCCACTGATTTAGGCAGTTATAGTCCTCTACAAAAATATTAACGTGGCAGATATAAAACCAAAAGCTTCATGGCTGTCCACAAATACTGAAAGACTTGCACTGACTTTTTAAGCCACAATGCTAAACCATTGCAGAAAATAAATTTTGGGAAAACTGGGCTAAGAGGGCACCTTTCAACAATTAAGATCTTGGGAAACTCATTGAGATAATGAGCTCAAGGTGATTAGCCCAATCACTGTTGAGGTCACCAGCAGTATTAGAGCCATAATCCCATTGATTTAGATTATTGTATGGTTTTGTATTACAGTAACTTCTAGGTTGTATGTTTTTAAGTTATGTCTTACTCTCGTTTGATGGTGTGTAAGACCTCACCAGAAACCAAGGGTGAATATTGTTCAACAAAGAAGATTGTACCTGCCCTTTTCACATGAAGTTATTTCCAGACTCTATAAAATTTCAGAGTCTGGAAACTCTGGAGAAATTGTGACAAGGTTGGAAAATACAAGAAAGGGGTGCTCTTGCTCTCCTCAGGCTCCCTGTGTTTGCCTCTCTGGGCCATGTGTGTGACTCTCTGTGCAGCTCCCTGCTGCAAGCCCTTGTTTGGTGCTCTGGATATCCTGAAAATTACTTGGTATTTTTCTAATCACGACCACAAGGTTCAGAGCAGGGGAAGAACAAAGATGGGAAGCCATTGGAGAGCTGATGTTGGGCTGCTGCAATGGCTCTGATGACTATTTTACATTGAAGAATGAATTAAAACTTCACGGTTGGAAGCTGGAAGAGAGTTGTGGCAGAATTGCTCTGAAAGCCTGAGGAGACCTAGTGACTGAATGTGCATGTAAAGCAGAGTAATGATTCAGTCTCCATGGCAGCATCTCAGAATTGTACAGTAATATTTTGAAATGCAATATAGATTCTAATGTTTCAGTCTTAACCCATCAAATCAGTTTTACTATAAATACCCACACTATCCAGTCTCCAAAAGAACTAAGGCTGACAGTTATTTTAAGCCTGCCCAACCAAAGACAAAAATGCAATTTATATTTCCTGCCAAAATACACTCCTTCAGTTAGGAGAACAGAAGGATTTTGATTTTAGGCAGGCAAAATCAAGGAAATACAGAGATTGCAGGAGGAACACGATCTCTACTTCCTCATACATCTGGATTATGGCAATCTTCAATTGCCAACATCTGAAAACACTGAAACTCTGTGGGCACATGCATAGGAAAGCTTCTTCCATGACTGGCTACACTACCAATCAATTCAAAAGGGCACAAAGGGCTGCTGAATATATCTGAAGCCACCACTCTTCACCATGGTGTATAACTCAGAGCACACCTGAAAAGGCAGTGGCTGCTCTTTGCAGACAAAAACTACAGGCTTAAGTGTACACCTAGTGAAACAAGGGACCCCAAGCACTTTGCTGAAGCCACCAGTCTGTCAGTATGTGCCTTTGTGTCTGAGGAAGCAGGTGTCACTCCCAGGTAACTGGGAGCATTTGTGAACAGCCAAGGGACCAATTGGATGTCCTCAGTGATGGTTGTCTGGTCTCCATATTAACAGCTGGATTCCATTCAGCCAAACAGCTTGGCTGAGAAAAGATGCTCTAATGAATACTAGTTGTGATCTGTGTCTCCACCTGACTTCTTCATCTGTTGATGAAATTCACAATGATCTTATGGGAGCTGCTGAGAAGTTGTCAACTATCAAAGAATGGCAAGGGTGGGGATGGTTAATGAGGGTGTATTGAATGGTGTGGGACCTGAGTAGGAGGTAAATGGTGTGGAATAAGGGGTGGAATGTGTGGGTTTTGGCTGGGGTAGGGTTAATTTTCTTCACAGTAGCTAATATGGAGCTGTGCTTTGGATTTGGCTGAGTACAGTGCTAATAATACAGAGATGTTTTTGTTATTGTTCAGAAGGGTTTACAAACAACCAAGGCCTTTTCTGTTTTCTGTGCTGCCATACTGGTGAGGAAGTTGGGGGTGCATGGAAGTTTGGGTAGAGACACAGCCAGGACAGGTGACCCAAAGTGACCAAAGGGATATTCCAGACTATATGGCATCACGCCCAGAACATAACATGAGGGGAAGAAGGAGGGTGGTGAGGGACATCTGGAGTGATGGAGTTTGTCTTCCCAAGTCACCATTACATGTCACAGGGCCCTACTCTCCCAGAGATGGCTAAACAATCTGCCTGCCCATGGGAAGAAGATAATTAATTCCTTGAAGTGCTTTTGTGTGTGTGGCTTCTGCTTTCCCTGTTAAACTGTTTTTATCTCAACCCATGAGTTTCCAGCTTTTATCAATCTAATTCTCTCCCAGTCCTGCTGGCATGGTAATGAGTGAGTGTCTCTGTGGGGTTTGGTTGCCAGCTGGGGTGAAACCAGGACAAAAGTTATCACTGGAAAGCATGCCCATATTCATCAGTGTGCAAGTGTATTTATTATGCAAAGAGCTATAATTCATTTTGAAGTTACTTGCATTTGTCCATTTGCTCTATATACAGATGCTACTAGGTCTGAAATATTTGCTTGATCATCCCAGACAAGATTTTCTAACCTCACTCCCATTTTTCACCTTGTGTCCGGAGCACTTGGACATGTTAACCCTGGGCTGTTCTTGCAGACTGTCTGTTTTGAAGCCCCTCTATAAAAAGGTTTGGACAGACATAAAGTAGTGTCCCCTATAAACATCAGAAGCCCAGTCTTATCCTCTGATGGAAAGCAATGGGATGCAGTCTGTCAGTCGGGCATGACAGCTCTGACCCATGCTAGAATTACTAATTAAAAAAAATAAGTTACACGTGCTCTTGGCGAGTTACAAATACTGTCATCTGTAGTAGCAGTTACATCAGTGGTGCCAGCATTTCTTTAGAAATTGAGAGCATTTTATTCTTTCCAACACCCAGAGAAACATTAAAGTGTTGCTAGCAGCCTTGTTGCTAATTACACTTACAACCAAAGCAAAATGAAATAAGCAAGTATAGCATGAGATAATTACAAGGAATGTCAGATAAGTAAGAGAATAATCAATAAACAAGTATTTCTAACAGTTGTCTCTGTGGAAACTGGAGACTGATTTTCAAACAGAGGTACCAGCTCAGTGATGCAGGTGCTGTGCAGAGCCAAGGATCCACTGAGTACCCACTGCTCCTTTCCAATGCAGTCATTGGAGGGTGAGGCCCATTTGTGGAGGGCTTGCAAATAAAGGAGAGAGAAGAGTTTGGCAGATGCTTGTCTGTGTGAGGTGCTGGGGTTCAGTCCATCAAGCTGCAGCCATCTCTTGATAAAACATGGCATCTGGATAAGAAACAGCAGGAAAGTGCACAGCTGTTTCAAGACAGCGTGGCAATCATTGCCCAAATTCAGGGACCCAGTGTTGGCCATGATGCTTTAGAGGATGTCCCTTGGTCTCCCAGAGGCCCCATGTTCTATCTGCTCGCCCTGTGCAGGTGCTCCAGCCCAGTGGCTCCATGTCCCAGGCCCCAGGCAAGGAGGCAGGAGGGGTGAAATGCAAGGGCATGGTGAAAAGTGAAGAATAGCCTGATAATATGGAGGTCACTGACTGGGATGTGGCAGCAGCACAGATAACCACCAGCACCAGCTGATAGCTTTTACCTGGAGAGAAAGAAGAGGAGGAGGGAGAGGAGGTGGAGGGAGAAAGCTCATGGTACTGCATTTAAACGTGAGCCAAATCACCCACGGTCATTTTCAGACAGAAAATTTAGATGTGGTCTTCAGCCTTTTCTATTTGTACCACAGATGGTGAATATATTACCCAGCTTGTCCTATTTTTCAGCTCTGACTGTAAGTTTTCTGCACATATTTCTGCCTTTGCACAGGCTCCTGGTGCAGGTGTTAATTGTCCCCAAAACCTGAGCTGATTGGGAGCTACAGTCACACCCTTAAGGATGAAAAAAGTGAGGCATATTGGAAAGCGGGAAGGTCACAATTTCAAAGCAACTCCATGCCTCTCCTGCTTCTTAATAACCCCTATTTTTAAAATCTTCTTTCTCCACAGGGGTTGATTCTACCTTGTTATTTGTACAGCTTCTGGTATCCACAAGTACAAGTGTGGAACTCATGGCATTACCATTGTTTACCATAAATGTTTCAAAAATGTTTATAATTAAAAAAAATATTTTTCTTTGTTTATATCTTAAGATCATCTCCCTTACATGTTTTGTAATTAAAATATATATAGCCGAAACAAAGATTAATTAGAAAAATTACAGTTTATACCTTTCCGTATAAACCATTAAAAACTGTGCAAAGAGCAAAGATGTTTCACAATTCCAGAAACACAATTATATATTATTTCTTAATCTTCAGGTCAATCTGGAGCATTAATATGTTCAGTCAGAAAAGTCAGTTGATCAAAGCAAACCTTAGCTCCTACTTTAACATTAAAACCTAAAAAAGAGTATGTTGATTTAAAATAAGCAGGCACACCCTAGAGGTAAGTATGAAATGCACAGTTCCATATAGGACTGAATTTAATATGATAATATCATATGAAATACAATGCAGAAAATAACATCAATAATTAAAACCCTTTTCTAAAAAGTGCTGCCCATTTTGTGTTTATACATATTTAAAGAAGGGATTTATTGTTCACATAAGAAAAGCAGTGAAAATTATTCCATGTTTTCGTTGTTGAAAGCACAGTGGAGAATTCAAGGGAGACAAATATATACTTATTTTTGGTTGGTGGGGGCTTTTCTAATGTGTGATTTGTGAGCCTTAGAGAATTGTTTATTCTAGGACAAGTCAAGGACGGAATAACAGGGGGTCACTTTTTATTTTGTTTTACTTCGTTTCTCCCTGGAGAAATGGCAGGACAGGCAGGAATCCCGTTCTGTGGTTCTCCTGGCTGCTTGCTGCCCCTCGTTGCAAACTGGCTCCCAGTCCTGCAGTGCCAGGTACAACCTGCTGCAGCTGGAATGGAGACCAGCCTGTGCCACTGAGCCTTCTAATTAATTCACGGTGCTTCAGTTTCCTCTTTTCCAGACACCAGCCATTTCAGGCCTCTCCTCTGGGATTTCCCCTTGAGGGAGGGTGAGGATGGTGCTGGATGCTTCCCCGTGTGTGTCCCTCTGTCCTTCACACACCCCTCTGGTACCCCATGTGTGCCCATCTCTGCTGTCTTGGAGCTACAGCCAAACACCCCTTCTTGGCCAGCTTCTCACCCACAGCCCTGTGGGCATCACAAGAAATGCCTCTTGCTTCCAGATCCGTACAGGCTTTCCTGGTGACATCAATCAGTGCCCACTGACCACACGTTTCCTACAGACCCAGAGTGCCTGGCCCAGGTGGGGTTTGCGTGGTCCTACTCTGGGCTTTGGGCTCTGGGAATGGCCCAAGGAGAATTGGCTGAGTTTGGAATTCCATGTCTCTGGTGGAGATGCAGCGTTCAAGCATTAATTTGTTCTGCATGAATTTGCACAGGAGGCAAACGCAGAGGTCAGATTCTGCCACGTTGAATCATGAGGGCCTCTTAGTTCTGCCTGCCTGCCTGCCTGCTGATCAAGGTTAATAAGAGCTGGCAAGCTCCAGAGGCCCAGTTACACTGCTTTAAAATCTTTCAAAGGCAACACAGAATATCACGAGTAAAATCAACTGTGTTGGTCTCACTGGAGTTACATTTGCTTGCCTCCGTTGTCAGTTTGTCTGTTAATGAAAAGATAAACCTGGTGATGAAATAAAGCACCTTTTGTAGGTCAGCATTGTTTTAGGCAGAAACTGCATTTAAATAGGGATCAAAAGCATTTGACTAACAGACTGTGATTTGTGTTGCACTTTCTATATTGCAGCTTCAAAATCTGCAGTGCAAAGAAAATTTTAGAATTGAATTAAATCTTATTCTGCTGTGGCTGACACCAGACACCCTTGTGACATGAGGACTTCAGAGATCAGTCTTCTCTTCACAACAGAGAATGTTGCAAAAAAATCCATCTTTACACAGAATTCTTTCTCCATCAAATAAGTTTACACAGCTACTTCTGTGAATCAGTATGGCTCAAAAAGACAACCCTGTGCTTCACACCTGTGCTGACCTCCTTGAGACTGTGTTACTGAGCTGCAGCCCAGTGACCCAGCCAATATTCTCACAATGACAGCAGCATTCAAGTTCAAGAGCCCCATAACCATTGCCTGTGTCCTGTGCACTCAAAAGTCACAAGCCCCTAAGCTCTTGCTACTGAGCTTTTTGATGTTCAGCTACTGTCCATGCCTAAAATAACTTCATTGGTACATGGCTGTAAATGTCCATGCTTATCTCACTTCTGTGCTTGGATTAGAAATCAGAATCTCTTCAGTTTAATCCCCGTGAACCATGCATCCACTGCCTGGCAGAGCCTGTGCAGATAACTGCTGTCCTGAGGGCAAGATAAAATTTAGATTGATTTAATTTCAAACCAGTAGCAGTATTGCTGAGTGAAGAATGGGGTGGAATCATCCACATTTTCTAGAGATTGTAACAACAATTTTAGTATTGTCTGTGCTTTAAAAGGACAAGTCCACTGCCTGTTCTGAAAAGGATGGCTCAGATGTTTAAGCCCAAAGTGGGTGCTGAGCTTTGAATACTGGGTTTGCATTGAAATGCCTTTCAGGGGTGAAAATTAGATTTCTGTCACCCCTTCTCTGGCTTGGAGAATTCTCCTCCTCAGCCTACTGTCTAGCAGGAATCCTGCTGGGAGGTGTTCCAGAGTCACAGTGCACATCAGCAGAGCCCATCTATGTAAAGTCAGTCAGGTCTTGCATCCAGAGGATGGGGAAGATAGCAGCAAAAATACCGTGTGGGAATTCCCAGCAGAGTACCTGAGGGCCAGCTGCCCTCACCCTGACACCAAGACAGGGCAAGAGAGTAATCCTCAGGGCTACATGAGGCTGAGAGGTGTATTTTCACCTGCTGGGCAGAAATAGCAGCACCAAGTGATTGCAGAGCAGTGATGCTCTGGGGGAGGGGATTCGTGCTGCTGGGTTAGCTGCTCACCACTGACCTGTCCTCTCAGGCAGTGGGCTGCCTGTTGGCTCTCAGATACTGATCTAAAAGAAGGCACATGGACCCCAAGCTATTTCATGTTGCAGCTTTCACAGGGGCTGCCATCACTGCAAAGGCTCTGCAGCAATGTCAGGTTACCGAGAGTCCGTGTGGGAGGGAACAGGGTGCTGCTTTGCAGTCAGTGTTAATGCTTTTGCTTAAGCATAATCCAGCTGAAGGTCTTTTCAGTACAGCAGAGTTCAGTGGAGGACTAGCTGAGTGTGCTGGTTCACAGGGCACTAATGCAATTGTGTGATTAATTTACGTCTGCACTTTAGTCTGCTGTGCAGGCTGCAGCCAGTGGAGATGGGCAGCGGGATACAGTCACTCCTCCAGTGCTCCCCATGCTCTCACAAAGATCCTCCTGGCCTCTGAGAGCTCCTTTGGAGCAGGGATGAGTCACTGCCCAAGGATAAATAGTGAATTCTGTGATGACACTCACGTTTGAAAGACAGTGAGGTGGAACAAACAAGGCAATTTCTTAATAAATATTTATTTCAAGGAAACGTATTTGGCTTAATCCTTTTTCCACTGATGTTAGTAAAAGTTATGCATTGACAAAATGCACTGCAGCATTTGTAACATATTTTGACATCTGTGGATGAAAGGTTCTAAATAATAGCTAAGGATTATGTATTCGTCGGTGGGAACATGAGTTAGCCTGCTGGATAAATTAATAAACACATTGTTATGTAAGTATGGTAAAATGCTGCTGATGCTTCATGATTAAACTTGACATGCTGACAAAAGGAAGCTGAGGATTTGGATTATTTTATTTTACGTTTTTTAAAAATTTGAATTTTCAAAAATTTTGTACTTGTAAGGTTTGCTTGAAAAATCTCCAAGTATTTTCATTTTAAAGGCATTAAACTTCCAAATGGACTCAACAATATTCATCTCTGTTTCACAGGTAGAGGAATTGAGGTATGCAGGAGATCACTCAGATTTCAGTTTCATGGCATCTGTGAACTACAGGCTGCACCCCTGATCATTACAAGGTACAGAAAGTGACATTTAGTTGTTTTAATCATGCAAAAACCTCAAAATGGTCTCACAAAATGAAAGGGTATAAGAATGTCAGAAAGCAGACGTTCTTTGGGTTTAGATATTTAACAATGGCCAAGAAGATTTACCATGCACTCATGGTGTCTATTTTATATTTTACCCTAGGTATCACCATGAATGCAAGCATGGGAGATCCCAGGAGGCTTTTCTGGCTGTGTGGGTGGGACACAGGTCCCGGGCTCAGGGGATGTCACCATTAATCCCACCCAACTGTGTTTGCCCTTGCAGACACTGTGCTGGCTAAAGCCTGTCCTTGCACTCCAGCCCCAAAAGTGCAGGTCTGCTTAGTGCTGCTGTGATTAAGCCAAAGACATTTCTTTCTCTCTTCTTTCACTGAGATCCCTGATCTGATCACAAGCATTTGTACAGTGGTCCTCACTGTGATACTCGAGAATCATTTAAATACCACATGTGGCCCCAAAACTGGAATATCTACACCTAAAAGCGATAACTAGTGATAACACACTTGGAAGCATTAGACTGTGCTACATAAGAGATTGGTGTTTCCTCCTGAATGCTGGAGAGTCTAGTATCGAGTATTTATAAATATTTGTGGATATTATTATATATTTATAAAAAAATAAAATTACAATTTTTCATGGAGGCCGTTCTTTTACTGGGTGCAGCCTGCATCATTTCAGCAAAGGAGGCCCATAGAAATGACTAAGAGTGAAAGTAGTTATCACCAACTTGCAGTGCTTTTGTCTTAGTCTGTATTGTATTTACTGCACTTTCAGCTACTCCAGAATTATTCTCCTGGACTTGGACAAAATAAAGATTAGAAGATCTGTTTTCAGTGAGTGATAATTTCCTTCAGAGCTGAAGGGGATTTGAAGTTTGTGTTTTGTCTTTTTTTTTTTCCTTCATTTTTCCTTCAAAATTAGTGGTCTGTAACTGAAAGAGTTTAGCACTCTACCTTCTGTTCTGTCCTGTTCTGCAAAGACTACTTTTGCTGTCCATGCAGTGTTATAAATGCATGTTATGTAGTTGGCTTTTCACAAATATTAACGTGACTATTATATGTATAATTATACCGTATTATAGTTTATTAATAAGAGTTTAGAAGGGTATTGAATGTGTATTTTCTTATTATACCAGAGGATTAAGACTGGGTTTTTTTTTCATCTCTTCTTTGTGACATCTAAACCACCAAGCCAGAAGTTTTGGGAGGGGGGGGTGTCTCCTTGTGACCCTTCATAAAAAAACTGTTAATTTTCTGTTGTCTTATCCAAATGAAAAGAACCAGAAAACCTCAGAAGAAAATTTACACCCATGTAACCAGACTGAGGGGAGCCACCCACAAAATAAATCTATTAGATGAGATGATCGGGAATACTTAAAACTGATCAAAAGAAGAATGTTTGATTAACATCTATTGAATATTCAACACAGTGCTCCTTAAAGGCAGAAATCCTGAAAGGGGCAGGTGAGCTACATGTGGACCTGGTGCCAAGCCCCTCCAGCAGAGAGGCTTCACTTATTCTGTCTCTTAATTTGTCTATTTTCTTAATTTTTTAATTTAACTTATAAATTTTTAAAAAGGAGAGTGGAACTCGTTTTTCACATGCAGCAATCTGTCAACCTTTTTAAAGGGATTTTTTTTTGTAATAGCTTTTTACAACATGGATGTACTTTTGTCTGCAAGGTCACCTTGTAGAAGGTGAAAAGAAACCAGTCACATTCAAAAAAAATATCCTTGGGAAATAAGGTCTGTCTAGTCCTGGTGCTCAGGGATCTGCTTGTTCCTTGTCTTTCTGAACTGTTTTATCCACTCAGATGACTCATGAGGACAAGGACTGTCTCATAGACAGTCCACACCTAGTACAGGGAGTACCAGTCTCAGCTGAGTCAAGGGCTCTTCCATACTGAGGACAATTATGTGCTGATAGAGCTTCCTAGCTGTGAAATAATAACACTGAGATCAATCAGGTTGATAACTAATCTTCCTTTTCTTCTCTTGGATACAGATAATGCAGATTCTGCCTTCCATTGCTCCTCTGGTATTAGTAGGAAGATTTATTTAATATCACAGGAAATGAAGCCAAAGATGAGACTGAAATTCATTTCAACATAGTGAAGACTTTGATACTTCTGCGAGTCTCTTATACTGAACATTTAAAGCACAAGGAAAGGGTGATGTCAGTGTCATGGGCAGTGTCAGGGTCACCTCCAGCTTGCACTGCATTTGCTTGCAGGTAAGGAAGTATAAAACCAAGGGTGGGATAAAACTGGGTATTTCTGTATTTTTTCTTTACAGGAGAGGGGGATGTCTTCCCAAATGCATCTTGTCTTCATCTCACCCTTGCATTCAGTGGTGTCCAGTGTGAAGAGAGTGTCTGGCACAGCTGGAGATGCCTCCTGGAGGTCACAGCCTGTGGGTTGCTGCAGACAGCAGAGGTTCAGCTGCCCACTTTTGTCTTAGCATTTAAAAGTACTCTCTTTGGTATGGGGTATTCCTCTCTGGACCCAAAAGCAGCAGAGAACAGTGATTCCCTCCTCATGGTACAGCAGCTATCGTGCAGCTTGCTTCCCTGAATCATACTCTCTTTATTCCGTTCCAAAATGACTGCAGACAAGAAGCATTTACTTAAGACATATTGTTAATAGGATAATCTCTGTGCTACTGACCTTCTCCCAGTCTGGGAGATCTATCAAGTCTCCTGCTCGGCCCTGCCAAGCATCTGCCTGTGCAGACCAGTCTATTGTCCACCCAGCCCGTGATGCTCCTCTGCCATTACCACCTCTCTCCACTTCTCACCGCCGTGTCTCCCCGTCTCCCTCCAGCCCCTTTCCGCAGCAGCCCCAGCCCGTGTCCCTGCTCTCCCCTTCCCACTCCCACTCCGTTCCCGCGGGGCCGGGCTCAGCCTGGCGGCTCCGTGACCTTTCCACGCGTGTAGCGCCGTGTGTGCGCCGGGAACGTGCTGCCCTACACGTGTCGGTACACACACAGCCTCTCGTAAACTTTTGACCCTTGCTTAGTCCTCTGCCGGCCCTGGCAGCACCAAGGGCAGGGTTATACGCCTGGGTTTAGTTACCAGTGTCTGGAGACTGCCCGGGCACAGTGTTGCAGCTCTGATTACACTGACATGGAAGAAAAATGCTCTTAAGGCAACAGCTGCTATTTTTTTTTCTTTCTTTTTTTTTTTTTTTTTTTTTTTTTCTTTTTTTTTAAATAGGCTCTTTCTCTCTCTCTTTTTTTTATTTTTGTAAATGATCACTATTATTATTTGTCTTTAGGTTGCTTTAGGATCCACGTGTGAAAGGCTATACCCCTTGAGTAACAAACACAGCATGGTGCTTCCTGAGCTGTGTAAGAAGTCCCTGCTATGCATAAAGGCAAAGAGGAGCATAGAAACAGAGAAAGGTGGTTGACAGTCCTTTTGTGGGAGAGGATAAAAGGCAGAAGCAGCAAGTTCATATGTCTAAAACTGGAGATTTAATGATGGAAATTATGCCTTCCCTGAGTCCAGCAGAAGAGAAGTCCCTCCCCAGCTGAAAGCTGCACAGAACACTGTCCATTGCTTTGCTCCTATTAGTAAATAAATAAAAATTACTTTCCAATGAGTTCCAGTGCAACCTTCAGTGCTTCCTTCAGTCAGTGGTTCGCTTTTTCTATTTCCAGCGCTGCAGTTGTACTCTAAACAATTTATAAGCTTCAAAGCCTTGCTTAGAAAATATTTTCCAAAAGCATTATCCTTTCACACAGTATATTTGTAACAAAATCATGTTCTTAACAGTTCCTGTCACATTGTTACGTCAACTTCAATAAGTGATTTCTTTGAACAGCTTCTCACACCAACTTGAGTAATCTCATGAAGTTTGGCTGTGCTCCTTTATCCACCTCTTCTTGTTCCTTTTCCCTGGACATGTTTAAAAAAAGACTGGATGTGGCACTCGATGCCATGATCTAGTTGAGGTGTTAGGGCTGGGTTGGACTCGATGATCTTGAAGGTCTCTTTCTACACATTCTGTGATTCTGTGATTCTGTTTAACCAGAGCATTAATGCGGAGGCTGAAGCCCAGGTAAGGTGTCTTTCTGCTTCAAAGTCTTTGACAGAGGATAGTGAGATATGCTGCCTGCAAAGAGCAGTTTGAATACGTGTCTTCCAGTAACAGAAACCTCTTTTAGTTGCTTCTTTCTTGGACTCTGGCACCGCTTCCCTTAAAAGCTGCAGCTTCTCAGCTCTTGTGGGTGCTGCCAAGCAAAAGTCATGGAGATACAAACACCCCTAAGTGAGTGCATCTTCTTGAGGAAGGACAAACTCAAGGAAGGTTAAACCAAGAAATGGCACCCATGCTTCTCCTCACCTGGATTTAAAGCCTAGATGGCCATCAGTCCCTCCAATGCTTGTGACAGGAACAGCAAGCCATAGTTCTCTCAAACCCAATGGTAGCTTGGTGTTCCCCAGGGGCTGCCATTTGCCATCAAGGAGAGAACAAGCTCAGATTTCATTCAAAACCAAATCTACAGGGTGTTTCTTGCTGTTACAGAAGACAGAAGTCTCCAGATTACCCAGAATATCATAGATCCAAAGAGCTTTCTATTTACAGTTGCTTGATTTTGGAGGCGAGGCTGACTCAGGACTTTCTGTGCTTGACTTGGCAAAGCCCACCAGCTTGCACCAGCCTCAGCCTCTGAATATTTGCCTGCTTCACATCAGACATTTATCCCTGCAATGCAGATTGAAGAGAGGACACACTGTTATTTATTTCTTTTCTCCTGGAAAAATATTTTCCTTTTGTATAGTCGAATGGTATCTAAATAAACATTTACTATATTCTTGTGTCATTTTGAAACACATGTTGATTCTGCAGAGAGAGTAGCACACAGCATTCAGTGTTTGAGTTGTCTATTTTGCTCCATCCGGACTCCATAGCCTTGAAACAAATGTGCCACATCACAGCATAAACTCACTGTGGAGAATTAAGACTAATTCTAGTTACTGGATTGAACAAATTGTGTTTACAAAGTAGTTGTTTGATTCTTTTAATTTCTTGTCATATCCTGTTCCGTGTAAACTTGATATCCTATTTTTTAACAGAACAGGTGCCACAATGACTGTGGCATTTACTGACTGTGACACAGTATCTCATTACCCTAAAAAAATCAACAAAAAAGTTTGAAGCTTATTGTCAGCTTTCAAGAGAGAACTTGCAGACAGAGCAGGAAAGTGCAGTCAGGTTCAGGAACCTGATGAGGAATACAGAGAAATGTTAAATAAATTATTACTTATGCATTATTAAAAATAAGTCACACTTCTATAGCTCCTCTCAGATAATGAACTCAAATCCATTTATTATTAATTTCACAATGCCATGTAGGTGAAGGAACTATGCCATGTTGGTTTTATGACCAAAGAGCTGAGACTTTGACATGTGAAATGTTAAAAAATTATGTAATACCAGGAAATTGTCCCCAGAGGACATTCCAACAGGCAAGTGGAGGTAGGCAGGCATCTGGTCTCACTGGAATTACATTTACTTGCCTCAGTTGTCAGTTTTTTGATGTTGGTTTTTCAAGTTTTAGCTTCTGGGACAATGTGTCTGTCTGTCCTGAATTTGATTGGAGTCTGGTCCAGTGGGGTCTTCAGATTTGGTCTTCAGCAGTGGGGTACTGACCCAGCACCTCTAACTCCATGGGACTGTTGAACTCATCATCCTGAGACTTGGAGTTGCAAAAAGGACATTTCACGGTGCAATGCTGTGACAGGATGTTGAGGACACCTGTCACTGTTGTTAAAACCTGGAAAATCATAGTGCTGCACAGCAGGGACAAAAAAAGGCCATAACACAAATGCTGACTTAACTCATGGATGGGGGAGCTGCAACTGCTGAGACTAGAAGCTGTTATGCCACGCGCTGATGGGAAGCAGAAGGATGGACTTGTCTGATCTGCTGACATGCATGGAGGAAAGCATTCAGCTGCTGCTGAATCCAATGGAAAATCAAAACCCTACCCCAAATGATTTTCTGACATGGTATATTCCCAGAAAAAGCAATGACATTTACTGGCGCAGTGACAATAACATGAGCGTTACACACAGCACAACCAAGTGTTCTCTCAGAGCTGAAGTCAACTGTGCAGCCCAGATTACTTCCACTTTTGTAGACTGCATTGCAGAGTGCTGTGGGAAGCAGTATTTTGGGAAGCTTAATGAGTAGATAATCTGAGCCCTGTGAATGCAGGAGAACGTGACTTGCCCTCCTTTCCCCTGCGCTGCTTGGGTTTGCAAATGGCAGGTATTTTCTTTTCCCAGCTTTCAGCCTTATTTTATTTCTCATGGGCAGTTGAATCAAGTTGCACTGTACGTGTGGTATCCTATGACTGTATTCTTTATCGGGCAGTGGCAATCCTTCTGTGAAAAAACACAACCTTTCCTTACATCCCTGCCCTTGCCCAGATGACAGTATTCCATGGTTGGTACCTTCTGCATCTGCTCACTGCATCACACAGGGAGCAGCAGTGAGATCCTGAAGGCAGAGAATGCTATTTTTGGTTCTGCACTTTAAATGCGAGCCTTTCTTTCTTCTCTCAAAATTGTGTTTATTATCAGATCACGTTTCAAAGAGGCAATGAATTTCTGCATTTAAAACACTTCCCCAGAAAGTGGTGGGCTTTCTTGATAGAGAGGCAAGTAGGAAGAACCTGTTCTATTTCAAATCTCCCTGTCAAATTATGTTGCTTCCTTCTCATGTTGCTGCTATTTAAGCTGTTCTAGAGGCTTGTTCTGACTGTATTCAGCAGGAGATGCACAGAAGTTGTCTCCAGCATTGGTCTGTGAGGGGCTCAGGGAGTGTCAGAGAAAGGATAATCATGATGAATGTCCACCTTCTCCTGGGGCCTGCAGGCTTCCTCCAGGAACTGAGATCCAGATGGTGACAACAGGTGATTTGCTATTCATACAGCAGTAGAAAAGCTGTCAGGACTCCAGCTGCTGATGGATGAACTTCAATTCTCACAAGGGGTTTTCTATTTTCTGACGATAAGTCCTAGCTGTACTAAATAAACAGTTCACTTCCCCAAAGCACCCTCCTTTTCACAGGATTTTTTATGTTAGCTCTTGTTCTGTGGCCTTCTATTGACTTAAGGATTACATATGCTGCAAAACCTGCCTATAAAATGGATTGTATGAATCACAGAATCATCAAGGTTGGAAGATACCTTCAAGATCATTGAGTCCAACCTTCAACCCAGCATCATCATAATGTCTCCTGAACCATATACCCAAATGCTGCACCCAGAGGCATCTTGAACACTTCCAGAGATGGTGACCCCACCACCTCCCTGGGCAACATATTCCAATGTTTAACCACTTTCAGTGACATTTTTTTTATAATATCTAATCTGAACCTCCTCTGGTGCAACTTTAGGCCCTTTCCTCTTGTTATTTCACTTGAAGCATGTCAGAAGAGACTATCCTCCATAACCTTCCCTGACAGGCCTCTAGTTCTTCAGATCCTCCTTCCACCCTTCTTATAGATGGGCATCACATTTGCCAAATTCCAGTCAACTGGGGCTTCCCACAGTTGTTTTCTTTTTTTTCACCAGGACTGCTGGGAAGTGATTGAAAGTGTCTGGGCAAGATCTTTTGCCAGCTCCCTCATTCCTCTCAGGTGCATCCTGCCTGGGCCCATAGACTTGTCAGTGTCTAATTACCATAGCAGTTCACTCACCATTTCCTCCTGGATTATGGGAACTTCACCCAGCTCCCCATCACTAACTCCCACCCCAGGGTATCCTGGGGGCAGCTGGGTTTGTATTGAAGGCTGAGGCAAAGAAGGCATTAAGTACCTCACTGTTTTCCTCATCCTCTGATACGATGCTATCCTCTTCATCCAGCAAAGAATAGAGAAGGCCCTTGGCCATTTCTTTGCTGCCAATGTATTTGGAAAACTTTTTTTTTTTTTTTTCCCTTTAACAGAAGTGGCCAAATTACATTTCAGTTTGGCTGTGGCCCTTCCAATTTTCTCCCCAACAGTCTCACAATAACCCCTCAGGTTACTTGCTTCTCCTTCCAGAGGTGATACACTCTATCTCTCTGAGCTCCAGCCAAAGTTCTCTGAAGATTTAATGAATATTGAGATATTCTTCATAATCTGGTGAACCACCAGCTCTTATCTCTGTGTGTATGTGGAGGAGCATGAAGAGAAGTCTATGCCAAGTAATGGCCATATGAATAATTTCTTTGACACAAAACTATTTTGTTTCTTTACAAAGTCTTGTATCCCTATGAAAGCAGAAGTTACACAGAGAGCACATTTTGCCTCTGGGGCAGTATGCTCTTTTCCTATATTTGTTTCTCATTTTATAGCAACAATCTTATTTACTTTATCAGGATTCATCATTTATAATCACTTCTTAGAAATTTTCTGACTCCACCAGCAATTATTTTGCCATCCTGAACTACACATTTTCAGAGTGCACAATAGACTATATATTCTATATTTTGTAATGAAGATGTGGCAAAAAAACTTTTTTTTTTTTAATAAATAGAATGCATATAAGGTCTGAACAACAGAAAGAGGTATGGAATTGGGATTTGATTGTAATTTGAGCAAGTGAAACACGACATTAAGATTAGAAGGGAAATATTTGCTGAAAATAAGAAAAGGTTATCTCAACTTTTTGGAATTACAAGATGATATTCAAAAGAGGTATTTTTATACACACCAGGGAGCCATACAAGGTTTATGCAGATTTGACATTTTCTTCTTTCTTCTCTATTTGTATCTGGAGCCCAGGGTGAACCACCTCCTTTGTGTTTGCTCTTGTTA
The DNA here is from genome assembly GCF_009819655.1 of Sylvia atricapilla. Classification (NCBI taxonomy): domain Eukaryota; kingdom Metazoa; phylum Chordata; class Aves; order Passeriformes; family Sylviidae; genus Sylvia; species Sylvia atricapilla. The sequence continues at coordinate 51,626,322 of NC_089145.1, forward strand.
AATATCTTTTTCTGGGCAGCTGTTGATTCAGGCCCTGTGAATAAATAAAATGAAGAGGACCTCCTGCATGATTCAAAAAGAAATGCTATTTTCTGAGCCCCGACTTGCCATTTGCAGTGTTAGCATTATCTTATTAGACAAATAAATGGCCTCATTTCCCTCCTCAAGAGCACATTAGCTTTGCACTTCCTAAAGCTGCAGCAAGTGAACTTTCCTGACATTTATGGGAGGTGATGGCAGGCGAGGGAAGATGTTGTCTTTGTCCAAGAGGAGGAGAAGCTCTGTGAGCCCAGTGTGCCTGCAGCACTCCAGCTTCATGCACAGATTTTATTCTCAGTGCTTGTGAGCGTTACTGAGGGGAAATCAAACGCAAAATCCTTTAAGAATTCTGTCTTATCACCCCCTTACACACTGCCTCTCACCATTAGGGAGGACTGTTCAAGGGAAAACCTCAGTGGTCACTGGGTGCAAGCGCTGAAAAATGGGGTCAGCTGACAGAAAATGCATTCATTTATAATAAATATAATAGAAGCAACAATCCCATGAGTCTTATTTTACATGTGGGAAAATGGAGACATAGAAAAGCACCATGTGCTGAAGCTGGGAGCACTAGCTGGGCCTGGGATGTCTGTTCTCCTCTTTCCAGGTCTCTATTCTAATGACTAGATCAAATTTGTGATGCCAACATGTGATTGCTCCCTGATATTCTTTATTAAATATGACTAAAACTTATTAGGGGAGCCTCACACAACTCTTTGAGGTTCAGGAATCCTCACTAACCCTCAGTAATATTTGTGTTGCCTCTTGAGAAGCATCAGGCAGTTTGGATGAATGTTCCCCCCCTAGCAGCTCAGTGGCTATGATTATATCTCTTAGCTCACACAAGCCCTGTTTCACATCCCATTAGCATGTTCAAAGGGTACTGCACTTAACTCCACCCTGTGCCAATGTTTTAGCTCCTATTCCTTTTGGACAGTCCAACACAAGGGAGAAGGGTGATGAAAAGGATAAAACGATATGCCACAATGTAAGGAGACATGAGAGCTGACAAACAGAAAGTGGAATGGATGCTGTGGCCTCACCAGACATGGAAGAAGCCCGGGAAACCCTGTGTGAGTCATATATACCAATATGCCCTGTGGAAAATATTGCCCCATGGCTGTAAATCTGAACCACATTGCTCATGCAGGTTTTGGGGGCTCCCTGGCTTGGCAGCTGCTCTGCTGCAGTGAATGTGCACTGTGGAGGGGATGGGGCTGGAAGGTGTGCAGAGAGCATGTCTCAGGCTGAGCAGGGGTGATTTGACAGGACTGCTGTGAACTCAGCAATCTCTGTCCTCACCATACATTTTAGAAACTGCAGACATTTTCAGTGCTCTGGAGTTTGCAGTGTGTTAGAACAGGAGGCAGTTGAGACAGATAAAACTAAATGCTGCTCATGTCTACAGCTGTGACCTTCTTAAACTCCAGAACACAGGAAAAGACATCAGATTAAAGACAGGTTGTCAGGCTGAAAAAGGGTGAAATTCCTGTTAGTCAGCATGATCAATTAAATGAAATTTCATTTGCTTTCCAAATGTATCCACAGGACAAACCCAAAGCCTCCAGATGACAAGCCCAGACAAAGTGGACTGTTCTCATTTCTCTTCAAGTAAATGGCAAATCTGAACAACTTCCAGAGTTACTGGTACTCGTGTTGCAAAGCTGGCCCTGGCATGGTGACAGCTTGAGTGGATGGAGATGGAGCCTGTCTGAGGAGCACATTTCTTTGGGAAAAGCCAGGCTTACACATTCAGCAGCTGGAAGAGAAGAATATTTTGGGGTCATACAGACCAAAGTGCCTGAAAACAGAATGTGAAGTCACAGAGAGTGCAAGTGCAGCAAGGCAGGACGAACACATTCTGAGAGAAAAAATGAAACTAGGTCATAATATCTGAGAAAAGAGGAGAAACCACACTTATCATTCACTAGCAATTCCCAGGTTACTTGGCATCTCAGATCGTCTGGTCCAAGGATGGATTTCACAGAGACCAGAGTGATTCCCATTTTCAGGTCACTTTTAAAGAAAACTCAAAATTAGCAAGTATTACTCCAGAAACTGAAGGAATTTCTTACATTAGCTGTCATGTGTCAGCCTGGTGCAGCCACAGAGCTGGGCTGTATCCCCCAGGAGAGGGGGACAGCTCTTTCCTTTCCTCAGTGGCAGCAGTGTGCCAGCAAAGGGAAGTGGCAGCCTCCAAGCCTTTGGGAGATATGCAAAGCTTTGGGGCATCCACATCTTCTTAACAACTTTATTTCAAGAGTAATACAAGCCTTAAAACAAGGTCCTGGGCTGTCTGTTGAGGTTTTTATCATGTGTACCTTTAGCTACTTAAGGCTTAATCAAAATCTGCCTTGAAGCTTATCCATGTAAGAGAGCAGATCTGACTGCAGCTGGGAGCACCACAGGGTGGTTGACTTCTCCTTGCCTGGTGAGATGCACTCAGCCTGAGAGTGCTCAAATTTCTCAGCAGCTATGAGGGGCTGTTGTATCTATGATTTCTCTGCTGTAAGAAGTTTTGTCATCTAAGTAGAGATGAAAACATTGGGTACAAACTCCTGAAATCAGGACCAATGATAGAAAATTGTTCTACTATGCAGGTATATAATCAAGTGATGGGAAGCACACCACTGACACCTGCTATGGATATGCAAGGAGAAAAGAGCATGAAAGAAGCCCTCATCTTTCTTGAATTTAGCTCCTTTATTATTGCTAAAACAGATTTGTTATACTCCATATCTGGAGTATACTCCATCTCTACACACCATATCTGGTGATATGAACTCCCGAAGGGGCAGAAAAAT